>NC_067120.1:24779677-25090967 GCF_021347895.1 Acanthochromis polyacanthus
CCCAAAGCTGCTGAAACTACAGCCAAATTATTCTGGATTTTATCCAACAGTTGCCAACATGTGCACTGATCCACTAGGGAGAAAAGACATACTTAGAAATGAAATTTGAATATAAATGACAGAAACATTTACACATTTCTTTGTAGACAAATTGTGTTTATGCTCATGTATATGTTGACCAAAGTTAACTGTCTCAGAATAGGTTCACAAAACAAAATTTACTCCAACAGATACTCCAACAGCATGGGTGACTTCATTATCACTCTTGGGGCAACAAAGTTTTGACTGGTAGTGTAAGTCTAAAACCACTAATGAAGATACTTGTATTTTACATTTGTTCTGATCTAACACAAAATGGTTCATTACAAATCCAAACATTGGCTCTATATCTGAAGCTTGTCCTTTCATTTTAGAATATATGACAGCATGAACCCAAGCTGATGTACTTACCAATGGTATTTGACTGCTAACTTCATCATTATTATTATTAGACTCATAAGTCTTCTTCTTCTTCTTCTTCTTCTGGTAATACTAACAACAATAATAAAAATAACAATAATAATAATAATAAAATACGTACAACTTAAATGAAAAAAGAAGTCATTAGTGCTGCAAATTAGGTGTTATATTTATCCAAGAAACAGCAAATGAGCAATTTATAATTCACCTAGAGGGCCCTGGAAAGCATTCTGACACTTTAAATTTAATTTACATTCATCTCTTGACCCTGCAATTATCCCCTCTGGACTGAAATCTCTGAAATAGCCCCTGCTGAACCTCTCTGATCTGAAATGTCTAATTAGCTCCTTATAGCCCAAAGCTGATCTGCTCATCAGATTTTAATGAAAATTGCTGTTAGATTAACAGATAAATCCTGCTGACAGACAGACTGCAGCTTAGCACATGTGGCACAGGTGATGAAATGTCCCCAAATACTTTTAAAATACTCTATTCCAGGAAAAACAGAGCTGCTGCTGGATAGAGGCTTTCTCATGTTAAATGCTACAGACTGATTGGATGGGTTTCAATAATTCAATCAAGATCAGTGCCAGCTGTAATGTTTTTCATGGAATTAAATCTTATTTGCAGGTATTACCTCAGATCCTCCTGTGATTTGTAACAGCTAGAGGTTGCATTGATCTGCCTTGACCACAGTCTACAAGGTAAACAGCCCACCACAAATGACTTCACCAAATATAGAGGCTGTCAGATAATGACCTTCTAATTCTGAATAAAGTTTTTCCAACATTCCCTTTTATCTTTCCTAAACGCCTCTGCAGAGACCCTACTCAGCACAAAGCTGCCTTTTGAACATCTTACCAACCTCTTTTATGTTGCTGACAATGTGAAGATTAAGATTAAGGTGAACGACTACATATGGTTTTTTTTTCTGCAACTTGCAATTTACAACCTGCACCTCGTGAATATTTTTACAGAAACTGAAATACATTATAGTATAGTAATAGTACATCAGTTGAAAGCACATAGCCTCACAATTCAACTGGTGTAAACTGTTTTTTAAGAATACCAATATTCCATAGAAGCAGCAGTAGTTCCTTAGTTTATACTGAGTTTGTACACAGTAAAACAGTTGTGTGTACCATATTTTGTCATCTGTAGCAGCACATAGTTGTTTGTTCACTATGTGCTGCACACTATAAGAGTCCAACAAACAAAATGCTTTCAAGCTTGTAGTCTTTTTGTAGTAATGCAGGGAGGTGAATATTAAGTGGTGCATCTTTTTAGCCAGGGGCTACACAGTGACTCCGTGATCAACATGGTTGCTATCAGATCCATGGTTTACGTCCCGGCCTTCCCAGGATCTTTCTGCATGGAGTTTGCATGTTCTCTCTTCTCTCTTGACATGCGTGACTTCTCTCCAAGTACTCCGGCTTTCTCCCACAGTCGAAAAATATGCTCAGGTTAGTTGGTGATTCTAAATTGCCTGTAGGTATGAATGTGAGTGTGATTGTTTGTCTCTATGTGTAGCCCTGTGATAGACTTGTGACCTGTCCAGAGTGTCCCCTGCCTTCACCCCTAAGTCAGCTGGGATAGACTCCAACCCCCCATGACACTAATGAGGATGAAGTGGTGTATCGATACTGGATGGATCTTTTTTTGCCATGCTGGTGACATGGTTGTTGGCATTGTCAGTTGATCGGTTCACCACTTTGGTCCACACTGAAATGTAACAACAACTGAATAGACTAAATAATAGCTGGTCCACACATTCAGTCTTTGGAGGATGAATGATACAGGCTTTTGTGATCCTCCAAATTTTCGTTTTCCAAGCCTCCCAGCTTTACAGGCCAGAAAGAATTTTGTTGAACCAGTAGTCATCTAGATCAAACTTTGGACAATCCTTCCCTATCAATGCCCAGTAAATCTAAGTGAGCCATTGAGAATAGTCCACGAGGTTTATTTACTTTCTAAAGCTGCTTCTGCAAACTCTAAAATGTCTCAGTCACAAGGAAAGTATACTAAATACTCTGCTGTTGGCTCCAAGAGTGAAGAAAGAGTCTTCGTGCACTTCCAGCATCTGAGGAACTGAACACCCAGTTCAGTACTTTTACTATTTTTGGCAAGATCACTACAACAACAGGGGACATTAGGGCACCTAATGTGGTTAATGCTAACATTAGCTTGGATCGTATACCCACAGGTCAACCAAAGAACTATAACCAATAACATACTTTAAAGACAACAACGATGCTGAGAATGTGGTGATATTTAATGATTATTCAAAGAGAAAGCAATTGAAAGTCCTGGTCTCACACTCATTCACATCTGTTTGGTGCTCTGCGGCCAACTGTTTTGCTATGTGCTATCAATCACAGCTGCAGAGAGAGTGTTTCCGTCTAAAGGGCTCATAGACAGCAGCAGGTCATCTATCAATCCATCCATTCAGTTTCTTCCACTTATCCGGGGCTGGGTTACCCAGACAGTAGATGAAGCAGGTCATTCCAGACATCCCTACCCTCAACAACGCTTTCCAGCTCTTCCTGGGGGATCTAAAGGCGTCCCCAGATTAGATGAGATACATCATAATCATCATAATCCCTCCAGCAGGTTCTGGATCTGCACCAGGGTCACCTCCCAGGCAGACATGTTGAAAAAATCTCCAAAGGAAGTCTCCCTGAAGGCATCCAAATCAGATGTCCAAACCACCTCAACTGGCTCCTTTTGAGGCGAAGAAGCAGTGGCTCTACTTCGAGCTCCCTCTGGGTGTCCGAGCTTCTCACCCTGTCTCTAAGGCTGAGCCCAGCCACCCTATGGAGGAATCTCATTTCAGCTGCTTGTACCCGCAATCTCCTTCTTTCAGTCACTACCCAGAGCTCATGACCATAGGTGAGGTTTGCAACATAGCTGTTCTGCTAAACTGAGAGCTTCGCCTTGTTGCTCAGCTCCATCTTTACCACGATGGCTCAGTACATCACCTGCATTACTGCTGATGCTGCAGCAGCTCAGCTGCATTTAAAGGTACAGACACTAAAACAGCCTAAAATCAGGAGTCAAACTGTCTTTGCAGTGTTTTCAGCTGAAACTTTGAAAGACACATTCTGGGGACATTTGAAACATTGAGTCATTAATTTGCTGAAAACGGACACATTATGGGACCCTTATGTAATGAGATGTATGTCAAGTCAGGCCATGTTACCTGCTGTTGGTACGATGTGACCCAGTGCAACCTGCTGGATTGAAAACAGGTAGATGGTTTACCCAGGACCCAGTCTCCAAAGGACATATGAACTCAACAGTCACCAGCCTACCGTCAGACATGGAGTAGGGGCCCATGTATATGTTAGGCATAAAGTTGACATTTAAGCTTAATGGCAGCCCCTGCTAGCCTAGCCATGCTACACCCATGTTTCTGACGGCACAAGGGTCTAGGGAAGCTCGACAGGGAGGGAGGCGGGCTACAAGGTTGTCTATCAAATCCCTCTGCAGCAATTGGGTAGGTATACAACCAATCAACGCAACGAATAGCTTCCCAACCAGCGGAGCCGTGGAGCCAACTGGTATATTAAGGATTTGCCATATCCCGTCGGCATAAGTTCAAATACGTCTTTCTTCTCAATGAAACACTTCAGTGCCATCCTTTGTTTATCTTTCAAGTTGAATTTTAGCTTCAAATCTTTAAGGGCTGTGGCCAAAGCCGAGTCGAAAGATAACTGTTTATTGTGCGCCGGTTGTTTCTGTCAGAATCGTCACGCCTCTGTCATCACTTCGTTACGCCCGCCTTCTGACTCTACACTTCATGGTGATTGGGCCGGCCAGTTTTAGGAGAATCCAGCCTCGAGCCTTATGGAGGGTAACTAGACCCACCCTGGCAGAGAATTAAATTCGTTGCCGTGGGTTGTCTAGCGCGGCTAGGCTAAGCCCCTGCACCTGCAGGACATTGCAGACGTATTGGCCAGGCCTCTCCTCTGATTAAGATGTACTGCAGGCGAGAGAAGCACTTAATAAATACAAAGACAAGCCAAGTTGTTTTAAACATCCTGGCTAGAAGATCAGCCTATCAGCTTAAAACCTAGCTTATCTTCTTCCATGTAGTCAGCAACGAGTAAAGCTGGCCCGAGGACTATGTTCTACCAACTTCAGCTTTATTGTCATTCAGCAATGTACGTAGTACACAGTTAAGCGAAATGACGTTTCTCACATCCATTCACAGTGCAGAAATAAGGGTAATACTATAAAAAGTTAAGAATAAATTTAAGGTAAAAATAAATATAAGATAAATTTAAAAGACTAAATTTATCTTATATTTATCTTATAAGAAAAATTTAAAAGACTAAATTAAGTTAAAAAGCAAAAACAAAACAAAAGCTCAAGCATACATCAGACACAATCATATTTGATACTCTGTTTGTATATGCAACAGTTTTGTGCTTTCTGTCCGCTGTGCTTTTCAGTATCATTAACATTAATTCATATTATTCTTCAGATACTACAGGGAAATTTTGGTTTTGGAGACTTAATGAGCATGCCAACATTTGTTTCAAAGGCATATTGATTACTTCTAATTCTGCAGTGCTACGGTATGATTTTAATTTCCCCCAAAAAATCCAGTGATTCTGTTCTGCCTGATAAAATGGGACTTGAAAATGCAGTAACTTTAAATGTGCCTGATATCAAAATTAAGCAAAATGTTCCCTAAATTATCCTTTAAACGCTCATGAAGCTGATGAGAAGTTAGTCAAGTGAAAAGTATTCCAGATGCCATCAGGAATCATGAGGATAAAACAAGGGTTTAAATCTGAGGCTCTGTTAATTTTTCAAAACACATCACTAAATGGGAGTTCACATAAAATCCAAAACAGCCTGAAGGAAATATTTTACAGGGATCGTGAAGAGTTACTAGCTGGTTGTATGGCCTGTTATGTGCTCATAATCAGAGCAAGGAGTGTCCTCTCAGGTGGTATTACTGCTGTAATATCAGTTTAATTACACAGATAAACCAGCAGTGTGATCCCTGCTCAGAGGAGCGAGGCTGTCCTGCAGATCAATAATCTTGTTCTTACATGGCTCAGGATAGAGACACACGGCTGGGCCAATGCTCTGTGGTGTCTTCTGATCGATATCGTCGTTAAATGCTGATTAATACCCATCACTGCTGATGAAGATGAATGATGGCGGCAGCAGGAGTGATGATACAGCTGATTACAACAGAGTGGAGGGATAGGAATTTGCAGAAGATCCTCTGTTTCTCTATCAGTCACTGCCTTTCTCTACCTTTATCTGTCCATCCCTGTGTTGCTCTCCAGCCGCCTCTATCTCTTCTTGGCCTGTCTTTATTGGGCTTAGTCTTCATTTGTAGACGTTTGTCTCTGCTGTGTTTGTGTGTTAAATGGTTATCGATTCCTTCTCCTCACTGGATAAATAGGGCCACACTTAGGAGTTCCGTCTCCTTCTCTTTGTTGTTATTTATCCAGCTGAGAGCCAATTCTGCCACCTTTTCTCAGCTTCAAGCTTGGGCTGGTTTTCATGAAATTGTATTGCATGACACAAACTAGTTCTTCCCTTGTAACTAAATATTTACGCCAAGTGTCACTAGACGTAAGGTTACACAGCTGACTGATGGTCAAAAAATGCACCTGCTACAACAACAAAAATGCAACAAATTACCTGATTGGAGGACTTACACAAGCATATTTGCTATCAACAGGTAACATGTCAAAAACAATTCCATGAATGTTTTATTATGATGGAGAGCTCTGTGATGAAGAGCACACAGCGTTGTGAAAATGTAGTTTCAAACAAAGAATTTTACAGCAATGAGCACTTAAAAGAGTTGTGGTAAGTTTTTCACCCCTTCTTAATCTGAAAGCTTTTTTTGATATACACTACTGTTCAAAAGTTTAGAGTACACCAAGACAATTTCAACTCACACTTTTATTCATGTGCTAACATAATTGCTCAAGGGTTTTCTAACCATCAATTAGCCTTTCAACACAATTAGCTAACAAAATGTACCATTAGAACACAGGAGTGATGGTTGCTGGAAATGGGCCTCTATACCCATATTCCATTAAAAATGAGCCATTTCCAGCGAGAACAGTCATTTACCACACCAACAATGTCTAGACTCTCTGAAATCATTTAATGTTATCTTCATTGAAAAAAAAAAAAGCTTTTCTTTAAAGAATAAGTGCATTTCTAAGTGACCCCAAACTTTTGAATAGTAATGTACAGTATTTAGAGTAACCAGATTACTGATTTCAGAAACAAAAATACACAGTAGTAGACCATTAAATATTGCAGAGTGAGGTTTCAGTCCAAAGTACACTGCTCCAAGTAGACTGATGCTTTTAGGAAGAAAATCTGTGTGGACTGAATGGTCAGCAAAGCAACTGAATTTGATACAAATTGCCACTGTTTGTTTGGAAGCTGGAGGTTGAACATTTCCAAATAAGAAACATTCTGTGACGAGGCTTTTGGATGTTGATGAAAAACAGCATTAGTTATCAGGGAAGGGAACCTTTAGTTAAAATAAGGAATCCACAGCCTTGCTAGCAGCACTTTAACCCTGTAGGCAATTTTATATGTTGTTTTGCACAAAATGTTTTTTGTTAATAGCAAAAACAAATTCAAATGGTGGCCAAACAAAATAACCCTGAAGTGGTCAAAATTCAAAAAAACTTCCACAAAGGTTATTGCCTTAGCCGTGGTCATGCCATCTGCTTTATTCTGCATGTCAAACTGATTCAAACTGCTCAGACAGGATAGGAACTGACTATCAGGTCTGCAATTAAAAAAGTAAACCTAATAAACCAACAGACCTAAGTAGTTTGATGATTTTCAATGACTGTCTCAGGTAGAAACACATAAACGATTATGCTGTTTGATACCTGGGAAGACTGCATGCCATGTTTCTACAATTGTTGAGAAGGTTTTTCAGACACTGAAACCGAGCAGATTATAATAATCTGATCCAATATTTCAACAGGATTTTATAGACTTTATAGCAGTAATCACTCTATCCTTTCTGAAACAAGCTATAGTGGAGATCATTTTTTACTGGCCAGTGCATTGTTTTGTATGATAACACTGCATTGTATTGGCACAAATGTCTGCTCAGTCAGTTTCGTCAGGTTTAGCCATTTTACTCAGGGACTCTACTTTTAACTTTTAGCAGAAGCCTGCTTTATTGATACTGTTTTGTTATTGAAATGAGTACGAAGCAGTGTATTCTTGAAGCAATGGTGTTGTGACTCTCAACATAGCCTTTGCTTAATCACCATATTATTGATTTATTATGACGTCCATATCCATTAACCTCAAACACTGTCCAAATAGACAGTTATCCAATTTGTTGTTGGCAGTGAATTAGTCTTTGTAGCTGCTCTGTAGATTATTAGTGCTCTATCATTATCTGTCTTGATCCTGAATCTCTTTTGTTTTTACCTTGTCTGGGCCCAGCAAGTCCTTTAATTTATCCATCCATTTATCCATGGATGCTATGTAGAATGACACCAGCATTTTCTCATACCCAGAGGACCACATCATTCCTCAGGTTTTTTTCCAGAACCACTACAAGTCATGATCAGAACTGAAATATAAATCTGTGTTGTGATGTGATAACACTATGGTTAAAGTTTGGTTAACCACAAAAGCAGAAAGATTATAGTATAAGTTCAAATAAACTGAAATAACCTTAATTAAAATAGATTAAAGTTACGCAACTGTTGTGGTTTGGACGACAATGGCTGACATATTAAGGCTAGGGGAGCTTTGTCATCATTATGGCAACAGTAAACATGCGGTTAAGCTTTGGGAACAATTGTGGTAATGGTTAAAAAAATATTGACTGCTGATTTGTAACAGGAAACAAAAAGCTTCTGCAGTGTTAAAGTGCATAGCTGAATATCACATCTCTTTCTCTTCTTAGATCTGACTGTGATATGGAGTATACTGGATACCCTGGTGAACACTATAACCGGTAAGCTCAGAGAATATCTTAAAGCATCCATCCATCCATCCATCCATCCATCCATCCATCCATCCATCCATCCATCCATCCATCCATCCATCCATCCATCCATCCATCCATCCATCCATCCATCCATCCAAATATGATGTAGGGAAACAAAAGTTTGCTAAATCTATCATGTTGACCGGAATCCCATTCTTTATTACAACAAAAGTTGCGTTTTCAAGATGGATAATAATTCCTAAAAGATAAAAAATTAACAGTCAGTTTGCATGTGGAGGGGGGCATAAACCTCCTTTTTACTTCTGAAGCGCTACATGACAGAAACTCCATGGGAAAACAAGATACTTCAACTTGTTCTTAAGAATATAAACAAACATGGGATTCTGTTGTGTTGTGTTTGTAACTAAACTAAAAGTACTTAGCAAAAGACACAAAGCTGATAGTTACAGCCTCCATGTTATTTACTTTACAACTTGAGAGAAGTTAAATCAAGTCAGTTTTATTTATATAGCCCAACATCACAAATCACAAATATTCCTCAGGGACTTTACCACGTACAACAGTCTTTAGTTTCAGACAATTTGGATAGAGGAAACTTCCCAGGAAACTGTTATGGATAATAAAAAAAAAAAAACATTTCAAAACGTTATGTGTGGAAACACATCACTCAGTGAGGTGACCTCTGAAGTTTGTATCAAAACAGAAGAGAGATGCCGTGATACTTTACCTGATGCATTTAGTGTTTATCCCTCATTCCCTCATTTAGACAGATCTCCTGTAGCTGCTGGCTGTGTGCAGAGCTGCAGATGTTCTACCTTGGACTTAGACTTAGGCTGACTTTATTAATCCCCGGAAGGAAATTAAGTTGATACAGCAACATGGATATTTAATAAAGACAACACAGAATATCAGGGTAGGGTATAAAATGAATGACAAACTGACAGCCAATAACAGACTGGGCTTTCCTGATGAGTTTATTCAGTCTACAGGCATCCTTCACCTTGATGCCTGCACCCCAGCACATCACAGCAAAGAAGATGGCTCTCGCCACCACAGACTGCTAAAACCTCTATGTGATGGTTGAAGCTATGGTTGGACCAAGTTCTTTGGCAAACTTTGGCTGCTGCTGTTGTTCAGTCTCTGGTGATATGGGTATTTTCATCTGTATCACTCTTTGAACCAGTGGTGCATATATTACAGATCTGTTACCAACACACAGCTGGTGAATACAATTAGTGTTACACCCATTAAAAATGAAAGTGTCACAGCAGAATCATAACAATCACAACACAGTGACAGCTGTGTTATCACAAAGCTGCAGTCATAATCAGAGCTGCAGTCGACAGCAGTCAGTGAGAGAGCAGGTGAACCAGATCATGTAGTTTTCTTTCTAAATGTAATGGTACAGGCTTATGGCTGACAGTCACATCTGACTCTCACTGTATTCACAATCAACAGGTAGCACTATACACTACATGATACAAGATCATAATACAGTTCATATTTTCTCTACATGTCAGAATAAAGGCAAACACTAGTGTAAGGTAGTGCAAAACTAGTCCAGAAAAAAAAATCTCCCCTTGATTCCTGGGGGTTTTGTGCACCCAGACTCTGTGGGCTTTAGAAGATCTCAGCTGAACAAAAACAACTCTGAAATGCACAAGAATGAAAATGAGTGCAGTAAAGGGAAATAGGGAATTACAACAAAACTAAAAGAGATTGAAACTTTAAATAGACTCACAGTTTCTGATGCAGAAAATAAACATCCAACTAAGTCTTTTTTAGTTTAATTAAATTACATTCAATTAAAATCGCGCAGCTGCAGAACATAAGAAAGTGCTTTTTATTAGTGGTTGATGCTTTAATTCAGTTTTATTTGGTTTTAACTCTATTTATTTTCTCATTTTTTCACATGGCATTGAGTGTACAAAGCAATCTGACTGCTGTGATGGATTACATTAACAGAAAGTAGGTGATGTGAGTTTGAGTGGAGGAGGAGGCCGAGGACAGAGCAAACGAAGGGAGTAAAAGTAAGAGAAACTTGGAAACAGAAGAGATGGAGCGGGGATGAAGAGGAAGAGGAGATAACAAAAGAGATGGAGGGTAAAAGAAATATGTTAGAGATGGAGGGAAAGCTATAAAAGACTAGAAGTTTTTTCTTTCTTTTTTAACTAGAACAAGGGTGAACAGTGTCATAGAAACAAAAAAAGAGAAAAAAGAGAGCTGGCAAAGGGCGGGATATGAGGATATTAAAAAACACAAAGGAAAACTAAGAAGCAAGAAGTGGTGAAAGAACAACAAAGGAGTGGAAACATGGAGGGATAAGTAAAACAAAGGCACAGTAAAGTGAAGACCTAAGATAAAAAAGAGTGAGAGAGGTAAGTTCAGTGAAGGAGAGAGAGCAGCAGAGTGGGAAACCGCTGACAGCTAGGGATGATGGGAAAATGTCACATTGTGTGATTTCATGTCTCAGATGTAGTTTGCTGACAAGCCTCAGTCTCTGGAGTGTAGTGGGGGGGCCAGTTGCCCCACTACGTAAAATCTATGTTTAACCTGATCACTCTATGTATTAACAACTGTGATTTAATTCTAAGTTCTAGGTCTGAAAATATCTAAGTCTCACCATAGAATCATCAAAGGAGTCCAGGAGTCGAGTCTTCAGATGCCAAAAGTGTTTATTCTGTTTAACACAGGTCAAAACACTGAGAGAGGTTCCGGAAGCCCTCTGAACTTACTGTCAGATAATACAATCTTTTATACCCTCTGAGCTGGGGTCAGTTCATGCCCTTAACCCATCCCTCTTTTTGCCACCGCCAGCTGCCAGTATTACATAATTTAAGGAAAGAGCGAATCTTTACTCCCTAATAATTTTAATTGGAAACTCGTGGGCGGCCGGCACTTTTCCCCATGGGAGGCAGCCTCCCCCAAATTTTCTCACACGAACACCTGCACCCTTATCTCCAAACAATACTTTTGTTGATACTGGCAGTTATCCTAGAGGAAACAACTTACAGGCTATCTGTAAACCATTTCAGTCAGAGGGCAAAAGGCCTGCTCTCAGATACACACACAGACATAGATTTATTATAGCAGTGGATTAATTTTTCCACAACAGGAGGAGGTGGTGTGTGTTACTGTGTGTTACTGACACTGGAGACATAAATCTATGTCACAGTCACACTGTGTGAACTTTAGGGACCTACAACACAAATCAGTCACTTTTTGGATGGAGACTTGGTTAAAATAAGGTCAGGATAGACTAAAGTTACATTTAAGTTAGGATAAGGTTAGGTTTTGGTTAGGGCTCTGCTAGGTTAAGATTAAGTTTCAGTAAGATATTATCGGTGCTCTGCACTAATAGCAATAGGAGGTGTAAGGCGCTCTTTCAGTCTGATGGCCTGCAGGTCTCCCTTAGGCAAGGTCTAACACCTGTTTTGGCTCTTGACCAGGGTTACGTGAAACCATGTCTTGCAGGTGGATGATTATACAAGCAGATTCAGTTAAAGCAAATATATGGTTGTATAATCGCAATGCTGGGCAGAGGAATCCATAGATCAATGGCCAGGATTAGAAGTCCAGCGTGGACACTGCAGCTGAAGAAGGCAATGGAAGACCACTTCAGTATTTATTCCTATTGCAATCATGAACTCTAGTCAATGTGGGTTTAAGCTCAATAATTAATGGGAAGAGAGAATGAAAATGACACACGGACTGACATCATGGCTACACATGGAACAGGCAAGAGTCACAACTCAGAGAGCAAGAGATTGGACTAGATGGAGAGAAAAGATCACCTACGCTGAATGGCTTGGCACTTGATTGATTAATTATTATGATGTTAGAGAAAGGTAAGTGTTTGGTTAAGTTTAAGCTACAGTTAGGTTTAAAGTTAAGGTTGGGTCGAGCAAAACTGTGACCAGTCAAGAATCAATTGTGAGCAATTGCTACACAATGAATGATTTCTGTCTTGTGACTTGAACCCAAGTTGTTCTGGTGTCATTGAAACATTGGACATGATAATTTATGAGATCAAGGTGACTGCAGGGTTTGGGGGCAAGTGTCACAGTTGCTCTCCAGCGATTAACCCACTGTGGCCTCGTGGCATGATGGGAAATGCTTGGGTTTCACCTGATCTAATAGCCGGATGGTTTAGATGTTAATTCAACAATATGACATTCGATATTTTTTTGTAGTGGAGAGATTTTGGTTATATTTATCTGATTTGGAATGTTTCTTCTGTAAGCAGAACACGTGTTGTGTGGTTGAGGTGATGATCATTATCAGTCAGACTGGCTGACTACATTTAGATTACACATCATAAATTGTACATAATATATAGTTCTAGTCTGCTGTGTATAAACATTGTGCTGATTTCATTCTTTAAGTATTTAACAACACAGAAACATCTGGTAAGTGGACAGATGTCTCAGCCCCAATCATCTGAATATCTGACAAGTTAGTAATGAAAGCAGCTGTCCTGTATTTCTTTGTACAGTTTTTGATTATTTATTTACATTTTAGGTGATTTATGTAGATTAAGAAGGACAAGACTGTTTAACTTATATACAAATTGAGATGATACCAGTAAAATTTATGTAAAAACAGGCAAAACATGAACAGAGATCACAGATCAGCTGTAGAGCATTTTTAATGGCTGCCCTGTCAAAATTTAAATGACTGTAGGCTGCATATAAATTAGTCTCCTGGACTGATAATATTATGTTAATCAGAATCAAACCTAACCAAACGTGAGTGTTTATGTGACTTTCTGATCAGAACAAAGGGTTCTGGAAACTGTAGAGCTTGACAGCAGATTTTTGAGCTCTGCCCTCTGCTGCTGCCGCCTGTCCTCGTACGGCTTCCAGGCAGTGGGGAGTTCTTCTCAAGTCAGCCAACTAAAAATTGGTCAAAGTTCAGGTTAGGGTTCAGTCCACAGGGACTCCAATCAGCATCCTTGTCATCAAAAGCAGCACGGAGAAGCTGAAGGGAAGCTGGCAAACTACCTTTATCAAGCTGACTGAATTATTCAGCAAAATTGAGTTTATTTTAAGGCAAACAGAAAAGTACTGTTTTCATGAATGGATTCATTGATTTCATGTAGATGGTGGGGCAAATCTAGCTAAGCTTATGATAACTTGGGACTTCTAAAATAAATGTCAATGTCATGGCCCCTCAAATGATGGAAATGTATGTGTTGAAGACACAGAGACAGTATATAAACAGCAGTACTGTTTTACACAAACCTTGACGTGTCCTTGTGTTTTCTGTAGCAGAACCACTGCAGTATTTCCTGCGGTTAGCTGCACACCTAAAGAACCTCAATAACTATGACACTACTGAATAGATACTGAACTAGACTGATTGTTAGACTATATATTTTTTCTGAAACTATTCAGAAAAACTGGGGTGTAATCAAATGTAATCTTTCAAATCTATCCATCCTTACTAACTTTTTTTCTGTGTCCCACATACGCTACCATTCAAAAGTTTGTGGTCATCCAGACAATTTCATGTTTTCCATAAAAACTCACTCTTTCATTCATGTGCTAACATAATTGCACAAGGGTTTTCTAATCATCAATTAGCCTTTCAACACAATTAGCTAACACCATGTAGCATTAGAACACAGGAATGACGGTTGCTGGAAATGGATCTCTGTACCCTTGTGTAGATATTCCATTAAAAATCTTCTGTTTCCATCTAGAATAGTCATTTTCCACATGAATATATAGCATATCACTGTCTTCAGTACAGTAACAAAGAAAGCGATGAAAATAAATGCATTTAAATAAATATAATGCTATTCATAATAATAAGTTTAAGAATAGACAGATATTTTTAATAGTAAACATGCTTTCAATCTCTTTCTAATATTTAGCATTGCTTTGGACTTTATGTGCCACTTTCTGGGTTTTCCTCGTTTATGTCATCACTCCTTACGAAACACCAACGGTTTCCAAATATCCTCGTAGACTTCCAATTTGTCTTTTAAAATGTATGTTATTCTCTCCATAGACTTAAATTGTGCCATATTCTTTATCAGAAACAGGAGTGGACATACCAAGCTTAAGTGGTAAAGATTCAGCTTTGATGTGTTTTTCTATTTATTAAAATTTTTATTTTCGCTACCATTTTCGCTAATTTCAATTTATATCACAGTTCACTGTGTTATTCTCACTAACAACATGCCCTGCTCACAAAACAGCAAACACATCAGTAGTGGTTTAAACATATTTTTATAGCAGTACTACAACTTACTGACAGCCTGTAAAACTCAGTGACACTGCCGAAGGTGACATGGCTCCTAAACACTACGTGGGTGTTACTTGGTGAAATGTGCCACTACAGCAATTTAGGGAAAAGCGGGAGTCAAGTTGTTTTGAAATCATGTCCTCTCTAAACCTGTAATTCCTCCTCCATCCCCTCCTGTGGGCTCACCTGAACTGCAGGTTTGTGTGAAGCTGAAATCACAGCGAAGGTATATATCTGAACACACATTGGGAGGTAAAGCCTTCAGTGCTGTTCGCCTCAGTTCAACTGCCTCAGACTCTGTCTGCATACACTTTCTGTTTATCTGATGGTAAATGAATGAATGAGGACTCACTTTTCTGTAATGGTTGCAACGACAGTGGCTTCTTATCACGGTACAAGAACACACAGCATCGGAATAGCATGCATAACCAACATACTTGAAGTTGTATAAAGTGATTTGGGGAAGATTTTTCCCACATTTCAGCACCAGTGTTTGTCCAAAAACATTACAGAGAGCAAAAAGACAGTTTGCTGCCAAAATCACAAAACATCTTTCATGTACACGAACAGTCAAAAATTTGGACACACCTTCTCATTCAGTGGCTTTTATTTATTTTGTGGACTAATACTGAAGACATCAAAACTGTAATAGAATGCATAAAGAATTATGTTGTACACAAAAATACACGTGTGTGTTATGCATTTGTACATTACAGCCATGGCCATAAGTTTGGACACAGCATGACTTACTATGTCTGTTTTGATGTCTATTACAGAACATAACTAATATTTTTTGACAGCACCAGTTTAATTATTCAACAAATCAACAAGGGATATAATATTATCAATAAATTCCAACAATTGGAACAACTTTGTTCCCAAAACATAATATTAGAAGAAAATAACAAAAAAATGCAGTACTTTCACAACCGAATTTGGTAAGAATAACAAAATCTGTATGTATGGATACCGAATTGCGGGACCTAAATATGTAGCGGGCGCCGGGAATGGATGGCACTAGGAATCACCCACACAATTTAATCAATTCTTCCTTGTATTATTTCTGAAGAATAAGTTTGCAATGGTCAATTTGTAGTAGGATCACAATCACGTGATCAACAGCAGGCAGCTGACGTAATGTTCACTTGTAGTCATGGTTACAGTGACACTATGCCGCTATCTTGCAATGATACAGAAATCTTGAACATATCCATGGATTCAAACTAAAAGCTGCATCACTACCAAAATTTAATCACGTAGTCCTTGTGACATGGACAGAGTAAAATATGCACGTCAGACAGCAGCACTTTCCATATGAGCGTCTGTCACATAGAGTCACAGTTAAAATATTTGTTTGGCGACTGGCCTCAGGCCAGGAGTCCTGAGCACCCTCCTGAATGCAATCAGACTTGTGAGGATATTTTTATTTCCCTGTTAGCAAAGTAGAAGTTACCATCACACATGGACAGAATTTTCAGTGTTTAGAAAAACTACAGTAAAAATGTATTGTTCATCTTACCTTAATTATTATCTAATCAGAGATTTTTTTTTTTTAAAAAAAGGTCTAATTAGTGTACTTTAGTGTTAACGGGACACAGTACACAGGGATTCTGAAAAGCAGCAACCTCAATTTCTTATTTGACTTTTCCCAGTTAAAGTTAAAAAATGACTAGCCAAAATGCAACAAACTCCACACAGCATCTCAGTGTCCTGCTGGGGTCTGCTGGGGTCTGAAAACACATCACTGCAGGCAGCCAAGGACAGGTGGAGGAGGTTAACTGCATGGAGGCTGTAGAATAATAGACAGAAGAAGAAAGAGAGGAACAGAGGGCAGAGAAAACACCAGATTAGAGCAGAGAGAGAAAGAAGCTGACAGCATGAAAAACAAGTGAGTTGGCAGCCATCAGCAGCTCACATAAGCACTCCACTCACTTTCCATCCACTGTCTCGCTCACCTATTGTTCACTTTGTCTTGCTTGACACCCCTACCCCATCACTGGTCTGCCTCATCCTTTCTGTCTTTTCACATATTCCCTAACACATGCCATGGTTTCACACCATGACAGCCCCACATGGTCCATTTGTATGGTGCAGCTCTGTCTGTGGTTCTGCTAATGCAGGACACCTTAAAGGGGAACTTCAGTTTTTTTCAACCTGGGGTGTGTTTTCATGTCATTTCATAGATGTGAGTGATGGAGAAATGAATTTTCGACATAGCTCCAGTATTTACCCAGGCAGGCAGCTTCGCATCTCAGCTAGCGAAAAGTATGGGGCAACTTGCCCCCCCGCATCAAAGTCCACCCTAACGTGCTTTTTTCCCCACACTGACCAGCTCGGATAGTCTCAACGAGTGTCCCACAACATACTAGAGATGAGAAGTGAACGAAAACCTCCACATTACCTGGCGATCGCTCTTTGTTGTGGTCTGTATCCAAATCTCAGGACGCTAGAAAGCAAATCTTGTTCCGAAATCGCGCGATAGCTCACGCCAAAATGTGCTTTTTTTCCCCACACTGACCGGCTCGGTCAGTGTAGGGACCGGTTTTAGCTTGCGAGCTATCGTGCGATTTCGGAACGAGATTTGCTTTCTAGCGTCCTGAGATTTGGATACAGACCAACTCACATATGTATGAAATGACATATGAAAACAGACCCCAGATTTAAAAAAAAACGAAGTTCCCCTTTAAACTATGCTCAGTATCTGTAATGAAGTTACTTTCCTATCTTTCAATGAACAAAGCTTCATATATTGATCTTCTGATTTTCTGATCACTTTTGGTCTCTTTGTTCCTACTTGGTTACAACCAATCCTGTTTCTAAAAACAATTCAGAGCTCTATCCCTTAGAAACCTAGCCTAGCCGCGCGAGACCCATGCTCTGAAGATGCAAGGGTCTAGGCACGCTCGACAGGGAGGGAGGCGGCCTAAAAGGTTGTCTATCAAATCACTCTGCAGCAATTGGGTAGGTATACAACCAATCAGCGCAACGAATAGGCTCCTAGAGCGCCGGAAATCAGGGGATGCGGTAGTTCGGTGAAGCCTTATTTGTACAGTCAATGGGTGAAGCTCAAGTATATTAGAGACATGTTAACAGAAAGATTATTCAGAGTCGGTGCTAATGGAGCTCAACGACTGTTGTCGTTTTTGTTGTCAACCCTGGCAGAGAATTAAATTCGTTGCCGTGGGTTGTCTCGCGCGGCTAGGCTAATTGTTTCCGGTTGTTTCTGTCAGAATCGTCGCACCTCTGTCGTCACTTAGTTACACCCGCCTTCTGACTCTACACTTCATGGTGATTCGTCCGGACGGTTTTAGGAGCATCCTTATGGAGGGTAACTAGACCCACCCTGGCAGAGAATTAAATTCATTGCCGTGGGTTGTCTAGCGTGGCTAGGCTATTAGAAACCGTCAGTCTTGCCACAATGTGAAGCTAAGAAAGCTTCTCTTTAGAAAAACAATCTAACTTTTGACACTTTTGCTTAGTGCTGATGCCACATTTCCCACTATCATACAGCCATGACCATAAGTTTGGACACAAGTACCATGACGCTTGTGAATCTTAGAAAATACCACAAAATTGTCACTTACAATACAGTACACAACTCCTGAGAACTATATTAAGTTTCATATTTTAAAAAAACATCAAAAGAGTTTGGTGTGATTTTGTTATTCTTACCAAATTCAGTTGTGAAAGTACTGCATTTTTTTGTTATTTTCTTCTAATATTATGTTTTGGGAACAAAGTTGTTCCAATTGTTGGAATTTATTGATAATATTATATCCCTTGTTGATTTGTTGAATAATTAAACTGGTGCTGTCAAAAAATATTAGTTATGTTCTGTAATAGACATCAAAACAGACATAGTAAGTCATGCTGTGTCCAAACTTATGGCCATGGCTGTCGGTCAACTCCTCCTGTGGCTCAGGAACTTGTGGCATCGTGGCTACCTGTTGTCTCTGTTTGATGTTTGACACTTTGGTGATGTAGTCTGGATTGTTTTAAGAGTTTTGGCTTTTGACAAAATGATGACAAAATGCATTTGTTTGACAATCTTCCATTTGCCTTGTATTGGTGTCTGTTTGGCTGAGGTTTGTGATACTAAGATTTTCTGCCTTGGCATAGTATGGATGCTGCCGATCCTCCTCAAGTCCAGTTATACCAAACTATGGCTTATTTAGCAAGAGTGTGATGGTTTCAAGGTAGTGAGTTCTAAACATGTTATAAGAATGTCATTAGCTTGTAATGTGTTGTCGTTATATTGTAGGTTTTTATTGGCTGCTGTTTTGCGTTTGGTTCTACTAGCTTTGCTGTGTTAACTTTTATTCTGTATTTTAAATCGAGCAAACTGATATTTTTGGTAGTTATTGCCCCTTTAGTGGAGCTGGTTGCCCGCTGGTGATGGAGGTTAGGCATCATAGTGTTTTTTTTTTCATTCACCGGTTATAGTGTAAGAGCACTGGGGCATCTTATCTTGCAGCTTGTAGTGATCACGACTTGCTCACAAGCAAACAAATGGTTGGTGGTTTGTAGCACTACTGGAGCACCTCCCCCCTGTTGGCTTATGTCCTCTTTCTTCTCCTTGTGCTGATGTTATTTCTCTAGAATAGTTAATTTTTTTTACTGTTAAATATAAACAAATTAATGTAATAAATACTTCTGAGCATTTTCATTGGTATACTTTTCCATCCATCCATCCATACAGAGGAAGTTCATTTCAGCTACTTGTACCTGTGATCTCATTCTTTCGGTCACTACCCAGAGCTCATGACCATAAGTGAGGGTTGGAACGTAGATGGACTGGTAAATTGAGAGCTTTGCCTTGCAGCTCAACTCCCTCTCCACCATGATGGTTCAATACAATGCCTGCATTACTACTGAAGACACACAAAGACGCCTGTCCATCTCTTGCTCTATTTTCCCATCACTTGTGAACAAGATCTCGAGATACTTGAACTCTTAAAGCAACTCCCCCCTAACCCGGAGGTAGCAATCCACTGGTTTCTGGCAGAGAACCATGGCCTCAGACTTGGATGTATTGTTTCTCTATTTTTCTTTGGGTTATTCTCTCCGTAGGTACTTCCAGACATCCAGCATTCAACCAATTAGTCAATCAATTATTCAATAAATGCAGTTCTTTCAGATTTTAAACCACCCTTCTGTCTTCTCACAGTTAACAAACATATGTGATCTGTCTATTACTAAGGTGGTAGTCAGATTTAATATTATAATTAGTTCTTGGGATGAGAATCCCCAGGTGTCATTGTAGGGCTTTTACCTTTCACCCCCATTCATAATACCTCACACCCTCACCCAAGAGATTTCTTCTGGTCTAACTGACTAGTGGAGAGTTTCAGATGCTAATAGTCACTCAAGCTCACATGGCTAATGACTCCTAGACGACCCAGGACTCATGTGCACCAATTGTTAATGGTTGTATTAATGGTTATGAAAGCATGTGGTCCAATGACAGTCATAGCAGTCATAGAGCTGCTGGTTTACACAGCAAAGCACAGCATCTCAAACAGTCAGTTTGAAACGAAGAAGCCTCTAAGAAATTTCCTGCATTTTTCCTTTAATTTGTGAGCGTTACTCCATAGCCAGGCCTCCTTGCTCTATTTGAGCTCAGGCAAAATGTAAAGCCATGGAGCCCAGTCGTGTCAACACTATCGTCCTGTAAATATTTATAGGAGTTTATCTGTTGGGCTGTGGATTATCAGCTTAGTGAGGTACAGTAGCCCCCTGACCGCACACACACACATGCACACATCCTCATATGTTGGGACTGCAGGGACAAACATAGCAGTAGGTTAAAGTGTGTTCATGTGCATGTGCTGATCATACAACATCGCAAATCTAAAAGTTGCTGTGCATACGTTAATCCTCCGCTGTGTTCCTGAACTTCTATCACTGCACTGAACTGTTTGTGTGACACAGAGTGCAAATCTCACAAAGTTTTGTGCAGAAAGTCATGAAAACAAAGATACTTAGCTACATAAGAAAGAGATAAGAATTAAGTCGCCATAAAGAGAAGTTTGAAGTGTTTCGGGCTCCAACAGATCTGCAAGCATTAAGATTGTGACCTGTTTTATCTTCTCCATCCCCTCCACCTCTTTTTCATTATACAGAGGTTTGTTTATTTTTATCTGCATTTCAGTAGCAAATGACGAAAATACAATAAAAACAAATAAATATAAATCATAAAAATAAACTACACAACTAAACAGGATCTACACCATTTTTTTCAACATATTTTCTTTTGAAGCACTCTTAGTTTAATATCGCCTCCCAACTACAACTGTTTAAATCACACAAATTGCCTACTGATTAACCAATGTATTTTCCAACATGGTCTTTATTTTAGGTCAGTATTTAAAATATACCTCAATAGCAAAGCTAACCAGTGTATTTTTTTTTAAAAGGGTGCAGTTTAACGTGACTTGAAGGGAAATTTGAAAAATGAAAAATTTGCATTTTATGTTTTTGAAGTGATCATAGCTCCAGCATTTTGACCATTTTACTGCTTTGTAATCAGTTAGTCTTTCAACACCATTAGCTAACACAATGTACCATTACAAGACAGGACTGATGGTTGCTGGAAATGTTCCTCTGTACCCCTATGTAGATACTCCATTAAAAATCAGCCGTTTCCAGCTAGAATAGTCATTTACAATGTCTAGACTGTATTTCTGATTCATTTAATGTTATCTTCACTGAAAAAAACTGCTTTCCTTTCAAAAATAAGCACATTTCTGAATGACCCCAAACTTTTGAACAGTAGTGTACATGTACTGTACAGTAATGCTGTCCAAAGCAAATGTTAATTTATGTAGACTGTATGCAGTAATTACATTAAATAAACTAATTTTAGTAAGGATACATTTTGGTTTTGATTTGTCTTAGACTTTTGGTGAAAGCAGGAAAACCCTTCATTCAATATCTAAACATTTTTCTGTTTTGAGTGGCACACGTTGTCATTTTCCTGAGGTTTTTGAAGTGTAAATGCATTTTTCCATGGCACTAAAGATTTCTTTGAAATGAACTGTGTAGAAGCTTTCAGGGGTGTGTGTTATTTTTCTGTGTCTGTGACAGTGAAACAGATGAAGTGTATTCATGTTTCTCTTGCAATCAATCTTCCTCCAGCTGTAGATTGCTGCTATGATAGACAACAGAGGTTGACAGAGAGAGGAAAGACTGCTCGTTGTCCTCCCCATCGCCTCCTCTATCGCTCTCTGCATCAAATTGGAGCTGTCAGTCAGCTCTCACCCGCAGCACGACACACTGTCAGAACACAACAACCACAAGAGAAAACACAGCATCAGTGAGCAGGAACATAACACCAATGCCTGTGAGAAAGAGGAAGAAGGTACAGCAAGCACTGGAAGGAGGGCCAGGACCAGGTTTTAAACAGCTCTGTCACCTTGCTGAAATGCCTTTCATGAATGACAATTTCACTGCTTTTTTTTTTCTTATTGTGTATAAATCCCAAAACCAAGCATCTCTCCATATTCTCTGACTCCTCTGCTGTACCTGTGGCTCTTAGCTTCAGGTCCATTGGTTTCTATTGAAGATGTAAATATTTATGTAAATATTAAATAATATATTTAATATTTAAAACACCTCCAAAGCATAGTCTAGATAGTATTTGTTAAGATCAGAAATGACATAAGGACCAAGTCATTAGATTTTGGCAGTGATGTGGTTTGTAGTCTGGATACACTGATTTGTTAAAGATTTCATTGCGAGATAGCGGCACAGCGTCACTGTAACCATGACAACAAGTGAACATTACGTCAGCTGCCTGCCGACAATCACATGACTGCGATTCTACAATAAATTTACCACTGCAAACTTACCCATCGGAAATAATACAAGGAAGAATTGATTAAATTGTGGGGGGTGTTTCCTAGTCCCATCCTTTCCCAGCGCCTGCTACATATTAAGGTCACGTGATTTGGTATCCATACATAACATACACACGCATATCACATGCCAGTGCAAGGTCATTTTGTTTGTGGGTAAATCTATATTAAATGGCCACATTCTATGTTGCCGTGATTTCTTATCATGAATAACTAATAAACAAATCCTGCATTACTTTTAAAAAAGATGTTGCAATTCTGACAATGCCATATGGGAGAATGAGCAGCTTGGTGGAGTATTGCAGTCTTTTTCTAATACAGAGTGTGACTACTTTGAGTGACCACTGGGTGCTGTCATAGGACAGTCCATTGCTCAGAGATGTTTGCATGGCTCTCATCAGCTCCAGTCACAACCCACCTGTTTTCTCCATTTTGGTTTAGCTGGAAGTTAAAATGAGTCAGACACTGTCAAGATAGTGATGGAGCAGTAAAATCCTGTCCAGGCAACCTATGGATCAGGATTCTTACACTATTACATAGAATCAGTGACCTAATCTCAGAGCCTGAGGAACAAAACATGTGTGACTGTCTAAATACTTACAGTCTGCACTATACAGAGCTCTTTTTTTCAAGACTCAGTCATTTTCTAAATCAGCTTGACTATCAGCTCAATGACCATCACCCCTGACTTTGGCACAAGAGATGAGTGGTTCAAATCCCAGGGTGCAGTTGTTTAGGTATGACCTTTAGACAAGGTCCTTAGTGCTGCCCTGCCTACTTACATAATGTACATCACTTTGGATGAACGCATCTCTGAAATGAAATTGCAGAATTGTTTTGCACAAAATCAAAGACTGAACCCATTAAAAAAAAAAAAATCACAAAATCATGAAAGTATTCCAAAATGAAATCAATAAATAATAATTACAGTTAATATATTTGTAGAACACATTAAAGCAAGGAGCTTATTTTTTTAAAACGAAGTGTGACATAAAATCACCAGTAACAAATTGGTGTCTCCATACAACCCGGTCTCACGGGGATTCGTGAAACTGTCACGTAAGTTTTAGTTTCGGTTTCGTGCGCACCAACACGATTTCGTCATGTTTTTCGTGCCGCTCACCACGAAATGTTTTTCGCTGTGGTAATCACATCTGAAAGTGGTTTATACCGGCGGATTCATGACGATCTAAGCTGTCCATCGGCGTATACTGCTTGTGTGATCGCGTTTGCGGCCGCCGGCCGCCGGACATTCTTGAAATTCCTATGCAAATTGGTAAGTGTACCACCGGCTTATGGTTAGGTTATGGTTAGGTTATGGTTAGGGTTATGGTTAGGGTTATGTTTAGGGACGATGTCATGCAAAATATAGCGTTGGATTCGCCACGGTTTTACATTAAAAATATAATATACACATTCTTTTGAAATACGTTCTGAGTGGCACGAAAAGTCCGCCGTTTAAAATACATTGGTGCGCATTTCGTGGTGAGCGGCACGAAAAACATGACGAAATCGTGTTGGTGCACACGAAACCGAAACTAAAACTTACGTGACAGTTTCACGAATCCCCGTGAGATCGGGCTCCTCCATAACACATACACACTTTCAGTGGATATCAGGTGTATCAAGAGTGATGCCTGTTTACAGGAAGATGAATGGAAGAATCTGAAGGATGAATGATGACCTGTGTCTCACTGCTTTTTAGTGTTCAGGCCTTCAGGTTGGTTGTATTTAGATCACATCCATATTCCTGCTGTAAGTGCTGCATATTGTTTTCACAATAAACTTGTTCCTTCATCAGTTTAACCTCTTAAGCTCTGGTCATATTTTCAGAAAAAAACGCCGGGATTTCTTCGGCCCACCCATGGGCCGACCGGGCTAAAGAGGTTAAGTGGCAAATTCAACCTCTAAATGAATTTAGAAGAAGCCAGAGTGCTATAGTTGTTGCAGCTGAAGCTCCTTGTTAACTAAACCATTTATACACCAGTCACACCGTTTTTTGTATTTAGTCGTTAATTGTTGTAAATAACTGTTTTATTCTGCCTTCCCACTCTGTGCTTTGCATGCATTTCATATGTTACTCGAAATGCCTCTCATCTACGTACCTGCAGCAAAAAAACCATGCAGGCAGCTGTTAGTTGTCGGGAACACTGATGCCACAATTGTTACTTTACTGCTAAACAATACTAAGTTTGAGAGGATGGACAGAAAAGTCCACAGAGACGTATTTCCTTGTTAAAGCTGTTCATTTAAAAACACTGAAGAGAGGGTTTTTTTTTTTGTCTCAGTGTAGCAAATACAAACTTCACATCTAAATCTGAAATAGTCTGAAACCTGAAGATTTAACAAAAATAATACTGTGTATGCAAGGCTTTTACAAAATATATACACTACCGTTCAAAATTTTGGGTCACTGAGAAATGTCCTTATTTTTGAAAGAAAAGCATTTTTTTTCCCTCAAAGAAGATACCATCAAATGAATCAGAAATACATTGTTAATGTGGTAAATGACCATTCTAGCTGGAAACAGCTGATTTTAATGGAATATCTACATAGGGGCACAGAGGTCCATTTCCAGCAACCATCACTCCTGTGTTATAATGGTACATTGTGTTAGCTAATGGTATTGAAAGGGTAATTGATGATTAGAAAACCCTTGTGCAATTATGTTAGCACATGAATAAAAGTGTGATTTTCATGGAAAACATGAAATTGCCTCGGTGACCCCAAACTTTTGAACCATTATTGGTATTGTATGGGGCTGCACAGTGCTTTGGTGGTTAACACTTCTCACCTTGCAAGTATAATATCCCCGGTTTGCATCCTGACCTTCCGGGGAAATTTCTGCATGCAGTTTGCATGTTCTCCCTGTGCATGTGTGGGTTTTCTCTTGGTGCTCCAGATTCCTCATACGGTCCAACAACATGCTCAGGTTAATTGGTAACTCTAAATTGTCTGTAGGTGTGATTGTTTGTCTCTGTATGTAGCCCTGTGATAGACTGGTGATCTGCCCAGGGTGTCTCCTGCCTTCCCCCTAAGTCAGTTGGGATAGATTCCAGCCTCCCATGATCCTAATGAGCATTAAGCAGTATATAGATAATGGATGGATGGTATCTGTATGCTTGGAGCAGATATACTGTTGCATGTATAAGCCTTAAGAATAATCAATCATCAACCACTGATACCGTTTATTTGATTGGCAATTATATAAGCTGAAAATCTAAATCCTGACATATCTTATTCCTCCGCAATGGAACTAAATAATTCTCTAATTACTATTAAAAATCAATCACTGGGTGGCCAGATAGAGCTAGCTGAATGGGAGACCCATAAAAAGGGGCTATAGTCCTCGACGCAGTGGCCATGGGTTTGAAGTTGGCTCATGGCTGTTTACTGCATGTCATTCCCCACTCTTCTACCCACATTTCCTGTCTCTCTCTCCACTGTCCTATAAATAGAGGCAAAAAGGCCAAAAAAACAAAAAAATTCAAGAAGTAAAAAAAAAAAAAAAAAAAAAAAAAAAAATCAATCACTGAGGAACAGTGACATGTACTTTCATTACCATAAACACACACATTGTAGTTTATAATCCAGCTCCTGCCCCCTCACACTGAATCTGTAACCATTAATGTGTGTTCCACTCCCACCTGCACCCATAAACATTCATGCCCACACAATATAGACATCTATTGATCTTGTGTCTTTACCTGTCCTACACTGAAAACACATTTTACTGTATAGCATTATTTAAGAGATACATAATATTTTTATATAAACAGTTCATAGACCTCTCATTCACTGAGCTCCTTTTCAGTTTATGAACCAAGATGTTGACTCTGTTCATGTCATAAATTATCCTGTGCTTCGTTACAGAAATAAAATACTCAAGATACAAATGAGCAGCATGTCGTTGCACAACCAACTCAGAGCCTCAGGCAATGATGCATCATGGGTCTCTGAGATTTGTGTGTTTAAAGCCTGTATGTGTTTTTTGCAGGGTTTTTGATTACCAGCGTGTCCCCTCTTCGGTCCCAGTGGATTCCATTCATGTCAAAAGGCCACGCCCTTCATCTTCCTCCTCTTCATCTTCCTCCACAGCGGCTCTAAGGGCGAAGAACAGTAGAGTGACCAACAGGAGCAACAAGACCCATAACTCCATGTCTGGCAGCAGCAATGTTAAATGTAAAAGGATGTTTTGCTAATTCATTGCACATGCTTATGTGAGAAAGGCATTCAATTTCATTGCATTGGCAAATACATTGTGAAAGAAATGCTGCCTGCATTACATTTTCAGTATTATAAGATACTGTCTATATAGGACCAGTTTAAATCCAAACATAATCAAAAATGACATACTTCATGTAGTTGTTGCCTTTTTTTAAATAATACAAAGGCATGTCACTTAGCAACTTACGAGCCAGATGTTTGGCGAGAATTTGGTGGAGACAAAACCATAGATGAAATTAAAAAGTACATTGGACTTAAATTCCTAAAAAACAAAGGAACATGACTTCATATGAACAATGTAACGCACACTGACAACTGACTTCAAGAAAGACACTGTTGAGAGACTCACTTAAGTCTCTCAGCGATCATTGAATAAACTCCTAAAAATGCAGCTCCAGATATTAAAATTATGCATGCACACACACAGAAAAGCACAGTACTCCACCAAGGTTGTTCATTCCCCCATATGGCATTGTCAAACTTTTTTTTTTTTTTTTTTTTTTTTTTAGAAATGCCGTGTCACGCGCCGAGTGGGTTTCTTTTGGATTTAACAGGGAAAATGACCAGATTAATATTGTTAAGGTTTTGCACTAGGTTCTTAACGATCGGGTGGAGCACCTTGTCAGCAACAGTAATATACAGAGGGCGAGAAAACCAGATGCCGGTGGCAAACAATCATTTAATTACAAGATGAATTTCTTCTCATACAGTACAGGTTAAACTCCTACGTTACACTCCTCGGGCCTGCAGCCAGCAGGGGAAACAATCCAACGTCACCTCAGTCCTTCGTTAAAATCCGCTTAAAAGGTAAAATCCCTCATTAAAATCCACTGTCCGAATCGTCTCGGGGGCCGTGGGACGCGGGGCACTCAATTCGGCCGTCACGGGATCCGTCCAACTTCCTCCTAAGCCTGGCTCGTGTCCAGGGGGAAACCACCTAGAAGACACAGATCCACTGCCATTACAGAAGTCTCTTTCTCTCAAAGCCACAACCACGATAACGTGCACACACCAAAACGCTACTACAGAGTCCCCGAAGGATACTCACCCGCCAGGCAGAGCTTAATTGCCCTGCCGCTGCGAGTATGTCACGTCGTAGCGCTATGGTTTCCTCTCCGGCTTTCTCTCTCGGCGTCACCGTCTGCCTCTGTCCTCCGCGTCGTCCCTCTCCACTGGGCCACCCTCTGCAGTGCTTATCCCAGAACGCTCTCCTTGTTGTCCATTGACTCCTAAATAGTTCTCTCCACCAGCGCCTCCAGCCCCGCTACCATTGGCTCCTGTGGAAGGAAGGGAGAACCCAAACAGGTGCAGCCTATTGCCTCAGAGGTGTTCACGGGTAGTGGGAAACTCAATAGAAAATTCTGATAATAATAAAGAAAACAAGCAATATAATCAAAACACCAACAATATAAATCCCAAAACATGCAATGAATACAGAAAAGAAAAATATCAAAACAGACAATAAACTCAGTCCCCACTACCCCCGTAACATTCCCCCACACTTTAACGTTGTCAGTCCCTGCAACGTCATGAGTCTCTATATCTCAGTGGAGGCTGCCCTAGATTTTCCCTGGTAGAACGCCGCAACACAGCTTCAGGTTCGTCTCTTACCAGCAGCATTTCTGCTGGCCTGGGGGGAAACCCATAAATCAATGGCACCGGGACCTCCACGGCTGCCCGAGTCACTGCTGGAGCAGTGTCCATCAAGGGGGCCGTACACACCTTCAGGGCATTTCTATGCACAGTCTGTACCCGCCCTCCCTTTTCAGGCTGAACATGGTACACCAACCCAGCATCTCCCACCTGTTCAAGAACAAAAATCTCGGGACCCCACCACGGACACAGTTTCCCTCACCCTTGTCGATTCCTGTTCCGAACCCACACTCTCTCTCCAGGCAACGCCCTAGCTCCACCATCATACCGCTGCTTACTTTGGGTGGCTACACTGCCCATCCTCTGCTTAGCAAGACCATAAGCAGCAGTCAACCTCTCTTGATGATGCTTAACCCACCCTTCTACGTCGTGCTTTCTCTACTGGAGCCTGACACCCAACTCAATGTCTACCAGGAGACGCAGGTGTCGTCCAAACATAAGGAAGGGGCATAACCTGTAGCACTGTGAATAGTGTTATTATAAGCGTGGACTAATTCGGGTAAATACTCAGGCCAACGGTTCTGTTTGTCAATTTCGAGAGTCCGAAGCATCCCTAACAGGGTCTGATTAAACCGCTCTGCACTTCCATTACCAACAGGGTGGTATGGAGTAGTCCGACTCTTTGTTACACCATAAGTGTCACATAACTGCTTCATCATTACCGACTCAAAATTTGGTCCTTGATCTGAATGAAAACGTGCAGGGCAACCAAAAGGTTGAATAATCTGTGTCCAGAGCGCCTTAACAGTAGTCTCAGCTGTCTGATCTCGCGTAGGAACTGCCCAAGCAAAACGGGTAAACAAAATCCGTGGCCACCAGAATATTCGGGTGTGTATCAGTGTACCGACCTAGAGACAGAAAATCTAAACCCACCACCTCCAGGGGATAAGACACTGAAATAGGTCTTAACAGGGCTTGAGGCTGAACTCTCTCGTTGCAGGCGGCACACCCTTGCTGGAACTGACGCACTTCCCCCTCCATCCCTGGCCAGAAAAACTGCTGACAGATCCGTGAAAGAGTCCTCTCCATTCCAGCATGGCCTACAGCTTCATGTACACTCCTCCACACTTCTCTGCTCCTAGAACTGGGACACAATCTGATGTCTCGTCTCATGAGTCTGTGAATCAAACACCTTATGGCACAAGATGTTATTCTGCACACATAACCTCTTCCACTGCTGCAACAGTCGCTGACTTAGTAAGGAGAGTGTTTGACGCTCCAGTCCTCCAGGCAATACATGCGTCTCCACATACCTTTTAACAGCCTGTATATCCGAGTCAGCAGCTTGTGCCTTCTCCCACTCACTCCTGGTCTGCTCTTCTCCATCTCCTTCAGGTTCGAGCTCAATCGTTGCTGCCACTGGGATCATGTCCATGTCTGCTAGGCTGGGGTCACCTGTGGTTGAAGGGTCAACTGGATATCTGGACAAAACATCAGCATTCACATTGCTCTTGCCAGAACGATACTTAATATCGAAGTCGGAGGCAAGCTGTGCAACCCAACGCTGTCCCACTGCACCCAGTCGAGCTGTCTGTAGGTGGGCAAGAGGGTTATTATCGGTGTACACAGTAAACTTTGCCCCGGTCAGGTACCCCTTAAATTTCTCTGCGACTGCCCACTTAAGGGCCAACAGTTCCAATTTAAATGAGCTGTAGTTGGCATCATTACGCTCGGTTGGATGTAAACTCCGGCTTGCGTAAGCTATGACACGCTCTCGCCCTCCCTGGACCTGGGCCAAAACAGCTCCCAACCCTTGGTTACTCGCATCTGTATACACAACAAATGGAAGAGAATAATCAGCATAAGCCAATATGGGTGCTTGAGTTAAAGCAGTTTTGAGTTCAGTGAAAGATGCTTGGCATTCAGGGGACCACTGCACCTTCTGGGCTTCAGATTTCCTACTGGCTGGGATCCCAGTAAGCAGCTGGTTCAACGGCCGTGCCACCTTAGCAAACCCAGGCACAAATTGTCGGTAGTAGCCTGCTAGTCCCAAAAAAAAGCTCGTATCTGTCTTATAGTGGCAGGGACAGGCCAGTCCAGTACAGCTGAGATCTTATCTGGATCCGGTCTCACGCCCGTCGCATCCACGATGTGGCCCAGAAACTTCACCTCAGTCTGTAGCAACTTACACTTGTCCAGCCTCAGCCCATATTGCCCCAGCTTCTCCAACACCTTATCCAGATGGGAGGTAAATCAGGAGAGTACAAGATGATATCGTCCAAGTACACCAACGCATAGTCGGATAGTGGCCCACTTAAACACCGCTGCATCAACCGTTGGAACGTGGCTGGTGCATTACACAGGCCAAAGGGCATCCGTTCAAACTCGTAGAGTCCCAGCGGTGTCGTAAAAGCCGTCTTCTCTCGGTCCACAGGATCCATCTCCACCTGCCAATAGCCACTCGCCAGGTCGAGCGTCGAAAACCACTCTGCTTGGGTCAAATTGGTCAGGGTCTCCTCGATCCTGGGTAGAGGAAAAGCATCTTTATGGGTCACTGCGTTCAGTTTCCTATAATCAACACAAAACCTCCAACTGCCGTCCTTCTTTCTTACCAACACTATGGGCGCCGCCCATGGGCTACAACTCTCCCTGATGACACCCGTTTCCAACATACCCGAGAGTAGCGCCTTCATCTCCTTATACATGGTCGGGGGCAAAGGACGATACCGCTCTCGGACAAGGGTCACCTCACCGGTGTGTATTTGGTGCTGCACTGGACTCGTGCACCCAAAATCCTGGTCATGCTATGCAAACACATGCTTCCATTTCCCCAGGAGCGCATGCAGCTCCTCTTGTTGCTGCTCCGACAAATCTGGTCGATCCACAAGGCTGCTCACCTCCTCCGGGAGTTCCTGCTCCCACTGCTGTATTCACCAGGCCCACTTCTACACAATCATCCCTCAGCGAAAGGTTCAGGCCCTGCGGTCCATGTACATCCACCTCCTCGACATAATACAGCTGGCCCAGCGTCTGGTATCAGCCTATGGTCAGACAATACGGATGAGGGTTACAAATTCTTATCGGGATCCTACCGTCTCTCACTGTCGTCAACGTGCGCGCCACTCCAAAGCTGCTGTTCTCAGCCAGTCCTTCTACGAGGGCACAATGAGTCTTATCCTTGAGGCCCCTCGGAATCCGGGCCCATACTAGCAGCTCACTCTTGGGGGGGGAACTTTAACTGCACGTCGACTTGCCGATCGCACACAGCCCAGCAGGCCATCTTCCGTCGAGGTTGCTGCAATGCGGCGGCAGGTAGCAAACGCATCCCTCCAAACTTGGTGGCTCTGCAGCTCCTGAAACAGGGAACCAGACTTCTCGGGATGTTTAAAAAGCATATTCCAGCACGAGGCCACAACGTTCATTCCAATAACCAGTGGGTGTGTACAATGTTCATCTTTTGCAATCACAACTCCCCTTCCAGGTATCATCATCCCCTCAACTTCCAAATCCACCACAGCATAACTCCCATAAGGCAGTTCGAGTCCATTGGCTGCATGCAGTTTAAAAAAAAAAACTTAGGCCCTCCAGCACAAGTTATCTGGGAAAAATGTCGCTCAAAGAGGCTTTGTTGCATCAGGGTGACTTGAGATCCCGTATCTAACAGCCCCACCAGCTCAACTCCTTCAATTTTAACAGTCATTGTCGGGCAGTTTCCAATAAATGCATCAGTGGCCCTATCTCTCTCCCAAACACGCTCAACCCCTGCCCCCCGGACCTCAGCAGCAGGGATAGTTAGTTTAAAGTCGGCGGTGGAGGCATCGCTTGTCTACAGAACCTAGCGATGTGGCCTGCCTGCCTGCACCGGCGGCAGATGGGCCTACCTTGTTCGTCCCAGCGATTTATAACATCCAGCTGCCGCTGTCGTTCTCTCCTCGGTGGCACCGGAGGTGGCCTTTCCCTGCTGGTAGGCTGGAGGAGTGGTTTCATCTCTCTCAACAAATCTTGCGTCAATCCAGACACCTGCGCTCTCACATCATCCATTATTTCCTGCTTCAAAGTCTCCTTCCAATTAGCATCCTGAGTTAAAGCAGACACACAGGGTTTATTCACAGACGCACAGGTTACCTCTGGCTTGGAATTCCCGCACTCCGAGTCGAGCAGGAGTGCCTCCTGACGAATGGTGGCAAAGGTTTCATCTGGGTTATGACGAGCATATACTTTAAGCGCTTGGGCCAAAGTTCCATCCTGTAACCCCAACAACAGTTGATCCCTCAGGGCGGCATCAGAGGGGGCGCTATCAGGATCGTGCCGCTGCAGCCTGCAATGTAGCTCTCTCAACCTTAATATATAAGAAGGCACGGTTTCATCTTGTTTCTGTACACAGCTAAAAAATTGAGATCTCAGCACCGGCGCCGGGGTCCTATCCCCATATAGCGTGTCCAAATACAAAAAGATTTTACGAGTGTGGTCCCTCTCATCACAATCTAAAACACTAAGCTGGCGTTTAGCTTCCCCGGCTAATGCTTCCAAGACAATCTCAACCTTCCTAGCTTCGACTAGTTCCTGTGTGCCCAGTAAACCCTGAATTTGCTCTTTCCACTCACTGTATTTCACCTCATCACTGGGCCCTTTAAACCTTGGCAACCAAGGGGCCCCAGGATACACCGGCATCATCATTCTGGCCTCTCTGTTCAGTCACTGCAGGTGCTGTGAAAACCCGATCCTGCTGACCGCCAAAAATCTGTCACCCGCCGAGTGGGTTTCTTTTGGATTTAACAGGGAAAATGACCAGATTATTAATATTGTTAAGGTTTTGCACTAGGTTCTTAACGATCGGGTGGAGCACCTTGTCAGCAACAGTAATATACAAAGGGCGAGAAAACCAGATGCCGGTGGCAAACAATCATTTAATTACAAGATGAATTTCTTCTCATACAGTACAGGTTAAACTCCTACGTTACACTCCTCGGGCCTGCAGCCAGCAGGGGAAACAATCCAACGTCACCTCAGTCCTTCATTAAAATCCGCTTAAAAGGTAAAATCCCTCATTAAAATCCACCGTCTGAATCGTCTCGGGGGCCGTGGGACGCGGGGCACTCAATTCGGCCGTCACGGGATCCGTCCAACTTCCTCCTAAGCCTGGCTCGTGTCCAGGGGGAAAACAACCTAGAAGACACAGATCCACTGCCAGTGCGGAAGTCTCTTTCTCTCAAAGCCACAACCACGATAACGTGCACACACCAAAACGCTACTACAGAGTCCCCAAAGGATACTCACCCGCCAGGCAGAGTTTAATTGCCCTGCCGCTGCGAGTATGTCATGTCGTAGCACTATGGCTTTCTCTCTCTGCGTCACTGTCTGCCTCTGTCCTCCGCGTCGTCCCTCTCCGCTGGGCCACCCTCTGCAGTGTTTATCCCAGAACGCTCTCCTTGTTGTCCTCCATTGACTCCTAAATAGTTCTCTCCATAGATATATACAAACACTAGATGGCTCATGAGCGCTGTCAGCCTATGGGGAGCAACGTCGCCACATGGCGGCCATCTTGGGACAGGGCTGCTCGATCACTCATAACATTAAAGTCAATGGAGCATGGATTTTAAAATCACTGTAGATTGCTCAATTTTCAACCGATTTTACAACAGCTTGGTTTGTTATAAACGTCAGAGATGTACTTGTTTTACTGCTTACATAAGAATAATTAAAACCATTGAATTCATATAATAATGAACACAGATATCAGCTTTTTTCAGCATAAATGGATGTAAATGTAATTTTAATATTTAGCATTGCACTTTTTTATTACTATCAGCTTTCTAATGCACAGATAAAAACAAAGCTCAACCAAAATCAATGCACAACAAAAAGAGATGATGTCTTTTCTTTTCATGAACCTGGTGCCTACATTACCCACAATGCATTTCGACTGCAGGCTAACTAATCCAGGCATAGATGTATACAAACAATAAGTCTAAGGTCTCAATCAAAGTCTCTTAACAAGCAAATAAATACAACCACAACCACAAAGAATGTAATTTCGCCTAAAGATTAGGTTCTCAAAAAACGTTGGTCTCAGGAAAACCTAATAATTGAAAATCAGATTGTGAGTAACACCATCTTCAATGTGAGTAGCCAGGCAGAAAAGACACACAACTATGCCGCATTTTTCAAAACGAAAAACTGCGATTTCGGAATTGAGCCTGAATCATAGCCACGTTAATAAGGTTTGTAATAAACTAAACCGTTTGTAAATCAATCAAGAATTGAGCGAGTTATGAGTGTTAAAGTGAGGAAATCATCCACCTTACCATTGACTACAGTACAGTGCGCCAGAGCAGTCCCCTGTCCTAAGATGGCCGCCAAGTGACGACGCCGCCGACTCCGTCTCGAGACATCTAGCGTTTGTATATATCTATGGTTCTCTCCACCAGCCGCCGGCACCTCCAGCCCCGCTACCATTGGCTCCTGTGGAAGGAAGGGAGAACCCAAACAGGTGCAGCCTATTGCCTCATCAGAGGCGTTTACGGGTAGTGGGAAACTCAAACTCAATAGAAAATTCTGATAATAATAATAAAGAAAACATGCAATATAATCAAAACACCAACAATATAAATCCCAAAACATGCAATGAATACAGAAAAGAAAAATATCAAAACAGACAATAAACTCAGTCCCCACTACCCCCGTAACATGCCGCATTTGTTTATTAGTTGTGGATGATCAGAAATCACGGCAACATAGAATGTGGCCATTTAACATAGATGTACCCACAAACAAAATGACCTTGCGCTGAGCACAGGTGTGTTATACATGAGTACGTTATGTATGGATACTGAATTGGGTGACCTAAATATGTTGCAGGCGGCAGGAACTGATGGGACTAGGAAAGACCCCCACAATTTAATGAATTGTTCCTTGTATCATTTCCGACGAACAACTCCCAATAAGTCTGCAGCTGTCAATTTGTAGTAGGATTGCAATTATGTGATCGTCAGCAGGCAGCTGACATAGCATTCACTTGTAGTCATAGTTACAGTGATGCCGTGCCACTATCTCACAATGATACAGAAATCTTTAGCAAATCTGTGGATCCAGACTATAATCCACATTACTACCAAAATCTAATGACTTGGTCCTTGTGTCATTTCTAAACTTCCCTGAAAATTTCATCCAAATCCGTTTGTCCGTTTTTGACTAATGTTGTGAACAGACAGACAGATAAACAGATGGACAAATGTGCACTGATCACATAACTCCACTACATTCCTTGGCATTGATCTTACAAAATGAAAATGACAACTGTTTACAAAAAAAAATTTAATTCACTTTGTGGCAGTAGCTTAATTTGACTTAACATTTACTGACCACTAATATCATAGCCAGCAGATTAGTGTACAATATTATTCAGCAAAAACACAAATCAGTACAGGTAGGTTTTTACTGTACCTCAAAAACAATGCAAAAGGTATAAGGGCAGTGCATACTGTAGGGTATTATTAGTGTCAAAAATCCAAATATTTATTTCACAGTCTCCAAAAGTTGTATTGGAGTAATTCAGCTATACATGTTTGACCCGAAACCCAATTCTAAAGGACAATAATGGTATGGATAGTCCCACACTGAAAGTTTACAGGGTCACACAGCAAATGTTTGAACAATTTTTTGAAATCAGACTGCATCATGCACATAAATAGAAACTTCATAGATCCTCTTTTTAATTGCAGACATGCGCTACAAGATTTGAAAACAATTGCACATTACACACTAAGATTATTGTGCCAAATGGAGCAGTCAGATTGCAGTGCTCTACCCCACGTAATCTCATGGGGAAGCAGATGTAAATAGCATGGAGATTCAGGAGCAACAACTTGTAATGCTAAAAATACTTTGCAGTGAGAGAATACAAGAGCAGAAAACTGAAGCAGTCTGGATGACAAAGCTGTTGGGGAGGTGCACCCACCATGGTTTGTTTACTCTTCAGGAAGAACTGGAGGTGATTTTTTTAACTGTCAGATTTTATATCCGTGGCTTGTATTAGCCTCAAGGCTTGAATATTTAGTATTGCGTGGCAACAGTGTCTCCTGTGCTAGCAGTATAATCATAACCTGCCCGATAAATATCAAACATGCCTACCATTAAATACATGGCTTTTGTTAGATTTTGTTAGAACCGTCAAGACATAAAAAAGAAAAGCAAGATAGGTCAAATAATCAATCCACAGCCATGAAATCACAAGAAAAAAACTGACATAGTAGACACCCAATGTTTGTATAAAGAACAGAAAATCACATATTCAAAATAATTTTTTCTTCCTCGTCGTTTTCAGCTGAAAACAAAATTATTTTAGTCTCTTCTTAACTGTAAATATAACTCTTAGTTTAACTTGATCAAAAGGTCCAAATTTAGCTTATAGCTGTTTCTTGTAAGGTGATCATTAAGAGGGATCGAGCATTGCAATTGCAAAAAGCTAACATTAGCATGGATTAGCAACTCTGTTACTGTGATTAGAGTAGGGTTAGCAAACAGCAAATAAAACGTAATAAAAATGGTACAATTGATGTGTAAGGTGAGCCAATCAATCCTGTGCTAGTGTACTGCCTGTTACTGATGAATATGTAGCAGAAAATTAAAGAAGGTTTACTTTTCCAAGATTTTGAAGCCCAAATGTCCTGCAATTCTTGAATGACTCTGAACCTAATGAAAGCATCAGTAAGCATTCTCGCGTTTTGACTGTAATTCTGCAGGTGTAAAGGATGAAAGAAATTCTGTTGACTGTGAGTGAATCCTGGTGGCAGAAGCAGTGCAGGCAGTCATGTGGGATTGAATATTAAATAATTTTAACCAAAAAGGGCAGAGACCCCGCCACCCCTCTGTTTGCAAACAGTGTTTGACATCGCAACCCTCTCCAATTAAAGGCTGCCGTGATGCTCACACTTGTGAGCTTGTGATAGTAACATTTAGCCTTCTTCTTTACATCTGCAGGTAGCATGAGCTCCTTCGGAAACATGGCGCGCTGAGGATATTTCTCCTTCTGCCCTTCTAAACCTTGTTCATGTTATCTTTCGTCTGTGTGACAGCTCATCTCAGTTGCAGGGCCCCAGGGTGTAGGAGAGAAGGCAGGTGGGGGGCACTCCAGATGGTCTCTTCATTAAAAGCTTCTGTACCACAGGGCTCTCCTTCCTGCTATAACCCAGCCGAGCCTATCAGCGCTCGCAATTAGACTGAGTTAATAGTGCATAGCAAATAAGAATTGTTTATACTAGTTTATTACAAGCCTTAATAGTTTTTACTGCGCCCCATCACAAGGAAATTAGATTGCCTTTGCTAGCTTCCGAGGTCGAAAAGCTTTCAGGATAGAAGTAGTTTTCAGGGTCATTTGGTGAGCTGTTGGCGGTGCCATTGGTCCATTATGGAGCACAGTGAGACTGAAGGCTCATGCAGTTGAAGAAGGTGGGAGTACAGTGCTAAGAATAACTGATGGTGCATGACTGCATGCTTGATGACTGCAGGAGTCACTGAATGATACTTGGGTGTGTATGAATTGTAAAACCCTAACGTGGTCAAGACTGATTTTCAAGTGTGTTTCAACAGAATTATAGGGAAGAAAATGTACTTTCAAACACACTCAAAATCAGCCCTGTCTATGATGTTGGTAGGTTCGGGCTGTCTACCATATGTTGAAATTAGGTATGTAATTTAGTGACATTAACCGTGAATGTTGGGTGATGTATGGTTTGACTCACAGTCTGAATTTCAATTTGTCCTACAGGCATTGAAGTCGGGGCTCTGTCAAGCCAATCAAGTTTTTCCCCACCAAACTGGAAAAATCATTTCTTGGCTTTGTCCATGGGGCCTTTAAAATAAACAGGAAAATTGACAAATACAAATAGTTACAAACGAGAGAGAGTTGGAAGATTACTGTCGTCAAAAATACTGAATTACTGAATGCTTTAGTAATACAATTTGTCTTGATTAAGACTAAGGTGCCCAAACCACAGAAAAATGCAAATGTGTGTTCAGATACTGTTGGCAGTATAGTATCCATTGCTTCAACTCTCCTTCATCTCTATCTGTCTCTCCTCAGTGAAGATGGCAGAGCTTCTTGCCATAAAGAGTGAGCTGACAGTGATCAAGGTTCAGATTGATGGCCTGTTGGACTGCGTAGACAAGATGGACAGACAGCGGAAGGACTGTTCAGGTAGAGACAGCAAACAGCTGGACAGCTTCCTGTCCCTTAATACTGTTTATTGTCTGTATGTTCACTTATTACTGGTATGGGGTTTCTGTCAACCCTGCTAAAACCACCTGTCCTACTTTAGGCCCATTACCATGCCCTAGTTTCAGAGTTTGACTGATCTGAGGTTCAATTGCCCAAAGATAATACGATCATTTTAAGTGTTTCTCAATACTGAGAATATTAAGAAATAAGAATGTATTTCAGACATTAGAAATGATATTTTAGGAATAAATATTGTAGAAAAAAAGACATAAACATGTTTGCATGTGTTTGTTGTTAGCTACAGAACAGTTATAGTTGCTGGTACAGTCTCATAATACTGTACTATGATTGTAAGACTGATTGACTTTACAGTAAAAAAAAAAAACAGGAAAAGAAATTGCCTCATCTTCCACATGGCTTATCTGCAGATATTGGCTTTTCACCTGGGACCTAGAAGCTGTACCATTACTCTTTATCTGCATTATTAGATACAATTCATATTGTCTGCAGTTTGAAATGCATCATTTGACACACATCACAAATCTGATTCATCTTACAGACAGAATTAGTCAAGGTATAGTAGCTGGGAAGTGGCAATTTGAGGAGCAAATGTAATACAATTGCGGACTTTCTGGAGAACCAGATGTAGGCATCCATTGAAGCAAGTTTGAAACCGAGAGTCTCAGTTTATGGCCCACACCGTGGGGATGCCTTTCACATGTCTGCTGGAAACACACCCTGCTACCTCAAGTCATACCAAATGCTCGCTTAATGCAAACAAAAGGCAAATGACACATGGCTAACTTTACTTTAAGTACAAACAGAACAGTAATTGCACTTGCAAACCTTACTGCTTACTAAACTGTCCCTGGTAATAAATCACTGCTCATAAATCAAAAGTTCCAAAAGACCAACTAAGTCTGAATTAAGGAGTCGGAGAGCAATAAATTATTGAAGCAATAATTTCCAAAATCGCCACCATCACATTTATAGCCACAAATTTTCTGACTAGGGCCAGAATGACTCATGTTTAGTATTTCCAATAATTTCTAGCCAATTTGGTCAAGGGATTTTTCAATGCATCAAACATTTCATTTCAGCTGGTAAAATCAATGGTCACCAACTAAAACATTACTTTTGATTTTCAGGTCAAAAGATCACTTAGACGTCTAGGTTGTGAGTGGGCTAAATTTCTTTAAAAATGTACATGCTTGGATTATTTTAACAGCACTGCCAATTAAAGTCTACTGGCCCATTTTTTTCCCACTTTTTTACAGAGCTAGTTGTAGCCCATGAGGTAGTCCTTTAGACCTGCATCTTTTAGTCTAATCAATTCATTGAATTTTAGTAAGTAGTGTATTTAAACTACTGTTCAAAAGTTTGGGGTCACCCGGACAATTTCATGTTTTCCATGAAAAATCACATTTTTAGTCATGTGCTAACATAATTGAACAAGGGTTTTCTAATCATCAATTAGCTTTTCAGCACCATTAGCTAACACAATGTACCATGAGAACACAGGATTGATGGTTGCTGGAAATGGGCCTCTGTACCTCTATCCTCTATGTGGATATTCCATTTAAAATAAGCCGTTTCCAGCTAGAATAGTCATATCTATCTATCTGTCTATCTGTCTGTCTGTATATATATATATATATATATATATATATGTATATACATACATGACTCTTGTCCATTTCATTGGAAGTGTTTGACACTGACAGGCATCCCAGCTTTATTAAATAACAATGTCAGCCACGCACGTCAATCTGATACAGCTTTAAGCTTGCAGAGAACAAATGAAGTCTAAACTCAGCTTTATTACTGTGATCTGTGGGGGGACTGGCAGTGTGGCATTTAGTGATGCAAAGAGACTCGTGGTGTTTACCATCAGATGTGTGCTACTATCATACTGCATCTGTGAGTAATGGTTCAGTGGCAGAACTGCCACCAGTGGAGTGTGAATTATGACAGTGAGGTAAACAGCGATAAACACCGGCTTCATAACCTTTCATAAGCTCCCTTTCAGCGATCAGGAGTTATCTTGCCGTCACTCAGCTCTCCGTCTGCGTGTATGTAGGTTTTATTTTTCGTTCTTGCAGGAAGAAAATTTCCTCCTGTGGATAAATAGATTAGGAAATTATCCAAGGTGACATGTACTCTTCAGTTTTTTAGGTTATTTCAAATGTTTTCTGGCATAAAAATAAGAAAACTTTTCTTTCCCTCTGTGGCAAGGTGTTACAGTGTCTACAGCTATATATAAACAAGTGCTGGCCGATGACCCCAACATTCTCACATAATACATATCTAAAACCCTTTGCACCAAAATCAAAATACATGTCGTCTTTTAGGTTGCATGCAGACTCAGTTTCATTGGCAAAAGCAGATGGAGGTCTGCACTGATTTTAATCATTATTTTAACAGCACTGAAAGACCTTTGATTTTGACCAAGTTTAGTCACATCTCGACACTGTCCGGCTTTGAAGAAAGCTGCTGCAGGATAAACAAAGGTCGAATGAACTACATGGAATTAAATCAGGTTACTGGTATATTCACCAACAACCAGCAGCACAGATAAAAGACAAGGGGAATCTCTATGACTGTGTTGTTTTACAGTTTTTGTCAGTCGCTTTGGTACATTTCTCAAATCATCCTGGACATTTGCGAAACAGTAAGTGCATTTCTCAAAACGGTTTGTACAAATAGCAACACAGCATTACAGCAGGATTACCTGCAAAAGCCAGTCTCTTGCTCAAAATCCTGAGTTCATCTCTCAAAAGTAAATATCTATGGCATCAGAATGACAAGTCCTTGTGTAATTGTGTGTGGATAAGACAGTTAAATTGTTTAGTCATGTTGTCATTATAACAGTGTACTTTGGAGTGATGTTCTGATGTAAACTCTGGCTAAAGTTTTGATGACAGTCATTGTAAAATGTAAGTTCCAGATTAGTGTATGTGGGAGATTGATCACAAGAGACTGGACAAGACTCACATTTACGCTTTTACTGTTTGTATTGTAATTTGTTGACAGACCATGCCATTGTGATCCAGAAAGGAAAACAGCGCAACATAGCACAAAGAAAAAAACAAAAATGCAAAAGTAGAAGTGTGAACATCTCCTTAGGGAAAACTGTGCATGCAGTGATGTAGGAAGTACAGTGCAGTCTTCCTACACCTCCTGATGTTCCTTTCTGTTCGGCCACAAATTCTCATCTACGTAAAAAATATCTTCTCTTGCATCTTTGAGTGGTTTCAGAAAACCCTAAACCTTCACACATTTCCCTTCGTTAGAGAAAGTTAAGATTCACCTGGACAGGACAGATTTAGAAAAAAAGTATAATGGAAATGTATAGAAATATCCTTGGCATTTTTTGACAGCTTGTTCAATCATTTTGCATGCAAAGAATTATGCGATGAACTAATGCCTAAATGTTGTCGGGGGTATTCAACAGAGACCCATTATAATACATTTTGATCAACATGACATAAGCAACTGATAATGTAGGAAACAACAGAGAATTGTACATAATCATTTGCATGGATGTACCAACACATTTGCAACATGTCCAAAAAAAATGAGAAACTGCTTTTTTGATGTGCACAAGTGACAATGATGTGAAGATTAAACAAGCAGTTTTGAGAATTTCAATTTTGATCTGAAAAATGTACCAAAGCGACTGAGAAAAACTGTAATATATTTACTATGCAGGATAAAGTAAAAAGATGACATAGAAATAAGGGAGCAGAAGAGACAGAAATGAGCGATGGATGGACTCCAGCAAAGGCTACAGCAGGGTTGTCATGTTACACACTCGGTGTCTTAGGTCCTGGTTCGGCTATAACATGAGGTACCCAACTCACACTTGTGGCATTAAGCATTTCAGTGATTGGATGATGGATTTCATTCATGTTGAAACACTTAAGAGTTATAATAGAAATTCAAAAAACGGTTGCCTTGTAAAATACAAACATAAGTTGTTGTGCAGAATATTGCATCATTTTTTCAATTGTAAAAATATGTTTCTCTACAAGATGCAGAACTTTAAAACTAACATTTTTATATGCGTACAGTATAGTAAATCTAATTAGACCCTCCAGAAAAACGTGATTATGCGATCGCATGAATTCCCGCATTGATCACCACAATGCCGCTGATTATGAGGGGGTCAATTATTTCCCAAACAGCCGCATAATCCCCACAAAACAGCGCATAATTCTGGCAAGAATCTCACATTTCCACGAAAAAAAAAGAAATATGCGGGTCCTGCTTGATTTCACAATTTCCGCATAAAATGAGAAAACTATAACCAATATAAATGGAGTTGTGAGTGAGTTTTTATGTGACGCCCGGCCTGAAGTCATCAGTTCGCGCATTCACACAGACACACTAGAAGCACGAGCTGATGCGGAGCGCGGCGCCAGTGTTGCCAACTTAGCGACTTTCTCGCGAAATCTAGCGACTTTCCAAAGCGTCCTAGCGACTTTTTTTGTCAAAAGCGACGAGCCACAAATCTAGCGACTTTTTCTGCCGTTTTGGAGACTGACAGGAAAACTCGGATCATTCTGCAGTTACTGTTTTCAACGAGCAGCGGATGCTGCTGTGAGGTTCTCCCTCTCCCAAAGCACAGGCTGTCAGTCCAGTAGTCCAGCAGTCCCAGTGTCTGATTAGAGGACACATCCCTCCGCGACCAGCCGGCAGGTGAATAGCACATATTTTTGCATATTTCACAACTATTCGCATACTTTGCAACTTTCCGCAATTTCCCCGCATAAAATGGCACAAAAACCCCGCATATTTATTCGCATAATACAGGATTTTAGCCGGCATAATCAACGATTTTTGCCCGCGTTTTTCTGGAGGGTCTATCTCGTGTAACTGTAATACTGTGATCCACTTAATAGTTTAGAATGTCACCTGAATGACAAAATGACAAGATGATGCTGTAACTCTAGTGTGTCTCAGTGAGCTCTGATAACATCCTCTGCAAGCACCAGGCAGGAATTGGTCAAACGGGCAAGTTAATAGTGTAAAGAGTGAAACAAATCCAATAACTCTTCAAGTCCCAACAATGTTACGTTTACCCTTCAGTTACTTCTTGTTGTCAGAACACCTGCAGAGGAAATTGCACTGCTCATGTCTGGTTATTCAGTCAAACTGTATGTGATGAGATGCTTGTGTGTGTGTGTGTGTGTGTGTGTGTGTGTGTGTGTGTGTGTGTGTGTGTGTGTGTGTGTGTGTGTGTGTGTGTGTGTTCTTGTACTTGCTACAAGGTGTGTACCATTTTCTGCATTTAACTATCAAAGTGAGGACATTTTTACAAAGTGAGGACATTTTGGCCGGTCCTCACTTTGAAACAGCCATGTTTGAGGGTGAAGACTTGTTTTTAGAGAACAGGTATGAATTGAGGTTTGGTTAGGGTTAGGGTAAGGATTAAGTTTAGGCAATCAGTTGTGATGGTTAAGGTTAGGGTAAGGCTCTAGGAAATGCATTACGCCTATGGATGTCCTCACTAAGATAGAAGTACAAACATGTGTGTGTGTGTGTGTGTGTGTGTGTGTGTGTGTGTGTGTGTGTGTGTGTGTGTGTGTGTGTGTGTCAGTGTGTGTTACAGAGTGTCCTCAGAGCAGGGAGTCCAGTGTGTTGAACTCTCCTCACCAAGGTTCAGTCTGCAGTATGGAGAGAGAGAGTCCTGAACCAGGAGAGGCCAGCGCAGATGAGTCACTGCACTACCAGGACTACTACCCCCACAGCTACTCCCACAGGGTAAATATATCTCAGTACACCCCCAGTTACTCCCATAGGATATACACTACCAGTCAAAAGTTTTAGAACGTTCCAATTTTTCCATTTTTTAAATTAAAATTCGAGTAGTTTAAGTCCAATGAATAGTTTGAAATGGTACAAAGGTAAGTGGTGAACTTGTCATGCCCCCTCCCGCTCCTGTGCTCCGGCTCGTCTGGAAAAGCGCAGCTGAGCAATCAGCTCTATATAAAGCCTGGCTTTCCCTCAACTCTTTGCTGGATCATTGCTACACGCTTCAAGCTGGATACACGCTGCACTCCCTCACGAGCACACCGCTGTTTTGGACTGTATGGATTATCTTGCCTTATCATCACCGCTCCTCCGTTGTGCACCCCCTGTTTTCCTGCTCCGGATCTGCCCGTCCCTCGGTCCTCTCCGCATCCTCGCCACCGGCCCTCTCAGCTCTGCTCCCCACCTCGTCTCCTGATTCCCTGGACGTGCTGTGATTCACCTCTCCCCGTTTTAGTTTAGCCCTCACCACGGCCGTCTGGTCCGCCCTCAGTTTAGTTTTGTTTTGTTTTGCCCCCCGTTCTGTTAATTCCCGTGCCTCCCTTATGGAGTGCTTCCTTGTTTAGTTTTCGGTTTAATAAATTCTTATTAACTCACCCGCCTGCCTGTTTTCCTGCTGCATGGGTTCTAAACGCCCGGTACATGACAGAACTGCCAGAGGTTGAAAATAAGGTAAGGTTACCGAAAACTGGAAAATAATATAATTTCAGAATTACACAATGAAAGTGGTGCTACCAAATCCTACAGGTGTCCCAACTTGTCTTGATCATTTACAATCCCCTCTGTCTGCATAAAAGTAGTGTTGGAACACACCGTGGCACCATACCCTCCAGAGCATTATTTAAACAGCATTGTACTGCAGAAAATAGTGTGTTGCTATAAAAATGGAGAGGAAAGGATGGTTCCTCAGTGTGTGACACGAACTGTCAAACACGGAAAAGGACACATGATGATCTGGGGCCGTTTCGCTGGATCCAGGGTCGGTGACTTGTACAGAGGAACCCTCAAACAAAACAGCTACCACAGCATTCTGTAGCGCCATGCAGTACCCTCTGATATGCTCCTAGTTGGTCAGGGGTTCATCCTACAGCAAGATAATGACCCAAAAACATAAATCCAAGCTTTGCCAGAACTTCCTGAGGAAAAAAGAACAAGATGGCAAGCTTGAAAACGTGGAGTGGTCCACACAGTCTCCAGACTTAAACCCCATGTAGCTGGTTTGGGATGAACTAGACAGAAGAGTGAAAGCAAAGCTACCTGCAATTGCTGCACATTTATGGGAACTTCTGTAACAGAACTGGCAAGAACCTTCCAAGGAATGTTTGATTTCCATTGTGGAAAGAATGCCATGAGTGCGTTCAGCTGTTATATCTGCCAAAGATAACTACTTTGATAAGTCAAAAGTTTAGAATACATTTTGGTTTCTAAATTGATTTTTTTAAACTTCATTTGTTCTATGCTTTCATTTCAAAGTTCAATGAGATATTAACATGCATAATTTCCAATAAAAAATGGAAAAACTGGGGTGTTGTAAAACTTTTGACCAGTAGTGTACCACTGTACTCCCACAGCTACTCCCATAGAGTAAATATACCTCAATACCCTCATATCTGACATCGTAGCATATGATGAATTTAGAACACTGCTATCACCACATAGTAAGTAAATACCCAAACGGCTTCTACAATGTACGTAAATACATAATACACCCCTAGTATAAATATATACCAGGACTGCCCACACAACTGTCCTCAATAGGGTGAATACAGACAACATTCAACATGAATACACACCACATTTACTTTACAGCTACCCCAACAGGGTAAATACTGTGTGTACCACTATAACCCCCATATGGCAATTATACCCAATACCGTCAAAGCCTGGGGTTTAAATTGACAGGAGCCCACCGCTGGCCTTGGCCTCCTGATATCACAGTCCTGCCAGTCTTTCTGTAAGACATCATTACTAACTCACATATAACTTTGAAATCTGTTTTCAGACAACATGCTGTGCTGAACAAGCAAATATAGAATGTTGTCTTTTTTTTTCTTTTTTCTTTCAGCTGCAGCATCACACAGCAGGAGAATCTTTGCTGTCTCCAAACTCAGAGAGACAATTTACACAGGTGGCACAGCAGCAGCAGCTCCATTAACTATTTACACCTTGTCTCATTGTGATCTTACACAGCCAACCGAAATGCCTTTGTGCAGAGCAAATGCGCAGATTTGCAGTTTCTAAACTGAAATGAAACAAAGTGGATGAACACAGCTCAGGATACATCCTATGCCATCAGAGCTGTCCAAAAACTTTTTTTTTCAGCAAACATTCAAATACTGTCTCCTTGGAAGAATTTTTCTAATGAAGGAAGCTTCAGTTTTGCATTTTGTAACACAATGATATTTGCAGCAGTAGCTTATTATATTACGGCATGCAATCATCAGTTAAATACAAACAACAGTTTTTTAAAAACTCAGGACTCCACGGTGCTTCAGAGAGGTCAATGTTTTTTCTTCAAATTTCTTTAAAATGTTACTTTGTCCAGTTTGCTAAAATTACAGAGAACACAGTACAATATTCAAATGAATTTGAAATTTCACCATACCATGGAGATGAATGGAATTTAGTTTTTTTTTAGTTTAAAGAATAACATATAGAAAATACAGCTGCAATGTCTCCTTCCACAAGCAGTGCTCTCATTACTCAAACCACATTTACGGAACACAGTTTTCCAGTGTGTAAGGTTCGCGGACGCCAAGTCGCCCAAAGCGACCAGAACGATGTCCGGGCGATAAACAGATACAATTTATACATTTCTCATCACCCGGCTGGGCAACAAGCATTTTATAAATAAATAAATTGAAAGATTTATAACTTTTCGCTTTGTTCTGTGCAGGCAGTGTTGCCAACTTAGCGACTTTCCAAAGCTTTTTGTCAAAAGTGACTAGCGACAAATCTAGCGACTTCTTCTGCCGTTTTGGAGACTCTGATAGGAAAACTCGGATCATTCTGCAGTTAGTTTTCAACAAGCAGCAGGTGCTGCTGTGAGCCCCTCCCCCTCCCAAAGCACAGGCTGTCAGGGGCTCGACACACAGGAAGCGACAGTTGAGGGGGGAATGCGAAAGTTATGGCAACAGGAGATAAATTCAACACATGGTGCATGAAGGCAGGCGATAGCGACACGTCGCGCTGTGCAAAAGCACAGATCACTTGTCTCCCTCACTTCTGATTGGCTGTGAAATTAGAGGGATTTTTTACGTTTTCAGAGTTTCATGACAGAAAAGCATAAAGATGATGAGCCAGAAGATATTGCTTGATTTAGCCGAAATTTTACTGTTGACATTGGCTTATAAAAGTTTACCCTGGTGCCAACCAACTCCCATGCAGCAGCTCTTATATATATATCTCACGACTTATATCCCGTGTATCCCATATATCCCCTCAGTCCAGGGGCTCGACACACAGGAGGAGACAACAGTCGCGCTCCATTAATTTTCTATGGCTGCTGTGCGACGAGACGAACATCGCTTTCCCCCCTCCCAACAACACGATGGCGACATTCGTGCATGTGAAATTTCGCGCGCGTTCACGTAGACGTGCACCCGCTGGCTTGCGATGCGATACAAGAAAGTTGAAAAATGTTCAACTTTTGTCGCTGTCGCCTGGAGCTTCAACCAATCAGCGAGGGTTTCACTCACTGACCAAAGAGCTTACAGCATGTTACACAGTACAGTCCACTCCTATACATTAATGGTCCACTTTGGAAAAAAGTTCTGGGGCGAAAGTAGGCCCGGAATTTTTCTGGATCTTTTCTGAGATCTGGCATCAAATGGTGGTATTCTCCATGCTCTTTCCGAGATTGCAATATGGCATGAACCCAGGGTCATTTCTTTCTTTTATAGGCCAATGTCAAGAGTAAAATTTTGGCTAAATCAAGCAATATCTTCTGGCTCATCATCTTTATGATTTTCTGTCATGAAACTCTTTGAAAACGTAAAAAATCCCTCCAATTTCACAGCCAATCAGAAATGAGGGAGACAAGCAACCTGTGCTTTTGCACAGCGCGCCGTGTGTTGCCGGCGCGCCGTGTGTTGCCGGCGCCTGCCGCGTGTTGCCGGCGCCTGCCGCTGCCAAGTATCGCGCACCGTGTGTTGAATTTATCTCCTGTTGCGATGAATTTCGCATTCCCCCCTCAACTGTTCCTCCCCGTTTGTCGAACAGGAGAACCAGAGTGGCTGCCAACACCTTGGACAACATTATAACAATCCAGATGTGTACATCCTCAGTCAGAGAGTTTGACCCAGATCAAGCTATAGACAGCTGGCTGAGTGGTGCCAAAGCACCCAGGAGACCAGCTCTGATGGAGAGACTGAGAAAAAAATGTAGGCTGGTGGTCCACAGTCAGCCCAGTGCAACTGTGACTCAGGAAGCACCAGACCAGCAGCTGGAAGCAGAAGACCAGCAGCATGCAGCTGCTTAGGAAGATATTGATGAGGAGGAGGAGGAGGAGGAGGAAGTTCAATGGCAAGAGGAAGGCATGGAGGATGATGTTGATGAGGGGTTTCTGGATGATTTCCACCCAGAAATGACTGAGGAAGATGTCGTTGCTGGGCTGAAGAGATTGGCACAATTTGAAGATGTTGATGTAGATGGACATCTAGTTCAACTAAGTTGTGATTGTAAAGATGAATAGAGACTGATTTTTTTTGTAATGAGAAACTGATTATTTCGATTCTAATGGTAAGCAGGTTGTAAGAGAAGAGCTCATTAAAAGAAATTGACTTCCTGAGAAGTTATATTTATTTTTTTATTTTATGTAAACAACGCGAAGTACGGGCCACTAGTTTTTTGTACGGGCTACCAGAAATTTAGATTTGGCAGGAGTTGGTGGCCCGTATTTTCCTGTACGGGCCACCAGAGATTTTAACGAAGCTTACACACTGGTTTTCACTAGAACTCCAGTACTTTCAAGCGAAGACATTGTGCCTATTTCTACTGTCTTCAAGCCCCAGCCTTATTGAAGGAAGTTCCCCTGCACACACATTCATTTCACAGCCTTCAGCTGTAATCCGTGCAGTCATCCTCACTGCTCAAGTATACAGTCATGGAAAAATTATTAGACTGTCCTTGTTTTCTTCAATTTCTTGTTCATTTTAATGCCTGGTACCACTAAAGGTATGCTACCTGAAGAATACAGCAATGAACATGACAAAAAAATGCAGCTGATCACATTATATTTTATGTGTTTTTTGACATGTTCAAGCTTAATTTTAATTCCCAGGGTATATAAGAGGCCATTTCATGTCATAAGCAGCACTGCACATGCAAAGGCCTAGAGTGGTTTCATTCTTACATTCAAGCCGTAGCACAACTCAGAAGTTGTCAGCTCTCACATAATGCCTAAAACAAAATAATTATGTGAAGCCGCAAAGGCCGTTGTCTTGGCACTGCTGGAAATTGGCATGAGTGAGAGACAGGTAGCGAAAAAAACGAAAATTTCCAAGACAGCCATTCATTGTTCATTACGCCAAGATAAAACAAGCAGAACATGGTACTACCATATTTCTAGCTGGTTGCGGCAGGAAACTTCTTTATACCCCATGAGATGACCGTGCATTCATCCTTTCCTTTTCCAAGAATCATTATCAGACCTCCGAAACCTTCAAAATGATTGGGCACTGTCAAGAAATGTGACTTGAAACCGACTTGTTGAAGCTGGTGTGAAGTCACACAGGACACGAAAGAACCCTTTCATTAACGAAAGGCATAGGAAAGCCTGGTTACTCTTTGCTGGGGATCACAAGGATTGGACTGTTGATGATTGGGCTAAGGTTCTCTTCGGTGATGAATTCTATTGTCAGTTGATGTCATGAAACGATGGAGGTGGACTCGAGCAGAGAGCACACTACCAAGGCAGGAGTAAATTGAAGTGTTTTATTGCTCTGGAAATGGATATATGGAGAGGAGTGAGAGGAGTGAGGGTTGCCTGGAAGGGGTGGAACGGAGTGGATCGGGTCGGGGCTCTGGAGCCGGGGATCGGCGGACGCCGTGGGTCCTGGGGGGACCAGAGTGCGGCGGGAGGTGGTGGATGGATCCCTGGCAGCCGGAGACGGACGAGGACAGAGAGCCGGGGAAGAGGCGGGTGCAGGGGGACGTAAGACGCTGACAATCCAGGGGGCTGTGATGGTGGAAGAGCCAGTCGACGGCTGATGTCTCGCGGTCCCGTGGGAGATGCTGAGGGGAATCGCCGGAGGGAAGAGGAGCCGATGGGGACCAGAGGTGTTTCCAGTCGGAGGTTTCGGCTGAGGAATCCAGGAGGCGAGCCGAGGGGAACTGATGCAGAGCCTGAGGCGGATCGAAGCCGGAGTGGCTGGAGAATCCGGAGGCAGAGCCAAGTGGGGAATCCAAGAGGGGGCAAACAGACCGAGTAGAGAGTCCAGGGAAGAAGGAAGAGTGCCGAATGGTTTCTGAGGGGGTCTCAGGGAGGCAGGGCAGGAGAATCCCGGACAGCTGGAGTCTAGGCAGGGCAGAGACACAGAAATGTTAGAAACGTCAAATTTTGCAACGTACCTAGGAATGGCTAGAGAGAACTGACTAGTAAGTCGAGTTCAACAATCTGGCAGGGTGTGGAAGGTTCAGCCGGTCTTTATTGCAGAGGGAGTAATTACGGTGATGAGACGCAGCCGTCCGGGTCTCAGGGAGAGGCTAATCACCTGAGTGGAGGCAGCTGTGAAGCCACACTCCACTCAGGTGCAGCGCTGGGGAGAGAGCAGAGTGAGAGGAGAGCAAGAGAGGGAGAGGGAGAGGAGAGTAGAAGAAGGAGAGGGAGAGGAGAATAAACAGAGGGGGAGTAAAAGGGGGGAGACAGATAGGATGGGAAATTTGGGATGCCAGGTTGGAAGGGGTGAGGAGAGGGCCCTGACAGTTGATGCCCACTCCAGCCAACTTATTGGTTAGGTAGAAACCTGGAGAAGCCTACAAACCAGACTGTCTTGCCCCTACAGTAAAATATGGGAGTGGATCAATGACAATCTGGGGTTGTTTCAGTATGGATGGAACAGGGCAAATGCAATTGTGTGAAGGGCGAATAAATCAGTCTTCTTCCATCAGCTGAAAAACTCTTTCCTGCCTCCAGTGACTGGATTTTTCTAACAAGACAATGCCCCTTGCCACAAGGCAAGGTCACTTGAAGCCTGGATGGAGAACCAGAACACTGGAACCATGTCTTGGCCTACTCAATCACCAGATCTAAATCCAATCAAAAACCTGTGAAAAATCATCAGAAATGGAGTACCATAGGTCCCAAAACAAAGCAAATTTGTTTGAATTTCTGCAATAGAAACGTGTTGCTGTGAACAGCAGAACAATGTCAGAAGCTGGTGGAGATCATGCCAGGATGCATGGCTGCAGTCATCAGAAACAATGGTAATGCAGTCAAGTACTAACTCCGGTGTGTATCATGTGACTAAAATAGACAGAAAAGAATGGAATCCCTAAAAGCACTGTTTTTGGCAGTGCAATGCCATAGTTGAGTGATTTTGATTATTAAGAAAACCATGGAAAATGGCTAGATATCATCTCTGAAATTAAACTCTTATGAATTGTTTTTATTGTTATTATATCTGTCCAAACAAATGTGCCTTTAGTTGTACCAGGCATTAAAATAAACAAATAAAGAAACAATAAAGAAATTGAAGAAAACAAGGGTGGTCTAATAATTTTTTCCATGGCTGTATACTTAACCAGATGAGATGACTGCATGGCTGAAGGCCGTGGGATGAATTTGTGTACAGCGGAACCTTCTTCAATAAAGATGGGGCTCAAAGACCAGAATTAATTTTTTCCATGACTGTATATCACGACTACCCCTACAGATGTATTACTGCAAATTGTGAAGGACAAGTATATATCTTGACCCTCATACTTATACACGCATGATAAATAAAAGCTTGTACCCAACTACACTATTGGCTTACCCCTATAGACATTTACAGTAACATTCCAAAGTTATTACTCACCCAGGCAATTCCATGTTTTCCATGAAAACTCACACTTCTATTCATCTGCTGACATAATTGTACAAGGGTTTTCCAATTGGGCTGCACAGTGGAAAGGTGGTTAGCACTGTCTAGACTGTACTTCTCATTAATATTATCTTCAATTTAAAAAATGCTTTTCTTTCAAAAATAAGGACATTTGTAAGTTTCCAAGTGACCCCAAACTATTGAACGGCACTGTACCCTAGTAGCTGGCCCCTCTGCAGTCAGATTAGAGTCCCTATATTATCAGAGTATCGACATGACGGGTCCAAAAAATTTTGGTCACGTGATCTATAGACGCCATTTTGTTTCCTATTCATGAACGTGGGGTTTTCCTGTTAAAGCTCGTGTCCGGAGTTTGGATCGCAGCGTCTCCCAAAACACTGTTGGTCCCACCCTCCCTCTGATTTCGCCCCTTTATTTGTGCACGCGTGCAGTACCTGAAAGGAGTGCCCGGAGTGCTGCAGCATCTTGCCTGTTTTGCTGTTTTCCACTCTTCTACATTTAGTACATTTAGTAAATAATAAAGGAATTACGTTAGAATTCTGTATTGAGTCTAACTTGTCCTAATACCAAAATAACATGAGTCTGCTAGTACGAACGAGTTAAGTTTCAATATGTGATTACACTCGTGTATTCCTCTCGATGATGTTGTTTATCAAACTTAGTGCATTTACGCATGTATATGTGTTACATTGTTTATTTATTTCTATCTAGAGTTCAGAATTGCATGACTCCTCTGACGAAGAGTATGTCCCAGACGCTCCAACATCTTCCTCCAGAGGTCAGGCATCTAAACGAAGCCGTCAGGCGGGCTATGGAGGCCGTGGTCGGGGAGCGACGCGAGCACCCCGAGCCAAAAAACATCCTGCAGTCTCTTGGCCTGGCAAGCCGTGGGATTGGTAACTTTCTGGAAGTTGCTGATCCCTGATGCTCTCTCCTCCACAAGCAAAACAAATGTGCGCGCGGTTGCGTAGTGCGTAGCTCGCCCACCTCTGCATGGGCTTGCTTGCTGTGCGCGTAACCATTGATTGACAGCATGACAAAGCTGAAGCTCGAATTTGATTGGTCGGCAGCGACCGGCGCTTTTTGGAATAACATGGGGGTCTATGAGAGGAAGGCGGAGCTCATGAATAAATTTTCATATCGCGTCATACTAACATTATATTATAGTATCGAACTAGACTAACACATTTAAGCTTTGTTAAACGATACATAAATTGAAAACAAACGGAAACTCCGGACTCGAGCTTTAACGTTGTTTACACCGCAGAGAGTAATTCTAGGTCCTTTATCGCTTCCTAAATACCTGAAAAATGACGGGCTGTTGTGCCTTTGGGTGCGCAAATCGATCGGAGAAGGGATTCCACATGTTTAGATTTCCCAGTAATAGTGAAAGAAGGAAACTGTGGGAAAATAAAGTCCGGAGAGTGGGATGGAAACCCACTTCATCATGGTTTTTGTGCCAGGTTAGTCCCATGTATGTACTTTCATGTTATGATGTATGGGTGAATGACAGATAGAAAAGTGTGATGTGATTTTAGGCAGTTGTGGTTATTTTGACTTTGACCATTTTCATGCATGGAGATGCATGAACCCCGTTAAACTTAAGTGGCCCGTATGTGCAAACGTATTTTGCTAAATTGACCGAAGCTGCAAACTCAATGATAGAAACATTATACACCCATGGAAAGCTTAGATTCTCATGAATCCGCCGGTATAAACCACTTTTTGATGTGATTACCACAGCAGGTAATATAAACACATTTGTCCAACAAATAACGTAAACAGCAAAACTCACCTTTGACTCCTCATAACTAGTCACAGATGAAAATATTCCACAAAAAACGGCTATAATCCAACCTTGGACATCCAGACAAAACAAGCCAGTAAAATATTTTGTCCAAAACATGTCTTGAAATCAGTAAACAATCCACAAATTGTCACAGTTCCGCTCCTCTGTCCTGTCTGTCTGTCTGTCTGTCTGGTTGTCTCCCATCCTCTCCTCTGCCCTGTCTCTGTCTGGTTGTCTCCCATCCTCTCCTCTGCCCTGTCTCTGTCTGGTTGTCTCCCGTCCACTCCTCTGCCCTGTTTGTCTGGTTGTCTCCCATCCGCTCCTCTGCCCTGTCTCTCCCCCTACAGCTCGGTGCCTGAGTGGAGTCTAGCTTCTCAGCTGACTCCACTCAGGTAATCAACTACCTGCACGGCTCCCGGACAGCTGACGATCATTCACTAACGACTCACCTCTGCAATAAAGACCGGCTCAGCCTTCCACTCCCTGCCAGAGCGTTAAACAAGAACCATGCAGTTCAGTTTGCTCTTGAGCCCTTTTAACAAATCCGTTTGAGTTTCTGCCTGTTTTCTAACGTTGTTTTTTCCTGCTCCTCGTCCTCAGTTCTGCTGTCCGGGATCCCCCGCCATCCTCATTCCCCTCCGGCTCCCCACCGACAGTCGTCACCGGTTTCCCCTGCCTGGACCCCCCACTCCTGCCTGGACCCCCCCACTCCTGCCTGGACCCCCCACTCCTGCCTGGACCCCCACTCCTGCCTGGAACCCCCCGCTCCTGCACCCTGGCTTTCCCCATCTGCCATTATTCATCCCCTCCAATAAATCATTCTACATCTCCTCTGGTCTTGGATGCGTGGCTCTCTGCTCAGGTCCAACCCGCTCATTGTATGACAGAACGCTCTGGCCAGACATGGACCCGGAGAACTCGCCGCCAAGGCCGGACCGGCTCACTCCACCCGACATCAGGCAAGTCCACCAAACCCTCCGTCAACTCACGGTCAATTACCAGAAGATGCTCAGTCAACTCACTGTTTTGACCGGCCAGGTATCCGAGGTAGCTCCCGACCCAGCCCTGTTGGTTCAATACAACCAAGCCTTTCAGGATATTGCCGCCACTAAGGCACATTTGAGCCAAAACATCGCCCTGCTCGCTCAAATTTCCTCATCTTCAGCCCAGCCTGCGCCATCTTCCCCCCCACCAGCCCCAGACCCAGCCAACACCCAGACCCTAACCGATGACACCTCCTCTCCCTTCTGGGGAACCCGACTAGCCTTCAAACCACCATCTAAGAAGCAGCATGTCCCCCGGAAAGGAGACACCCAGTCCCCACCAACCGTGGAGCCGGCCATTGAGCGACCTGGCCGCCAAGGACACCACACCAGGAGGTGCCGTGGCTCCCGGGATCTTGCCCCATCAAGGCCCCTCTTTGACCCTCCACCCGTTGTCCACATGTCGTCCATCCTCCTGTCTCCTGTTTCCCAGAATCAGACCTTCAACCGGACCTCCGTTCCTCACAATCAGACCCAAACCCAAGACACGCCCTGGGACATCTTCTCCTCCTGCGATGAGCACAGCGTTTATTTCAACGCGCTATACGAGTTGTGGGAAAAGTGGAGGGAGGATCCCCAAGACTCAAGCATAACCCTGGGCCGCAAGCTAGCAGGCCAGCGACCCGGATTAGCCAACCACTTACCTGCTTACATCCGTGACTTCTTGAGTGCTCCTCTGAGCGACCCGCCTACTGGCTCCCCTGGCAGCCAACCGGGCCCTGTCTCCCTGCCGCCCATAGAACCACCTGCCAAGCGGCCTGGCCGTCGAAGACGTGAGGCCAGGAGGCACCGTGGCCCCCCGCCTCCAGTCCCCGCGGAGGTCGACGACGCCCCGCCTCCAGTCCCCGCGGAGGTCGACGACGCCCCGCCTCCAGTCCCCGCGACCTCAGTGGCCTTAGAAAGGCATAAGGCCTTCTCTGAGCCCCTTAAGAGGCTCTGCGCCTTCCCTCCAGCTCCGCCCCCGGAGGACCCACCGGACCCGGCTCCGCCCCCGGAGTGGCCCCTCTGCCCTGTCCGGCCCCCGGGCCGTCCGCCGGAGTGGCCCCTCTGACCTGTCCGGCCCCCGGGCCGTCCGCCGGAGCGGCCCCGCCTGTCTGTCAATCCCCAGGACCGTCCTCTGGAGCAGTCTATACTGGCTTTACCGCCCCCGGGCCGTCCCCCTGAACGATCCACCCTGTCTGTCAAGTCCTGGCCCGTCCGGCCTCCAGGCCACCCTCTGAAGCGGGCCCTCCGCCCGGTCCGGTCTCGGCCTGTCCCGCCTTCGGGCTGTCCCCCGGAGCGGTCCCTCCGGCCCACTCATCCCCAGCCAGTCCGACCTACGGTCCGCCCGCCGGAACGGACCTTCCGCCCGCCGGAACGGACTCACCGGCCCACTCATCCCCAGCCAGTCCGACCTACGGTCCGCCCGCCGGAACGGACTCACCGGCCCACTCATCCCCAGCCAGTCCGACCTACGGTCCGCCCGCCGGAACGGACTCACCGGCCCACTCATCCCCAGCCAGTCCGACCTACGGTCCGCCCGCCGGAACGGACCCTCCGCCCTGTCCATCCCCGCCCTGTCCAGCCTACGGTCCGTCCTCCGGAGCGGACCCTCCGCCCTGTCCAGCCTACGGTCCGTCCTCCGGAGCGGACCCTCCGCCCTGTCCAGCCTACGGTCCGTCCTCCGGAGCGGACCCTCCGCCCTGTCCGTCCTCCGGAGCGGACCCTCCGCCCTGTCCGTCCTCCGGAGCGGACCCTCCGCCCTGTCCGTCCTCCGGAGCGGACCCTCCGCCCTGTCCGTCCTCCGGAGCGGACCCTCCGCCCTGTCCGTCCTCCGGAGCGGACCCTCCGCCCTGTCCAGCCTACGGTCCGTCCTCCGGAGCGGACCCTCCGCCCTGCCCTGCCCTCAGTTCGGTCCGGCCCAGTCCTGCCCTGCCCTCAGTTCGGTCCGGCCCAGTCCTTCCCTGCCCTCAGTTCGGTCCGGCCCAGTCCTTCCCTGCCCTCAGTTCGGTCCGGCCCAGTCCAGTCCCCGTCCTGCCCTTCCCTCAGTTCGGTCCGGCCCTGTCCAGTCCCCGTCCTGCCCTTCCCTCAGTTCGGTCCGGTCCTGTCCAGTCCCCGTCCTGCCCTTCCCTCAGTTCGGTCCGGTCCTGTCCAGTCCCCGTCCTGCCCTTCCCTCAGTTCAATCCGGTCCTGTCCAGTCCCCGTCCTGCCCTTCCCTCAATCCGGTCCTGTCCTCAGCTTCGCTCAGCTCTGTCCAGTCCTCAGCTCGGTCCGGTCCTCAGCTTCGCTCAGCTCGGTCCGGTCCTCAGCTTCGCTCAGCCCAGTCCAGTCCTCAGCTTCGCTCAGCCCAGTCCAGTCCTCAGCTTCGCCCAGTCCAGTCCTCAGCTTCGCTCAGTCTTAGTTCAGTCCAGTCCTGCTCTCAGTTCAGTCTTAGTTCAGTCCCTCTCCCATTTCTCTCCCTCCCGTCCTTCCTGTTCCTTCCGTCCCTCCTGTCGTTTCAGTCCCTTTCGTCCTTCCCTCCTGTCTGTTCCCCTTGTTTTCTGCCCTTCCTGTCCTTTTGGTCCCTTCTGTTCCGTCTGGTCCCTGTGTCTGTATGCGTGTCTCTGTCTGCTCCTTGGTTGCCCCGGTAGGTTTGGTTGGGTCCATGGGGCGCCGGGAGGTGCCCGTTGAGGGGGGGTACTGTCACAGTTCCGCTCCTCTGTCCTGTCTGTCTGTCTCGTTGTCTCCCATCCTCTCCTCTGCCCTGTCTCGTTGTCTCCCGTCCGCTCCTCTGCCCTGTTTGTCTGGTTGTCTCCCATCCGCTCCTCTGCCCTGTCTCTCCCCCTACAGCTCGGTGCCTGAGTGGAGTCTAGCTTCTCAGCTGACTCCACTCAGGTAATCAACTACCTGCACGGCTCCCGGACAGCTGACGATCATTCACTAACGACTCACCTCTGCAATAAAGACCGGCTCAGCCTTCCACTCCCTGCCAGAGCGTTAAACAAGAACCATGCAGTTCAGTTTGCTCTCGAGCCCTTTTAACAAATCCGTTTGAGTTTCTGCCTGTTTTCTAACGTTGTTTTTTCCTGCTCCTCGTCCTCAGTTCTGCTGTCCGGGATCCCCCGCCATCCTCATTCCCCTCCGGCTCCCCCCCGACAGTCGTCACCGGTTTCCCCTGCCTGGACCCCCCACTCCTGCCTGGAACCCCCCGCTCCTGCACCCTGGCTTTCCCCATCCGCCATTATTCATCCCCTCCAATAAATCATTCTACATCTCCTCTGGTCTTGGATGCGTGGCTCTCTGCTCGGGTCCAACCCGCTCATTGTATGACACAAATAGCTAGCTTTCGAGCTTCAAATCCCCAGTTGTCGCTACTCTGATAATATAGGGACTCTAAGTCAGATTAGAGTGCCTGTATAACCAGAGTGGCGACAACTGGGGATTTGACGCCATTTTGTTTCCATTCGCTCAATATGGGACACACAGTGCGAGGTGCACATTCACGAAAACTAGCTATTTCTGGATTGCTTAATGATTTCAAGACATGTTTTGGACAAAATATTTTACTGGCTTGTTTTGTCTGGATGTCCAAGGTTGGATTATGGCCGTTTTTGGGGAACATTTTCATCTGTGACTAGTTTTGAGCCTTCAAAAGTGAGTGGTGCTGTTTACGTTATTTGCTGTTTGTTGGACAAATGTGTTTATATTACCCGCTGTGGTAATCACATCTGAAAGTGGTTTATACCGGCGGATTCATGAGAATCTAAGCTTTCCATGGGTGTATAATGTTTCTATCATCGAGTTTGCAGCTTCGGTCAATTTAGGAAAATACGTTTTCCCGTCTGCCTGTACGGTGCTGCAGCTGTTAGCATATGGCTAACAGCGTCCTCATGCTAACGGCGGCTGACAGCCCAGAAACAGGTGAACAACACGGAGCCTGTTCAGGTCATATGAGGCTGATAAGTGACTGCAGGTTGGACGGAAAACAGAAAATAGGAAACAGAAAACTGTCAGCTGTTTGTTGAATTGGAAATCATGTGAATGAACAGGGAGGCTGTTGTTGAAGCTCAGATTATACAACCATTGAAAGCCTACCAGCCACTCTTCAGCGGCCCGTATTTCATGCATCTCCATGCATGAAAATGGTCAAAGTCAAAATAACCACAACTGCCTAAAATCACATCAAACTTTTCTATCTGTCATTCACCCATACATCATAACATGAAAGTACATACATGGGACTAACCTGGCACAAAAACCATGATGAAGTGGGTTTCCATCCCACTCTCCGGACTTTATTTTCCCACAGTTTCATTCTTTCACTACTCCTGGGAAATCTAAACATGTGTAATCCCTTCTCCGATCGATTTGTGCACCCAAAGGCACAACAGCCCGTCATTTTTCAGGTATTTATGAAGCCAAAAAAGACCGAGAATTACTCTCTGCGTTGTAAACAACGTTAACAGGCATAACCGGTGTTCATGAATTGGAAACAAAATGGCTCCTATAGATCATGTGACCAAAATCTTTTGGACCAGTCATGTCGATACTCTGATAATATAGGGACTCTAAGTCAGATTAGAGTGCCTGTATATCAGAGTGGCGACATGACGGGTCCAAAAAATTTTGGTCACGTGATGTATAGACGCCATTTTGTTTCCAATTCATGAACGCCGGGTTTTCCTTTTAACGTTGTTTACACCACAGAGTGTAATTCTAGGTCTTTATTCGCTCCCTAAATACCAGAAAAATGACGGGCTGTTGTGCCTTTGGGTGCACAAATCGGTCAGAGAAGGGATCCCACATGTTTCGGTTTCCCAGTGATCCTGAAAGAAGGAAACTGTGGGAAAATAAAGTCCGGAGAGTGGGATGGAAACCGACTTCATCATGGTTTCTGTGCCAGGTTCGTCCCATGTATGTACTTTCATGTTATGATGTATGGGTGAATGACAGATAGAAAAGTTTTTATGTGATTTTAGGCAGATGTGGTTATTTTGACTTTGACCATTTTCATGCATGGAGATGCATAAAATACGGACCGCTGAAGTTTAACGGGGTAACCCGTTAAACTTCAGCGGCCCATATGTGCGAATGTATTTTGCTAAATTGACCGAAGCTGCAAACTCGATGATGGAAACATTATACACCAATGGAAAGCTTAGATTCTCATGAATCCGCTGGTATAAACCACTTTTTGATGTGATTACAACAGCGAGTAATATAAACACATTTGTCCAACAAACAGCAAATAACGTAAACAGCACAACTCACCTTTGAAGGCTCAAAACTAGTCACAGATGAAAATATTCCACAAAAAACGGCCATAATCCAACCTTGGACATCCAGACAAAACAAGCCAGTAAAATATTTTGTCCAAAACATGTCTTGAAATCAGTAAGCAATCCAGAAATAACTATTTTTCGAGAATGTGCACCTCGCGCTGCGCGTCCCATATTGAGTGAATGGAAACAAAATGGCATCAAATCCCCAGTTGTTGCCACTCTGGTTATACAGGCACTCTAAGTCAGATGAGGTAATACTGCCCTCTTGTGGATAATGTCCACCACCACTTCATGTATCAGTGGAAGGCACTTTGTTTGGTTTTGAATTTGGGTGTTTTCCTGGCAAGGTAGATCTGGGGTTCTTACCGTTATTCTCTTTATCAGTCAATTAAATTTTTTAGTCACATAATTGTACAAAATGTCAGACAATAACTAAAAATGCCTTTTCACACGGTGATGTCTTCAAATTACCTATGGTGTTTTACCAACAGTCAGAGCATAACTGTGTTAAAATATAATTTTGTAAAGACAGTATTTATTTGCCATGGTTCATCCTTTTACCTGACTTTGCAATGCCATCTTCATATAAAATAATTACTTTAACCAAACAGTAAACATGTGACTCATGGCTGCACACTGGTGGAAGACATGTTTACTGCTGCCTTGCAGGTCTTTTTGTTCAGCATCTCACCGGTCCGGATCAGATCAGCCGAAGGAAGGAAGGATGCTTTCCGTGTTTCTGTTTCTTTACAGGGAAACCTGCCCAACAGAGCAACACTGCCTGAGCGGAGGCAGGGAACAGATCGTCCTTTAATCTGCTGTATTGTTCTTCTGACATGAAGAAGCTGAGTGTGCATGAGGAAGAGAGTGTGTTTTAGTAATTTCCATTCATCTCTCCATGTGCATGCACAACAAAGGGTGCTATTATGAACAGGAAATGAGCATGTATGAGTGCTCCATTCAGTTAAGATGAGCTGCAGTGGTGATGATGGTCAGGAGGTAAAGATAGAAGCTGTACCAGTAAATTATAATTACAGTGAGTTTTAATTGTCCAACTGCTCTGTGAAAAGGTTGTCTTTTCTTCCTTCAGATAAAGCATTATCATTCTCGGGAGGACAACCTGTGATGCTGCAATCCAGGTATGAAGATGACACATTAGACATTGGAGCTCATTAACAGATGCGGTGGGATTTAGCCTACATTTTATTAGTGTCAGCAAAAAACGTCTTTACCCTAAATGTACACTACTGTTAAAAAGTTTGGGGTCACTCAGGCAATTTTATATTTTCGGTGAAAACTCACACTCATGCTAAAACAAGTGCACAAGGGTTTTCTAATCATCAATTAGCGTTTCAACACCATTAGCTAACACAGTGTAGCATTAGAACACAGGAGTGATGGTTGCTGGAAATGGGCCTCTGTATCCCTATGTAGATATTCCATTATAAATCAGGCGTTTCCAGCTAGAATAGTTATTTACTACAATAACAATGTCTAGACTGTATTTCTGATTCATTTCATTTCATCTTCATTGAAAAAAGGTCTTTCTTTCAAAAATAAGGACATTTCTATGTGACCCCAAACTTTTGAATGGTTGTGTAATGTTTCATTTTTAGAAAAGGAAAAGTAATTTTCTGACATGACTGGCCATTGTAGTTTTCAACAAACTGTATCGAAACGGGGTGAAAAAGGGGATTTGTTGGGGGCAAGGCGCAGCAGTGTATTGATCAATGTTTTGTGCTCCTATGAGCGTGCTGGGCAGCTGAATGTTGTGAGTGGGATCGATTTTAAAACACAGTAATGTATTCTGGGTAATGAAGGAATAACACACGTTGACTCAGTGGTATGTTTTAAACAGCTCTTGGACAACAATGGAGCTCAGTGGCATAGAGCCTTTAGCTGTGTCAGGCCTAAGATACACAGATAATACACTTCATTGTTAGCTTTGGTATATTAATTGAGTTTACAGACATTAACAGAATGTAGAATATATCCATATTATATAACAGCAACTCCAATCATAACCTCAAAACCCGCCATCCGCTTTATCAAGGCATGTTTTAGATACGTTTAGTACGGGGAATCATTTTTCTGGAGTTGATGAAAATGTGCTGATTAGTGTCAAAAAAGTTTCATTTATGTTCTAGCCTCAGATGGATACTCCTGGTGTTTATGGCGTCATACCTGTATCATATTGCACAAAAGACATTTTTGACTTCACTCTCCTTTTAGCCATGGTTGTACTGCTGATGGGGGATTTTATATTGCAAAGAAAAATGAATTCACAGTGATGAAAAATGTAACAGATGCAAAAAATGACCAGAAACCCCGGGAATTCAGAGGGATATCCTAAAATTGCACATAATTTACAATACTGTGGAGTGTTTTTTTAGACAGATTTCTAGTGTTCTAATTAATTTTCACTTCTTTCAGTACACCATGAAATCCTACTGACAAGACTCAAAACATGTAAGATAATTGAGCCCTCAGTGAACAGTTGCTTTTCCAGAATTATTTATTGTCATTTTATTATGCAGTTAGGAGGCGGGACCATCTACAAAATCCTGGATGGAAAGCTTGAATACATTTTATGAAATAAGAAGTCAGCATTGCTTTTCAGCAGCAGACTGGAATTGCAGAGTGTTTTTAGACTCTCTGGTTGCATGAATAAAGGCACCAAGCTGTTTATTTTAAAGTATTAACATTTACACTGCATTTTTAAGTCTCTTATTTGCTCCTCACAGAGCGATGAAATTAACTGAAACCAAGAGCTGCCTGGTACTAAAATGCTGGTGGCATGCTTTGGAAAATGGTCAGCAGTAATTTACAGCACTGCTTAGACAATTTGAAGTTTATTAGATATGAGGGGCATTTTTTCCATGAAGTTTTCAAACTGTAGTAAAGACTTATCTGTTTTCCCACAGAGCTCTTTCTATTTAATTATTTTTTAATACTGTGGAAGATAGCAGTACATTTAAGTTTAAATTACTGTAGTCAATAGGAAAACAAGAAAATCCCTTAGAGAGCACAATACTCCACCAAGGCTGCTCAGTGGTTGTATGATTTCTGATGGATCAAATCTTTAAAAAATTTGTGGTCCACAGCAGTCCATTTGTAGTAGGATTGCAATCATGTGATCATCAGCAGGCAGCTAATGTTGTGTTCATAGATAGAGTGATGCCATGTCACTATGTCACAATGATACAAAAATCTTTAACAAATCCATGGATCCAGACTCTAAGCCGCATCACCGCCAAAATCTAATCAGTTGGTCCTTCTGTCATCTCTGACCTTTGCTGAAAATTTTATCATAATCTGTTCATCTGTTTGTGAGTAATTTTGCAAACAGACAAACAGACTAACAGACAAACCAGTTCCGATCATCACATAGCTCATTTCTTGGTGGAATAATTATTTGATTTGGAACCACAAAACTTAAAAAAGATTTTTAAATGTGGGTCTTTACCTTCAGTTGAAATCTTATTTTGAACATATCACCAGACATTCACCCCCTGTGTTAGTCAATCTATCCATCCATCCATTCTCTATACACCGCTTTATCCTCACTAGGGTCGCGGGGGGGCTGGAGCCTATCCCAGCTGACTCGGGTGAGGGCAGGGGACACCCTGGACAGGTCGCCAGTCTGTCACAGGGCTACATATACAGACAAACAATCACTCTCACATTCACACCTACGGGCAATTTAGAGTAATCAGTTAACCTCAGCATATTTTTGGACTGTTGTTAGTCAATTCTTATGGTAAAATACATTTTGTACAAGATCAAGTCTGTATTGGAGAAAGGAGTCGTAACATTGCAGCTGAGCTTGGAAAATGTTTTATATATTGGACTGTGTTTGTGTCCTGGAGATCCATAGCTTGAGACTTCTCTCATGTTCACTTTGCAGATCCTTGTAGAAACAGAAGCTCACATTGGTAACAGCTGGTATGGAAGATGCCTCCAGAAGATGTTGGCAACTTCACCTGCATGAACTCTCCTCTTCACCTGAATTCATCCATTGCTGTCAGTTTGATTTGTATTATGTTGTACTGTTTTCTGTTCTGGTTTCCAGTTTACGCTGATGGTAAAATCTCAATTGTATTCCTCACACATCACCGACATCAGCACTCTATATTAAAAATATCTTAAAACCATACTAGTGGTTTTTAGATGATCACCACTGATTTCAACTACAGTATTATCAATAGGCTCAAAAATGAGCTTACTACAACTTTAAAATTTCTTCATTCAAAATAATTCTTTGTAATAAGCAATTTATTAGATTTTAATTGCATTTTTTTAGTAATGCAATCAAGGTTAGGTTGACATCTTTGGCTCAAACAAAAAACATTTTGTTCATTGGCTGCAAAGTTAGCATCGGACTGTAGATTTATTTTCTTTGCTGTTGCCCTGATCCGTCCCCAAACCATGCTGTCCTTGCTGGACTCCCCTCTGATCACCGTTAATGAAGTCAGTTTTGCAGCAGCTGGCAGCTCCTTATCACACAATTTATTTTCATCAGGCCTGCTTTCATTATGTGTAACCAGCTGTGTGCAGGACTGCATTATAGTTCTGTGTTAAAGCCTGAGTGAGCATAGTTTTATGACTCCCTGGGTCTACACTGTTCAGTTCACTCAGAAAAAGAGCTATAAAGTGATATATGGACTATGACAATTTCCTGAAATGGACACTAGCTCAGAAGGAAAATTGCATGTAGTGAATATAAATTGGAAGATTACAATTTTCCACCATGACTATGATTATGAATCTTTTTACGACAACTCCATGACTGTGAAATTTTCAGCAGTCTAAGTAAGTTTTGCTGAAACTCTTTTTGATCACTTGTTAGTTTAGGTTAGTGAACAAAGTTATCAAGTAAAATGGTTACAATACATTTAGCAGCTAAATCACTAGCTTTAAAGTTAGCTTAAAGCACAGTTTTTGATAACTGGATCTGCTTTTTGTTTGTTTCACATTAGCTCTCAAATGGTTAGGTGTTTGTTTTTTGTTTTTTTTTTGAAGTGGAGTTGTAAGAGCTACTTATCCATAATTAGTTCATTACCTACATTAGATTGCAGTTGGCACACCCACAGTTTGGACATGCAGGAGTAACGGCATAGAAACTAAACAATGCAATGCTGTGGAGAGGGACAGCAGCCAAATATATTTTAGCCACCCAAAGAGACCCAACTAAAGAATTACTATCAGTTTAAGTGTATGCTCAATTGCCCATTCACTGCTTTACCTCTTGGTCAGATGGTTCTTCCTGACATGAACCTGTTGTTATGCTGAAAATGACTGTCTGATGGCAAGATAAAGCAGTTAAAATATTCTAAATTTAATGGACACTTAAAATAATATAGATTTTTTTGGGCTATGCCTTTCTTTTAGGTTGCTAAAATATGTTTTGTTGCTGACTCTGTCCACAGCAATCTTTGTCACTACTCCTGTCTGCTTCTCCAAATTGTGGGTGTGCCCAGCTTCCATCTATACACTGATTATGGACAAGTACCTCACAAAACCCCACTTCAAAAATTGCAAAACAATACTTTATTTGGTTATGTATAAAGTTACATAGTGCTTCAATGCTGCAACTAAAACAGTTGTGGTTGAGGTGGGCTAGCAGTTCCCTTTTTAATGTGAGGTGAAGCTCTCATTTTTGCAAGTTGGTCTTTGTTCCAACAGTCACTTATGGTCATGAGTTCTAGGTAGTGACTGAAGGAACAAGATTGTAACTACAAGTAGCCAAAATAGGTTTTGTCTGTGTGGTGGGTGGGCTGAGTCCTGAAATCGAGTGAGGAGTTTCTGATTCTTCATGTTGGTAGGAGCCAGTTGGGGTGGTTTAACATTTGATTAGGATGCCTAGTGGGCGGAAGTTTTCCAGGAATGTCCAACTGGGAGGAGACCTCGAACCCAGAACCCAGAACTTACGAGGCTACATATCTCATCTGGCCTTGGAACACGTCAGTATCCCTCAGGGGCAAATGGAAATTGTTGTTAGGGAAAGGGAAGCTGCTGCCATAATGACCCAACGCTGAATAATTGGAAGAAAATTAATGAATCTGCCAGTAGTTCTCTAAGAGTTAGCATTGTGTTACAGATCAGTTTGACAGATTGTGTTTTCCTTAGATAAGCTGAAGAACCAGTTTAGCAGAACAAAACCTGTGGTCCAGGTCAGCTATTGCTTTGTTTATGAGATAAAAATAATTATATTCAGGTTATCCAAATCAAAGTATAATAGCTTGGTTCAGTTTAACTGATAGCTTAAGAGAGATTAAGATTAAGATCTAAGAGCTATTTTCAGAAAAGCCAGTACAGTTTTTTGAAGTGAGCAAGTGGAGTATTGTAGGCCAGTTTGTTTCAGGTTTCAGTGGGGCCTGCAGGTGTAAATAAGCCTGACCTATTTACACCAGCCTGTATGAAATGTCAGTACTGATTAATCTACACTGTCCATGTTGATAAATAAATATATTTCAAAAGAAAACTTGTCAGCAGGTGGAGATTGCAATGAGACCATCACATGAGAGTTGACGATAAAAGTACCAGCTGGCCCATGTTTCCTGAAAGATGATAAAGCCTCGTCCTGGCTTTGCATTTCAAATGTTTGTTGCATGTGTCAGACATAGTAATTTTTCATCATTTTTACATGTTATTAAAATGGCAGTGAATTTATGACCACCATCAGTTCAAATGTGCATGAGTAAATACTAAAGGACTTTTTGTAGAGTTGTACTGCCATTGCATTGTTAAATGACAGTTACACTGTGCTGCACTGCACACTCACATAAAGTGTGTAGCATTCAATATGTTATCATTACTGCTGCAAAAAGGGTCCAGTGTCATATTTATTGTTTTTAAAGTTGGAGTCATATTGCATTTTATGAGATATTCTTCATTTCGCCAGATTTTGGGTGATGGTTCAATGGAGAGTATAGCCACTAAAGTGTTGCCAAGTCAAACATATAAAGATATAAATAGTTGTGACTGTAAATATGTTCAGAATGTTCATGTAAAATATTTGTTGGTTTAAAAAAGTGACACTTGAAATTATTTATGTGCATAGTAGTGGCTTTTTATTTTAAAAAGTATTTCAAATATAAATAAAAAGATAAAAATGTTTTAATAAGAAATCCTAAAAATACTCAGTCGTTTTGGAAACTTCATTATAGCTTCTGTTGATACTTTTGTGTTTGGTTAGTGCTAAATGTAACCTGTTTGATTGTAAAAGTAGTAAACATGTTTTTCATAAAACTTGGATGGTTGGAGCTGATGTGCTTTTTATTAATTTGATTTCTGTGTGTAGCTTTATGTTTTAGGTATTTAAAAATACTTTGCTGATTGCTGGTGACCCACAGCAAAGTGCACTGTGAAAAAATAAAATAAAATAAAATATATATACACACACACACACACACACACACACACACACACACACACACACACACACACACACACACACACACACACATATATATATATATATATATATATATATTTGCTTTTTCTTTTTTACAGTCAAATTCCAGCAGGTGTGGTTGCCAGAATGCTATTTTATAGGTATTGTCATGTACATTTTGCTCTAAAGGTTAAAATTTTTCTTTTTTTTTTTTTACAGTGAAATATGGAATGAAGTACATTTTTCTTACCTTAAAATCAACAGTATTAAAATATTTCTTTACTGTAAATGAAGAAAATGTTTTACCGTAATTTTACAGTAGCGTTCTGGCAATCACAGCTGCCGGAATTTTACCATAAAAATAATCTTGTTTTTTACAATACACTAAGAAACACACTGTTAGCGAAGTACCTCATATAACCTCACTTCTAAAAACCCAAGCTTTCTTTTAGAGTAAGAGGGAACAGCTGCAGGTGCAGCGATGCCTAACTGCCCACTAGGTTCAGCAGTATTATCCATTTGTGTGGGGCTAATGTAGGGGAGCTGCTCTCCCTGTTGGCATACAGCACTGAAGTGAAGGTTTTACCAAGTTTCCCCAGAAAGAGGCCAAATGCATCATGATGAGAAGAAAGTTGGCACATGGGACAAAATTTGAAGAATGCAGAAACAAGTAACACTCAAGGGTTTTAGAGATACCCAAACTCTTCAGTAAGAATTGAAACCAAACATCTTTCATTGTCATTCAGGCTACATCAATTTTATTGTATTGTGTTAATTAAATCACCAGAGCCTTATCATGTATGAACAGTCACAATCATTAAGCAAGGCCCTCCACATGCTGTTGACTGAAGGAAACCTTTTAATGATTCATTAGAATCAGGACAACCTTCGACACCAGGTTTGTTTACAGTGCATGCTGGGTAAGCGTCTGTGTTGGTATAGCTGGTTGGTTTTAAGAGCTGCATGATGCTGCTGCAAGAGAGGGGAGCGTACACACACAGGTAAGACTTTCTCTTACACAAAAATACACAGAGGTTGTATTTTTTTCCTGTTTCACACTAAAGAAAAAACAAAAAAACACATTTGTAGCGTACCTTTTTCCACTAAAGAATGTGAAGAGCAAATGTTAAAGTGATCCCCACCTCAGGTCCACTGGATTGCAGATGTTTTGCCTGACGCATTTGCTATCACAAGAAAAAAATATGATTCCTTTGTTGAAAATGATGTTTTTGAAGATTCGGAACCTTGTCTCACAATTTCTCCTTTAGCTTGAAGTAGTGAATAAATTTAGGTGGTTGAATATATTAGGCATCTCATTTTATGTATAATTAAAAAGTCCCTTTGGACAAGGGTACCCAAGGCATAAGTCTTGTCATGCTTAAAATATTTTGGAGGTAATAGCAGGGCGATTTTGTACTTTCTCTGTAGTGGATATTGACATAACTAAACCCAGATTTGGCTCTTGCTTAGTTTGTGTGCACTTTTTATCTTCCTTAGTTTCAAGAACATTTTTTTCAGTTTTCTCTTTGTTCAACTACATAAATCTTTGGTGCATATTGTCATGGCCGAGTGGGGTACATGATTCAAATTAAAACCTTTAAAATAGAATTAAATTGGGTAATTAGGATTTAAAAAAAACAATTAAAGCTGACAACGCCACCTAGTAAGGGACTAGGACCCATTTGAAAGAGGTTCTTAACCCAGAGGTGAACAGTGCATAACAACAGAGGATAGTAAAAGTTTTTGCAATAAATTTATTAGGCCGAAGATAAATTGTTAATAAAAAAACGATAAAAATTAGCAGACAAAGTTCTTAAAATAAAGTCACTGAAAACTTGGAGACCAATTGGACTCGTCACACGGGCGTCTCTTCTCCGGTGGGAGGCCAAGGGAGCTTCTCCAGTCCTCCGGGGCCAGTGCGCTGCGCCCTGCAATTACGCAGCCTCTGGAGCCAGGTCTTGCTTCGTGGCTCCCGTACGTCCCTCTCCGGTCGTCCTGGGCTGCTCCGCGGCACCGGCCCTGCCAACCACGGGCACTGCGAGTGGGGAGTATGTGCAATTCCTTCCTAGACCACCCCGTGTTTGTGCGAACTCACCCGATCTGAGCGGCTATCTCTCAGCCGCTCAGTCCTCGCCGTCAAACCTTCAGAGTGGTCGTTTCCCCCGCATCCGCCCCGCTGCTGTCCGGTGTTGGTGCCGGTGCTGTGCACCCCTGCTCGACTGCCCTGTCGTCTGCCGTGCTGCCTATTGCACGCTGCCGTTGTCTACTGTGTTGCCCATTGCCGTTCACCGCTCCCGTTGTCTGTCATTCACTGCTGCACGCTGCCATTCACTGCTGCACGCTGCCATTCACCGCGACCGCCACCGCCGCTTCCGTGGCCCGCTGCCGCCGCCCCCGTTACACCGTCTTCTTGGGTCCGGCAGCCTTCTTCTTCGGGGCTTTGGCCGGCCTTTAGCTGGCCCCCTAGCCGGCACAGCTGCTGGCGCTCCTGTTGTCCGCGCCGCTGTTCCCCCCTCAGTCTTCGTCTGATTGTCTCTTATTTGCTGTCGTTGCCCCAGATTCAGTCCCGTGTAATCAAACTGATTGGCACCAGGTGCGCTCAGCCAATGTCCACAGTCTCTATTCCCAATACACAGGTAGGTAGTGGGCGTGACCTGAACCCATCCAGAAACAAAAAAAGAAAAACGAAAAGCAACACAACCAAACATGCAATTTGGCAAACTAACACAGAAATCAAGCAAATAATTTCACAACAAACTATCAAAAAAAAACACACACCAAATAATCATGCAAATAAAGAAAATCAAAGCAAATAAAAGGCCATATTCCCACAATATAGTCTTGTAAATGTAGCTGCAAGGGGACACAAGCCAGTGTCTTATTGTGCCGGTCCCAAGCCCGGATAAATACAGAGGGTTGTTTCAGGAAGGGCATCCGACGTAAAGCTTTGGCCAACATGCGAACCAAATGTATGGCTTCCATACTGGATCGGTCGAGGCCCGGGTTAACAACGACCGCCATCAGTGCTGTCGACCGACAGGGTGCCGGTGAAAAATGGACGACTGTTGGTTGAAGAAGGAGGGGAGGAAGGTGTGTTCGTAGGAAGAGAGAGAAGAGGAACACCAAGAGTCTAGGACTGAGAGTAGGGACTTTGAATGTTGGAACTATGACAGGAAAAGGTAGAGAGCTGGTTGACATGATGCAGAGGAGGAAGGTGGACATACTGTGTGTCCAGGAGACCAGGTGGAAAGGTAGTAAAGCTAGAAGTCTAGGAGCAGGGTTCAGGTTGTTCTATCATGGTGTAGATAGGAAGAGAAATGGAGTAGGAGTTATCTTGAAGGAGGAGTTTGTTAGGAATGTCCTGGAGGTAAAAAGAGTGTCAGATCGAGTAATGAGCCTGAAGCTAGAAATCGAAGGTGTGATGTTCAATGTTGGTGGGTATGCTCCACAGGTAGGATGTGAGCTGGAGGAGAAGGGGAAATTCTGGTTGGACCTTGATGAAGTGATGCAGAGTATCCCTAGAAGTGAGAGAGTTGTCATTGGTGCAGACTTCAATGGACATGTTGGTGCAGGAAACAGAGATGATGAGGAGGTCATGGGCAGGTTTGGTATCCAGGAGAGGAACGCAGAAGGACAGATGGTGATTGACTTTGCAAAAAGGATGGAAATGGCTGTAGTGAATACTTTCTTCCAGAAGAGGCAGAAACATAGGGTGACCTATAAGAGTGGAGGTAGGAGCACACAGGTAGACTACATCTTGTGTAGATGGTGTAATCTGAAGGAGATCAGTGACTGCAAAGTAGTGGTAGATGAGAGTGTAGCCAGACAGCATAGGATGGTGGTGTGTAGGATGACCCTGGTGGTGAAGAAGATGAAGAGGACAAAGGCAGAGCAGAGGACCAAATGGTGGAAGCTGAAAAAGGAAGAGTGTTGTATGACTTTCAGGAAAGAGTTGAGACAGGCTTTGGATGGTCAGGAGGTGCTTCCAGATGACTGGACAACTACAGCAAATGTGATCAGGGAGACAGGTCGGAGAGTACTTGGTGTGTCATCTGGAAGGAAAGGAGATAAGGAGACTTGGTGGTGGAATGAAGAGGTACAGGAGTGGATCCAGAGAAAGAGCTTAGCTAAGAAGAAGTGGGACACTGAGAGGACTGAAGAGAGTAGACAGGAGTACAGGGAGATGCAGCGTAAGGTGAAAGTAGAGGTGGCAAAGGCCAAACAAGGGGCTTACGATGACTTGTATGTTAGGTTGGACAGTAAGGAGGGAGAGACCGATCTGTACAGGTTGGCAAGGCAGAGAGACAGAGATGGGAAGGACGTGCAGCAGGTTAGGGTGATAAAGGATAAGGATGGAAGTGTGTTGACAGGTGCCAATAGTGTGATGGGAAGATGGAAAGAGTGCTTTGAAGAGTTGATGAATGAGGAAAATGAGAGAGAACGAAGAATAGAAGAGGTGAGTGTTGTGGACCAGGAAGTAGCAAAGATTAGTAAGGATGAAGTGAGGAGGGCGTTGAAGAGGATGAAGAGTGGAAAGGCACTTGGTCCTGATGATATACCTGTGGAGGTATGGAAGTGTCTCGGAGAGGTAGCATTACAGTTTCTTACTGGGTTGTTCAACAGGATCTTAGATCGTGAGAAGATGCCCGAGGAATGGAGGAGAAGTGTGCTGGTGCCCATCTTTAAGAACAAGGGATATGTGCAGAGTTGTGGCAACTACAGAGGAATAAAGCTGATGAGCCACACGATGAAGCTATGGGAAAGAGTAGTTGAAGCTAGGCTAAGGGCGGAGGTGAACATCTGTGAGCAGCAGTATGGTTTCATGCTAAGAAAGAGTACAACAGATGCAATATTTGCTTTGAGGATGTTGATAGAGAAGTACAGAGAAGGTCAGAAGGAGCTGCATTGTGTCTTTGTAGATCTGGAGAAAGCTTATGACAGGGTGCCCAGAGAGGAACTGTGGTTTTGTATGAGGAAGTCTGGAGTGGCAGAGAAGTATGTTAGAGTGGTGCAGGACATGTATGAGGACTGTAAGACAGTGGTGAGGTGTGCTGTAGGTGTGACAGAGGAGTTCAAGGTGGAGGTGGCACTACATCAGGGATCAGCTCTGAGCCCCTTCCTGTTTGCTATGGTGATGGACAGGATGACAGACAAGGTTAGACAGAAGTCTCCATGGACTATGATGTTTGCAGATGACATTGTGATCTGTAGTGAGAGCAGGGAACAGGTGGAGGAGAAGCTAGAGGCGTGGAGGTTTGCCCTGGAAAGGAGAGGAATGAAGGTTAGCCGTAGCAAGACGGAGTATCTGTGTGTGAATGAGAGGGACCCAAGTGGAAGAGTGAGGTTACAGGGAGAAGAGATCAAGAAGGTGGAGGATTTTAAGTACTTAGGGTCAACAGTCCAGAGCAATGGAGAGTGTGGAAAAGAGGTGAAGAAGCGTATACATTCAGGCTGGAACGGTTGGAGAAAAGTGTCAGGTGTGATGTGTGATAGAAGAGTTTCAGCTAAAATGAAAGGGAAGTTTTACAAAACTGTGGTGAGACCAGCCATGTTGTTTGGTCTGGAGACAGTGCCCCTGAGGAAAAGACAGGAGGCAGAGCTGGAGGTAGCAGAACTGAAGATGCTGAGGTTCTCTTTGAGAGTGACCAGGATGGATAGGATCAGGAATGAGTACATCAGAGGGACAGCACATGTTGGAGGCTTTGGAGATAAAGTCAGAGAGGCCAGACTGAGATGGTTCGGACATGTCCAGAGGAGAGAGTGAATATACTGGTAGAAGGATGCCGAGTTTCCCACTGCCAGGCAGGAGGCCTAGAGGAAAACCAAAGAGGAGGTTTATGGATGTAGTTAAAGAGGACATGAAGGTAGTTGGTGTGAGAGAAGAGGATGCAGAAGACAGGGTTAGATGGAGGCAATTGATTCGCTGTGGTGACCCCTGAAGGGAAAAGCCGAAAGGAAAAGAAGAAGACAAAATAGTCTTGTACTTTTCTCATAGGATTCAAATCAGGTTAACAATGTACTAGAAAGTCTCACATTGTTTTCCAGGCTCTCTAATATATGATGTGGTCAATTGTATGGAATGTAGCACTGCTAATAATAATAATAATAATAATAATAATAATAATAATAATAAAATAATAATAATAATAATAATAATAATAATGATAATAAAAATAATAATCAATAATAATAATAAAAGTAATAAAGGTTGTACAGCCATTTAATTGTGACTATGCTTTTGATGATAAAACAGCGTTAATATACTTTAATCAAAGCTTTGCTTGTTACTTAACCTCATATCTGATGACATTTGCCATGGTCCCATTCAGATTGTAACTACGATTAAAGCTGCAAGCAGCATTGGTCAGGTCCTTTCATCCTTGTTGGTCAATGAATCCAAGCATGTCCACCAGGTGGCGCTGCAACTGAGAGTGTATTTCGGCCTATTGCCTTTTTGATGACAACCTATCGAAACTTTCCACCAGGTGGCGCAATCACTGTGAATGTATATTGACCTAGATACGTTATCAGGGCTGGACTGTAAAGTTTGAAGCAGATTATAGCATGTACAAGCTATTTAGCACTTCCTGTTTCATGGTGACCCATCCACAAGGTGGCACTCTCTCTGTGACTGGATTTTGGTTTACAGAATTCATCACGTCAGTTACACAGCATTTCCTATGTCATGGCGAATTGTTGGTATTCTGTCGGCCGCCATTTCCACACCCTCCGACTTTTGCAGAGCATTTTGATAACTTTAAATCACCCATGCCTGGAGTACATTCTGGCCAAATTTAAGCTCTGTCAGGATTACCCTGTTTGAGTTTATAGCTTTCAAAAATGTGCAAAAATAGGTCCAAAATCATTCAAAATACGACATAATTAAAAATGGCTGACTTCCTGTTGTGTTTTAGGTATAGTTGTCAATTACATTTTTGTGCATCGTGAAAAGTTACTTCTGCCTACCAAAGTTCACAGCTGTAGGTGACATGTCCTGGTTGTACAGCCTGTCTAAAAATTTCCAGGTGCAGCTATTGAGCCATTTTGTCTCACACCTATGCAAATTTCATAACATATCAAATCTTTCGCCGGTCCTGATGTGCGTGCAAATTTTCACGCATTTTCAAGTATTTTTAGGCCTTCAAAAATTGCGATTCAAAAATGGGAGAAAAAATAAAAAGAAGAAATCCATTAGTTTCAAGAGGGTCCTAGGGACCTTTGGTGCTCGGACCCTAATTGAAGGTCCTACAGCAAAGGATGACCTGTACACTTGTGCCTATCAGATTATGGCGGCAGCAGAATCCAGCCCTCTGACCACTCATGTGCTGAACACTAGCGATGGCATCCCAGGTGCCAAGATGGCTCTCAGTCTGCACCGATTGGACTCCCAGTTGATGATATGGACCATGCTGAGTGTTGGGTATGCTTTAAATATTTGTTTTTATCTTTAATTCATGCATTTTTCTAAAAAAGTAATTGAAGTTGAAAAGTAGATTTTGTAGGAGACCTTCATAACACAGCGCTTTATTCATGATTATTAGGACAACAAATGAAGATGGCCGCTGCTCTGTACTCATCAGCCGGGAAGATTTCACACCCGGCATGTACAAGCTGCGCTTTGAGACGGGAGCATACTGGGAGAGCCTGGATCAGACCTGCTTCTATCCTTATGTAGAGGTGAGATGAGTTTTTCTGCCAAAGGAGACAGAGCCTTGATGAAATATGTAACGATCTGCATTGGTTTGTCTGTCTGTTCGCAACGGATTTGGATGAAATTTTCAAGGAAGGTCGGAAATTACACAAGGATCAATCGATTAGATTTTTAGCAGTGATGCGACATACAATCTGGATCTACGAATTTTTTAAAGATTTCAGTCATTGGAAATGATACAACGACTGAGCAGCTGTGGCGGAGTACTGCGCTTAGTTGGAAAATTGCATTGATCATTACCACTACATTCAGTATATTTTCAATTATTAAACTGATGGTCTGATTTAGTCACACTGTAGCAAATGTATCCATAGATGTTTAATTGGGAATAATATTTTTTATAGTTAAAGATTGTTATAGTTGTCTTTAAGTTATACATTTTTATTTAAAAAATTTAATCCTGTTTTGATAACATTTTAAGAACATCTCAGAAGTACGTAGTTTCATTTTTATTTTTTATTTTTTAAAAGAGGCTAAATAAATCATCAACACAACTACTGGTGTTGTCATGTACATGGTTAGGATCATTCCATTCATTGACTATTCTACTTGAAGAAAGAAAAACTAACTTTAAAAAAATTACTTGTTTAAAAATAAAGAAATTAATTACTGAATACATGATAAAAGACTAAATTATTCAGTATTAAATTACCCAGTGTCAAAGGTAGCTTTAAAAACTTTGACTGAAAGAATTAAAACGTTCATATATAAAGTTTGTTGCTATGATGTGACAGCTGATCACCACAAGATGTCGCCAAATCAGACAAAACAGATTAACGTGAGAACATGAGAATGTTTGAGTTGGAGGAATTAAATTAAATATTGACCTTGTCAGTAGGACACAGCCTATCACATCACCATGATAATAAACAATAATAATAATAACAATAAATAACAATAAATGAAGACAACAAATAATTTCCCACAATACACAAAGTAACTATCATTTATATCATTTACAGTCTGCAGCAACATGTTTGATGAAAAATGAGAGCATCCTTGTGATAAGCTGTGTTTTTTGTTTTTTTTTTACAATAAGCAGTCTCTCTTTCTCTCTACCTCTCACTCTCTCTCTCTCTGTGTCATGTCTCTGAATTTGTGTGTGTGTGTGTGTGTGTGTGTGTGTGTGTGTGTGTGTGTGTGTGTGTGTGTGTGTGTGTGTGTGTGTGTGTGTGTGTGTGTGTGTGTTTTCAGGTTGTGTTCACCATCAATGACCCAGACCAGAGGTTTCACCTCCCTCTCCTGATGAGTCGCTTCTCTTACAGCACCTACAGAGGAAACTGAGATCTGTGGACCTGACCAGCCGGAATCACAGATCGAGAGAGACTTTTCTGTTGTCTTTCGAGAGTTGGGGTCACTTTGAAATGTCCTTATTTTTGAAAGAAAAACATTTTTTTCTTTTCAGTGACGATAACATGAAATTAATCAGCAATACATTCTAGACATTGTTCATGTAGTAAATGACTATTCTAGCTTGAAACGATGGATTTTTTAATTAAATATTTACATAGGGGTTCAGAGGCCCATTTCCAGCAACCATGACTCCTGTGTTCTAATGGTAATTCTGGTAGCAAATCACGTTGAAAGGTTAATTGATAATTAGAAAACCCTTGTGCAATTATTCTAGCACATGAATAAAAGTGTGGGCTTTCATGGAAAACATGAAATTGCATGAGTGACCCCAAACTTTTTAACGGTAGTATATAGAAGAGGCGTTTCTCTTTCTGTCTTTGATCCAGTTGTTGTTCTGTGTTACTGTTACTGACTGTTGAGTTTTAAATACGCGACTATAGGATACACTGTGTTTTTATATTCATGAATACACAGATAATCTATCTTATGCTTATGTGTCATTACTGCACTCTTGGATTCATAGGCAACATCTAAGGAATCATTCTTTCTGAGTCAATCATCACTGACATTTATTCTTAATATCACTATTTTATGCTTCATGTTATTTCCCATCACACTAACTTACATGCTTACATGGAAACCTCTTAATTATATAATTGCCGGTGTTGATGACATTGTCATTTTCATAGAATCTTTATTCAGAGTCCTAATCAAATGGAAATAAAGCTGAAAGTTAATTTCAGTTTTCCCTTTTGACTTATTCCATCAGTCCATCTTCATAATGTAACAATTGTACGTCACCTGTGCCGCAGGTATGCCGACACACCAAATATTTGCTGGATTCAGCTTCTTCGCTGTAAGAATTTGTTACTTTTGTTTTTCTTTGTCAACAAACAAAATGTCAGCATGTCAGTGTTGTGTTGAATAGCTAACTTTCACTTTATCGAAGGTGCAGTCGACTCATTGTTAATATGATTTACAAACAGAACGTTTTCAACTTTGAACGATGTAAGTTTGACCTGTAAAGTAATATCTGTCACGTGGAAAAACGCTCAGTCATGTTTTGGTAATCGTGAGCATAGATATGAGGTTGAGTAAAGCGCTGTCTTCTGTTTCAGCCAATCAGGGGAAGCTGTGCTGTGAGGACCCGTTGTTGGCCATTCTCGCGCCTAAACGTAATAAAGAGCTATTAAAATTAAGAAATAGGTTAACGTATATTCACGTTTTAAAATAATTTGCTTCGCGGTATATGTAAATGCACTTATCTAAATGAATACAATAAATACTAAATTCTGGTTCATCTCGCAAAAATTTCCATCAGGAATGTGAACGGAAAGTCTCACAGACTTTTACATCGTCCTCCCGTTGACATTTCATGCCTTGTTCTTACCCAATAGCACTTGAAACTGTTTTTGCCGTTTTATTATGGACTTCAGGGGGAGAAGATAGGTTTACTAAACAAAAACTGTTGTATTTTTGACTGAACCTCTGGGCAGGCGGCACAAAGAGGATGTCTCAGCTACTGAGGCTTCTCTCGGCGGCCGCTCTGCCTCTCTGCCGGGCTGGAGGAGCCCGGTCTTGCTTCTCAGTGGTACCAGCAGCACAGCTCTTCACAGCCGGATACCCGAGCTCCACTGCCCTGGTAGGTGAAGGTAGAGGTTTTCTGCCTCGTTTTAAAGCCGTATTAGTCCACGAAAAAGTCAGCAACCTAAGTTCCCTTTGAACCCAAAATAAAAACCACTTGGAAAATAATGTCGTCCTGAGATGGTTTGTAGTGTATTTTTGTTTGGGCAAAAATCTAATTAAGTTGCGAGATTAGTATATACGTTTTGGGGACTTTTTCTGTTTGGTCGCTACTTCACACTTTTTAGGAAGACTTTGGGAATTGTAGGTACAGGGTGATATTTAAATGTATATGGAAACGTTTGTCCTGTAACCACTGTGAATGTTATATGACAAGCCACTACAAATAGAAATGCCTTCAAAAGCTGTGGACGAGCTCTTCTACAAAAGTGAACTAAAATCCGTCTTTCTGAAACTGCGTGTACTTGAAAGAAAATTCTGATGTAACGCTAACGGTAGCCATTGCTAGAAGTTATACCAGTATCTTACTGAAACTATGATACCAGAACAGTAATTTCTACAACAGTGCTTACTGAAAAGTACGCTTAGCAGAGCTTTCAATATAATTAATTTTAAAAGCCACATCTGGCTTTAAGATTAGTACACAGAGGTATCGATGACAATTCAGATTAAGAAGGATAACTAACTTAGACTAACGACACAAAAGCCTGACTGTGAAGCCTCATATTAACATAAAAATCAATTATTACCAGGACTGTGAAAGCTTAGCTTGTTACCTTTCCAGTTTTGAACATCTGAGTAATTGGGTCATTCCAGAATTGGAGGACATTTGGACTTTAGAATTTTTGAAAAATGAACCTTCTATTTTACATTTTACTGTGACATATTCATCAGTCCATCAATCCATGCTAATGTTACCCTTTCTCAGGAGCAGAAGCTAGATATTTAGCTAGCTTTTTCTGCTGACCAAGATGAGAAACTTACTGATGGAAAAAAACAAAAATTATTTGTCTTATCCTGATAATATGCATAACAGGGTTGCATGAGGTAGAGTGAGACATTCAGTGAAGGCTCACAATGTTATGAAAATATGAAAAATAGAAGAGAGGACATAGCTTTGTTCTACCCAGTTTTCAGAAAACCGTTTGATGATGTCAATTCCAGCGTATCATGTGATTTATCATTTTCTTTTTCTTCAACCAGCTATAAAGGTTTGCTAACAGGGTTGGGTCCATGTTGTGAGACACACATTCCATGCATAATAATTATTATTTTAAATATTATGTTGATTTTAAAAAAATCCACAACGATGAAAAATAATGATACCATAAAAAAGGAGATTAAAATTTATTTGAACTGTTTTGTTCGAGATTCACTTTGGCCATCAGGGAGGTGGGACAAGAGAAAAATGGCATTTTGGGGACAACTCCAGACGTATTTGATATTTTAAAAATATTTTCAAACATTCTTTTCTCTTATTTTATTTTTAGGTTTAGTGTCAGGACAAGTACCTTTACACAACAACTACATGTTGTACTATTTTGTAAATAGATTATTTGAAATTTAATGATGCACGACACATCAAATGTCCTCTAATTCTGGAATGATCCAATGCGTCAGGTACACTTCGTGAATACTACTGCAATACTATGCGGACACACTTACAGTACTTAGTTAAGAATGCAAATTTTACAACAGTGGGGTCTGATACTGAAGCAGCTTTCACCAGACTGTTCACCAGTTTTTTGAAGCCTTTGGTAAACACTTTCTTTGTAGATCTTGAATGGATTTGAGATCAGGCAGCAGGCTTTGTACACAGGGACATTATACAAACAGTTGATACAACGATGGAAAAGCATTGTTGTCTAAAACTATGCCTACCATGACATTTGGATTTTCTAGCAGACCAAGACCATACTTGGAAAAGCAGCAAAGCAAAAGTATCAAAAATACACTATTAATTAATTTTAGCCATGCAGTGATTCAGTATCAAGATCCTTATGGGCCAGTGTTGGCCACATTTTAAATATTCCTCTGCTGAGATTTAGAATTCACTGGTCAGATGTGCTAATTATAGGTGAACTCCAGCATGTGGTTGTTCACCTGTTAGAGGTCATGATTGTAAAACAACAGCTTTGCATAATATAGTCGCGTGTTGTTTATTCTCGAAGGATGCTTTTGGTAGAGAGTATTCACTGCACTAATAGTTGGGACTGAACGATTTGAGGAAAATATGTATTGGTGATATATAATTTTATTTCACAGTTCTGAATTGTGATTACTTAAAGTCAAAATTCAGTTCAATATTCAGTGCGTAATAGATTTAAAACATGATAGGTTTTTAAATTTTATTCAGTTTGATATGGAATTTCCATCTATGATAAAGCCTTACCACATGAGATACCATCAGAAACATTTTTGTTTATTTATTTATTTGATAGGGACAGTCCCCGTGACCCTAGTGAGGATAAAGCGGTGTTTAGAGAATGGATGGATGGATGGATAGGGACAGTGCACATTAATGAGCATTTATTTAGACAGCAATAGATGTAAATATGGCAGATTCTAGCAACAATGATAATTTACATCCCAGTCATAGGCAGGTAAAAAACATACAGTGAAACACAGGACAATAGGTCACAATAAAAGCACATTGCTAAAAATACACAAAGAAGTTAAAAGTCAATGATCACAAGACTGGTTCACTTTCAGCAACTGTTTAATGTGAGTTTTGAAGGTTGGTAACGTGGGACAATCCCAAATGGAGAGTGGAAGACTGTAAGACTGTTCCAGATATGCTCCTTCTGTGAAGAATATGCTATTCTTCACAGAAGTAGCATTTTGTCTGAAGGCTGTTTTTCTATGTGGGACCTCACAGTCCCCTCTGAAGGAGACCCTGGTCCTGAGACCACTGTGAACTCTTCTTTTGAGAAAATCAGACAAGTGGGGTGGGGCGAGTCATTGCAACACGTCATCAACCCCCCCCCCGCGACTCTAGTGAGAATAAAGCGGTGTATAGACAATGGATTGATGGATAGATACGACTGTTACATAAGGGGGATTGCAAGAAGGGTATGGCTTTAAGTAATGGTCTTGATTTGCTAGTTGCATTGTTTTACATTTTGATTTGAAATCATTATTCAGCCTGTTCACTGGCTCTGTGGTCTTTTCCCAGAAAGTCAACCGAACTCCTGCTATCCTTTCCTGTCGCAGATTTCTATCAGCCCAGTGGCGACTCTACTCTACTGAGCCCAAAGGTGAGCCAATGTTTTCCTACCACTTCATTTAGATTCATTAAATAATGAAGTAGTTTCTGAGGAGAAATTATTTTCTTTCATGTGTGGCACTGGGCTGCACAGTGGTACAGTGGTTAGCACTTTCGCCTTGCAGCAAGAAGATCCATGGTTCACGTCCCAGCCTGGGCCTGGGATCTTTCTGCATGGAGTTTGCATGTTCTCCCTGTGCATGCGTGGGTTTTCTCCGGGCACTCCGGCTTCATCCCACAGTCCAAAAATATGCTGAGGTTAATTGATTACTCTAAATTACCCGTAGGTGTGAATGTGAGTGTAAGTGTGATTGTCTGTATGTGTAGCCCTGCGACAGACTGGCGACCTGTCCAGGGTGTCCCCTGCCTTCGCCCGAGTCAGCTGGGATAGGCTCCGGCCCCTACCCTAATGAGGATGAAGCGGTTTATAGATGATAGATGAATGTGTGACACTGTGGTAATCTACAGTCCTGTCTAATTCACTTAAATGAGTCTTATTATTATTAAATGCTTCCATTCCTCTGACATGTGTAGACATAATAAAAATCTAAAAAATTTTGCCCCTCATACAGTGGCAAGTTTTTCCATTTGATCTAATGCTCGTATTTTTCAAAGTATCGTGACAATGCTGCTGTGTTCCTCACTGTGCTGAATATATTATAATGCCCACATGCAGAGGAATTTGAAGGTCATCCTGGACAAGTATAGATTCATCTGTGCAGACAAAGATGCAACCTTGTCCATTTTGGCTGGTTTACCTGTGTCACTGTGTCTGAATCCCAAATATTCTCAAACAGGTCATGTAACCCCACTGGCGGCATCACCTAGTAGCTTTTTCAGCTCAGCTGTCCATCTGTTGTACCATTTATTTGTATCATGACGGATCTCTGTTGTTGTGCTCTACAGTATGTCATGTTAACAGATTGTCTCTGTGTCAGTTTTTTTAAAGTTTGAAGGTATTGAAGATCATATCTTTGGGATTTCTAAACTTGCTAATATATCCTAATACTGTGGTATTGCCCAGACCTAACCTATAGCAAAACATTTTGATTTTATGCACATTCACCCTCAGTTGCATACAGAGACACTGTTAAGCCAAAACCAAAAATGACAGGCTCCCAGGATCTTATGGATCATCCTCAGGAAATGATACGTTAAACCTTTCTTTAGCTGTTGAATCTGAGATGACAAACAGCAGTGTAATGCCCCCAGATATCAAATGGATAATTCTCATGTGAATTAATTTGAGTGTCTTTGATGCAAAGTCCAATCATTTCTTGTTTAGTTTCACAAACATTGCATGTGTTTTTCAGTAAACATTGAACATTGTGACTATATTGATTATGTTTCTAGAGAGCAGCAGAAACACGTGGAGGTGTAAAACCAGCCAAATAAACCACTTCAAATACTGTGACATTTAGTATTGTAAACAACCCAATCCAGAGAGACTCTACAGACACAGAGACATAATCAGCATGTTTTTTTGTACACTACTGTTCAAAAGTTTGGAGTCACCCAGACAGTTTCATATTTTCCATGAAAACTCTGACTTTTATACATGTTCTAACATACTTGCACAACGCTTTTCTAATCATCAATTAGCCTTTCAACACCATTAGCTAACACAATGTAGCATTAGGACACGGGAGGGGGTGGTTGCTGGAAATGTTCCTCTGTACCCCTATGTAGATATTCCATTCAAAATCGGGCGTTTCCGGCTAGAATAGTCATTTACCATATTAACGATGTTTAGACTGTATTTCTGATTGTTATCTTCATTGGAAAAACTGATTTTCTTTCAAAAATAAGGACATTTTAAAGTAACCCCAAACTTTTGAATGGTTGTGTATGTCTGGAGGCTAGACTCTGTTGATTTTTAAGGGATACATTGGTTGTAGGTTTAGGTCTTGATCTACCAAGGTTACTATTATGAAACAGCAGAATTGCTGCAGATGGAAAGACTGGTATGAAGGCCAGATAGGAATTACTGGTTGGTCTGACAGATGTGTTCAAAACCAATAATTTGATTTTCAGATGGAAAAGGAGGACCAGCAAATGAAGGAGGAGGAAGATCAGGTGGAGGAAAGAGAGGAGGAGGAAAAGACTGGTGGAGTCGAATGCAAAAGGTAAGGCATGAAAACTCGCATGGAAATCATAATTCACAGCTACAGTGTAAATAAACATTTCTGCTTACAACGCTTGCAACCAGGGGATGTGAGACCAGCATCTCAGACTAAATAGAGACGTGTTGGTCACACTTCCCCCTTGCTGCCTTTCACTGTCATTTACAACCAAAAAGATTGTGTACATGTGAGTCCACCGTCACTTTTCCAATGCAGTGCGGGAGGCCACGCTCAGCCTGTTTAAAAGCACAGGGAGGACCAACAATTTCAGGGGAAGGGACTCATGATCTTGTCAATATAATATACATTATTTAGACATTCACAGTGTAGTTGTAGGAGAATATGTGACCACTGAGATAAGTTTAAAGTTATGTTACAGGTACTTTGACTTAGATAGTTTATAATATGAACATATTCTATTGTATTTATTGCTGACTTAATGTCAGTATTTTGAGTTCAGAAATTGTTGCTTTATGTGAAGCTAAAATGGGTTAAAATTAACCTCAGATTTGAGATACTTTTCTGTCCACAGTCGAACTATATAATACGTAGAAACAGTTCAGTTCTGTGGCCTTTTCCCTTGCAGCTAGCTAAGATCACACCAAAAGCACAAAATGCTCAATGCTCCAAAATATTCTAGATTTACAGTGAAAAGCTTAAAGGAATCATTGATGTTAGACACAGATTGCTGAACAGATATGTTGTGCATGGCATGATGCTACAGTGTGTGTTGCTGCTCTCCAGAAAACACCACTGCAATTCAGAGTTTGCTTCAGAGCACCTCAACAGCAACATTTATTATTATTATTATTATTGTTATTAACCTTTATTTAATCAGGAGAAATCCTATTAAGGGTAAGAACCTCTCTTGCAAGGGAGTCCTGGCCACGATAGGCAGCAGCAAATACAAAATACAGTTACAAATTTACACAGAACATAATTAAAACACAAGCAAAAAACAAATAATAACTAGAAAAGCACTCGGAGAGCGCAGACCTCCGCCAGGCCATCTGTTTGTCTGTCTGTCTGTCTGTCTGTTAACAGCGGCCATCTCTCAATTGTAGAGTCTTTCAAAAAAAATCCTGGATCCAGACGGTGATCTGGATCACCTCCAAAATCTAATCGATTGTTACTTTTGCTCTTCCGGACATTCTGTAAAAATTTGGTGAAAATCCGTCCATGACTTTTTGAGTTATGCTGTTAACAGACAAACAGACACACAAACTCTGATGATTACATAACCTCCTGGCGGAGGTAATGAAATTTACAAGCAAGTTATGACCATTGCATGTTGTGGCGTCGACCTCAACAACTCGCAATTTGGATTTGAAAGCACTCAATGAGATTAACTTGATTAGTTTCCAGTCTTTCTGCAGCAAATGCCATGCAAAAGGTACAGAGTAAACAAAAACCTTTTTACCCAAAGCACTATGAAAATATGGAACTGAAACGAACAGATGATCTTGTAAATGGAGAGTAAAGATCAGAGCTTTTCTGTGTAGTTAGAGAGAGAATGTAGGTGGGCAGTCATCCAAGTATTGCCTTATGAAAACATACCAATGATAGATCCTTCGGGTTGCTAAAACAAGCCGTCCCACCCTTGAGTATAACTCACAGTGGTGTGTTAACACTTTACAGTTCATAATAAACCTCAGAGAAGCATGGTAAACAGTGTCAACCATCTGAAGACATTGAGCAGAAGCGTTCATGTACAAAAGATCACCATATTCCAGCACTGACAAAAAAGTTGCAGCGACATTACACAACATGAAAGAAAAAATGATTTTGTGTAGTGCTAAAACTAACGATGAATATACAGCAATGCATATGCTGTCCAAAGGGTGCTGCATTCTAGGGCTGAACAATCAGCTGATTTCATATTGAAATTGCCATTTGATACAATGCAGTTAGTAAAGGCTGCAATTTAGGATATATACGTATTATGCAGCATGTCTGATCCTAGGTTTAGACTGTGATCGATTTCACCCTCTGATATCACCGATATCACCACTGCTATAACAATATACATTGGTGTCCTGTGTGATTGGGCCACATCAGGCTTTTATTACATTCTCCAAAGTAACTGTGCTACATTGTGCTGCATGCTAAATATGAACATATTTGGTGTAAACCAAATTTCTAGTTTTGTCTGCAACTCAAAGGTGTTAATTTCACTGTCACTGAGGAAGAAATAAAGCAGATGATATTCACATTTAAGAAAATGAATTCACAATTTTGACTTAAACTGATTTAGTAATTAAATAGTAGTTGACATCTTAATTGATTTATTGTGATGGTTCCATTAGCATCTATTATTTTATCCATATGAGCTGACAAATGTGTCAATCAACATAGCCTTTTTCTTTGTTAATTTTAGCAGTTGTCTAGATATCTTTCACCTCTGTGCCATCGCCTTAATGATAACTGATATATGTGATTGACAACCTGTTGGTAGCGTTAGCATTCATCTGTGCCTGTGTTGATTTTTTTCAGGGTGATTTCCCCTGGGATGAGAAGGATTTCCGCTACATGGCGATCGCCGTGGCTGGAGTGAGTTCAGCTCTGCTCTATTTCTCCTTCCGAGATAACGGCAGAGAGATCAGCTGGAAGGACTTTGTCAATTGCTACCTGGGCAGAGGCATGGTGAGGAGCACTCTGAGGTGTTGGCACTGATAAACTCATACTGTAATCTTGATATATGGCAGGATATTGAGTTTTTTTTGTCAACTTGGTTAATTTGAAACTAAATAAAGTTGAAATGACTGCTGAATTGATCTGTGCAAGATCAATTACTACTGAAGGCCTGAACACTGATAGTTTAAAACTCCTCATTGTTGGGAACCCTTTACATATTTGTTAAGTTAACAATTTAATTTAATAATTTGTCCAGGTCGATCGGTTGGAGGTTGTCAACAAACAATATGTCAGGGTCATCCTGGTGCCAGGAGCTGATGCTGAAGTGGTGAGTAGGATGTCTCTCATAGCTAAAACTTTCCCCTCATCTACATATTTATGTGAATGTTTTGCTACACCCAGTTAAGCAAATCCGTAAAATATGACCAGTAACCTTTAAGGAGGTTGAAGAAATCATCTCAATGCAACCTGGAAGGAAACTGCAAATATTCTTCTTCTTGCCATCCTCGGGATGTTTTTTCTTGATTCATCTAGCAGTTTCAACTAATCAACTAATCGTTTGTCCTCAAAAACAGTAAAGAAGTGGAAAACTTGTCCATTTTCTGGCATTCCCTGTAGCCAAGGTTGTTATTCAAACTTGTCCTCACAGCCATCTAAAATCCAGAAATATTCAGTGTATTTGTTTGATTACATAATAAACAAGGAAAACAATCACATATTTTGCATTTCTGCTTGAAAAAAAACCTTAAAATTAGATTTCTGTTGAAAGCTGTGTTTTAGTTTGCTCTGCAGTTGTTCAGCTGAATGAAACTGAATGTTGTGTGACCCTTAGAGTTACGTCTGGTTCAACATTGGCAGTGTTGACACGTTTGAGAGAAACCTTGAGACAGCTCATATGGACATGGGTCTGGAGCCGTCACACCGACCTGCTGTCATCTACAGTTCTGAGAGCGACGGGTAAGTTTAAAACACAAACATGACGTGTATTATGTGAGCCAGCAGTTTCTCATTGGTCTTATCGTCATTGAAACATGCAGTTACTTAAGCTTTTCTGAAAATGTTGATAACCTTTGATGTCGTTTTGCACCTTCTCAGCTCTTTTCTGATGAGCATGATCCCCACACTGCTGCTGATAGGCTTCCTGCTCTTCACACTGAGACGAGGACCAATTGGAGGAGGCGCTGGTGGCGGAAGGGGCCCTTTCAGCATGAGCGAGTCGACAGCCAAGATGATGAAGGACAACATCGAGGTGAAGTTTAAGGATGTGGCTGGCTGTGAGGAGGCCAAGCTGGAGATCCTGGAGTTTGTTAACTTCCTGAAGAACCCACAACAATATCAGGACCTTGGAGCCAAGATCCCCAAGGTTGAAACACGAACATGCATAAGCACACACACACACACACACACACACACACACACACACACACACACACACACACACACACACACACACACACACACAGGATCATAACAGAAGCATGGCTTTTATAGTGTTCACATTGAGGCAGCTGTATATGGAAAACAAGGAAAACAGAGACTCATGGTAGCAAAGCTGACCAAAAAGTAGTGTAAATCGCAAGAAGATATATTAAATTTAAGTTTCAATTTCATTTTTTAACCCTTTATGCTTCAGTGCGTAGTAGGTGTACCGCCGGCGGTACACCTACTAATTTGCATAGGAATTTTAAGAATGTCCGACGGCTGCAAATCCGATTATACAAACACTATACGCCGATGGAAAGCTTAGATTCTCATGAATCCGCCGGTATAAACCACTTTCAGATGTGATTACCACAGCGGGTGAGAAAAACACATTTGTCCGACAAAAACAAATATTCATCCATCCGTTCTGTATACACGGCTTCAACGCACACAGCGCGACTCACATTTCCAGGTTCATTATTACGCACAGAAAAAAAGATTCCACAAAAAACGGCCATAATCCAACCTTTTACATCCAGACAACACAAGCCAGTAAACTATTTTGTCCAAAACATGTCCTGAAGTCCGTATAAAATCCACGAATCGGTCGTTTTCAAGGAAATGCACCTCGCGATGCGCGTCCAATGTTCCCTGTATTTTTCGTCATTTTTTTTAATTTAAAAATAGAATATTAGCGATTTTTTGCACTGAAAACGGCTGGAATTGACTGAAGCTTAAAGGGTTAAATTATATTTTATTAGCAGTTTACTGTCCACATGAGTTAAATGCCATTAGTTGAATAATGTTCTTGGCCCAGGGTGCTGTGCTGTCCGGACCTCCTGGGACAGGGAAGACTCTGCTGGCCAAAGCCACAGCTGGAGAGGCCAACGTCCCCTTCATTACTGTCAACGGCTCCGAGTTCCTGGAGATGTTTGTGGGCGTTGGTCCAGCCAGGGTGAGCAAAGGAAACCCAAATAAATGTGTGTTGGACTGTTGTAGATGTGATTCTAGTCAGAAACTTGAATGCTTGACTGAACTCTGTCCTCTGAAGGTGAGGGACATGTTCGCCATGGCAAGGAAGAATGCCCCCTGCATCCTCTTCATTGATGAAATAGATGCTGTGGGGAGAAAGAGAGGGGGAGGAAACTTTGGGGGTCAGAGTGAGCAGGAGAACACCCTGAACCAGCTGCTGGTGGAGATGGACGGTACGATGGACAGGAACCAGAGTCTGACTCTTGAAACTTAAAGGTTGAATTTAATGTTTTATGAGTCAACTGTCTGTTGCTATTTTTTTTTGAAGGTTTTAACACTGCTACTAACGTGGTGGTCCTTGCTGGAACCAACAGACCTGACATCCTGGATCCTGCACTGATGAGACCAGGACGCTTTGACAGACAGATTTTCATAGGTAAGAGAAAGTTGAGGTGACTAGGTCATGGACAGAAGGGGGAATGTGGACCTATGGTTAAATTTTGTGCTGCAAATTGATGGACACCTGCCTTGGCAGACGCATCTAAATGGGAAAATTAGGTTTCTGTAATGACTGTAGGTCATAAATAGGGCACACAAGAAAGACTGAACCCATAACCATTTTTTTAGATAGAAACTGTAAAGAAACTTCTTTAAAAAAAAATCACATTGTCCAAAATTATTCAAAATACTTCTTTTAATCACAACCTCCAAACGAATTTTGTAATTGCTCACAAGCTTTTTGGAAGTATCTGCAGGATTTTATCGGATCATTCTTCCCTTGCAAACATTTCAAAATCCTTGAGGTTGGAGGGTTTCCATGCTGTTACCCATTTATTGAGCTCCATCCATAGGTTCTCAGTGAGCTTTATATCGGGACTCTGACTTGACCACTTAATAACATTAATATCATCGTCCTGGAACCATTTCTTCACCACCTTGGGGAAAGCATCATTTATATCTATGCACTGTGTGCATTGTGTGCTGCTCTTTTTTTCATACTGTTTTTCTATTGGCTGCTGTAACACCGAAAAATTTTCCGCTACGGGATCAGTAAAGGTTTATTCTATCTAAATATCTTGGCTGTATGCTTCGGATCATTGTCCTGCAGATAGTCCAACACTTCCTCAGGTTCAGGTTCTCTGCCGCCTGCTTGAGAATTTCTTTGAGGATCTTGACATACTGCTCTTTCCTCATGATGCTTTCCACTTTAACCAAGTTGCCAGGCCCATTTGCAGAAAAGTAGCCCCACAGCATGATGCTTCCACCTCCATTTTTCATCTCCATTTGCTTATAGGCTCCACCCTTCTTTCGCCAGATGAAAGCCACATCTCAGTGCCCAAAAAGCAAAATTTTTGGTTTCATCTGACCACAGAACAGATGACCAGAAGCTTTTGTCTTTTTTTAAGGTACGTCTTTGCAAAGGTTAGACAAGCTTTTACATACTTTGGTTGAAGCAGGGGGCTCTTTCTTGGTCGACATCCAGAGAGACCATTTTGGTGCAGTGTCCGCTGCCTTGATGAAGTCATCCCACTTACACTCAGGTCCTTCAGGACAACCTTGGTAGTAGTCCGTGGATTGTTTGCAACATCTTGCTTGACCTTTTTGGCAAACCGAGGTGATACTACTGGCTTCCAACCATATCCTTCAAGGTTTTTGATTGTGAGAAATTTTAGTACTTCGCGATGATACTTTGCACTGTTGCCACTTTCACCTGAAATTGTTTGGCCATTTTTTTGTTCCCTTTTCCTTCCTTTTTGGCATTTACAATGTGTGCTCTCAAGTCCTCACCCTAGATGTTTGGTCTTTGCCACAGCAAGTCTTGCGTTTACTTGAAAATGACTGAAATGTCACAAACAAGTCGACTTTTGTCGTCAGATGACTATAGTTTCTGGTTAAACAGAAACTCAGAAACATTGAAAACAATAATAAACCCTTTAGACCCTTAGAGAAAATGGTTTGTTTGAACATCCTATGGCTGTCTGTCTTGGTATCACTGGGGTATAAATATGTCCAATTTTGGACATGGTGACTTTTTGTCAAACTTTAATGTAACACCTTTAACAGTGTTACTTCACGTAACATAATTGGTCATGTTTCCAGACTTCCCCGCTTGTCCTATTTATGTCAAATCTGAGGTGAAATACTGATGTATAACTAAAAAAATAAGGAATTCCTTGTATTTCACAGGGGTATGAATCATTTTGTGCTTAAATGTATGTTTTAGATTGTTGGATCCAGAGGATTTTTCTTTTTGACGTAAAAATCCTCTACTGCATTTTCTCAGGTCCTCCAGACATCAAGGGCAGGGCATCCATCTTTAAAGTCCACCTGCGACCAATCAAGCTAGATCCCAGTCTGGACAAAGACAATCTCGCCAGGAAAATGGCAGCTGCCACTCCAGGATTCACTGGTTTGTCACAACTGCATCATATGTCGCCCCCTACAGAAATCTTCTATTTCTGCATATTTCTCACACTTAACTGTGATATTTATGTTTGTTGAATATTATACAAAGATAACCTATGAAATGGGGTGCACAGTGGAGTTGTGGTTAGCACTTTCGCTTTGCAGCAAGAAGACCCCTGGTTCAAGTCCCGGCCTGGGCTCGGGATCTTTCTGCGTGGAGTTTGCATGTTCTCCCTGTGCATGCGTGGGTTTTCTCCGGGCACTCCGGCTTCCTCCCACAGTCCAAAAATATGCTGAGGTTTATTGATCACTCTAAATTGCCCGTAGGTGTGAATGCGAGTGTGATTGTTTGTCTGTATATGTAGCCCTGCGACAGACTGGCGACCTGTCCAGGGTGTCCCCTGCCTTCACCCAAGTCAGCTGGGATAGGCTCCAGGACCCCCCGCGACCCTAGTGAGGATAATGCGGTGTATAGAGAATGGATGGATGGATGGATAACCTACAAAATGCTATTTTTAAATTATGGTTTATTGAGGGATTATTGAAAACCCGTATCAGCCCAATGAAAAACTAATTGCCCCCCTGTTTAGTTCCTTGGCAGGAACAACTACAGTTAAATGTTTGTTGCAGCTTTTTACATCACCATGGAGGAATTTTGATCCACACGTCTCTGCAGAATGGTTTTAATGAACTGCCCTTAGAAAGTCTTGTCACAGCATCTCAATTAGATTGAAGTCCCGACTTTGACCTCAGTGACTCAGTGACTGGTGAGATTGAACCCAGTTGCCAAATGAGTTTGGTCATTGGAGCCCTCACATAAGGCAAGATGGACTAAACAACATTTTTCCCTCAAAAAATTAAATGTTCATTTAAAAACTGCATTTTGTGTTTTCTTGGGATATCTTTGTCTTACTTTAAAATTAGTTTGATGGTCTAAAATGTTTAAATGAGAAAGATGCAAAAACAGACGATTTCTGCAGGTGGGCAAATAGTTTTGCACGGCACTATAGAGCTCAGTTTGACTTACCAAGAAAACTGAAATTTAATTTAGTCATCGAACTTTTTGGTACATTTAGTAGAATCTTGATTTGTAGCTGATCCTCTCAATATCGTTCACATTATGTGACCTAAAGGACAAGTCTGATGGACAATCAGCAGACAAAACAGTCCTTACTTTACCTTGCCTGCTGGTTGGGAATACTTCAGTTTTAGATTGTAAAATTACTCTTCAAAAGTTTTCGGTCACCCAGACAATTTCATGTTTTCCATGAAAACTCACTCTTTTATTCATGTGCAAACGTAATTACACAAGGGTTTTCTATTCATCAATTAGCCTTTTAACATCATTAGCTAACACAATGTAGCATTAGAACACAGGAGTGATGGTTGCTGGAAATGTTCCTCTGTACACCTATGTAGATATTCTAGCTGGAAAAATCAGCCGTTTCCCGCTAAAATTATCATTTACCACATTAACAATGTCTAGACTGTATTTCTGATTAATTTGATGTTATCTTCCTCTTTTTTAAAAAAATAAAATAAAGACATTTCTAAGTGACCCCAAACTTTTGAACGGTAGTGGAAATATATGCAAATGCGCTTTTCAGTATAAATGAACATGTTTGGTGTTTTAGTCAGAATTCTGAGATAGTGATTAATGGCTGTAATTTTCTCTGTCAATGAATGAATCAGGAGCGGACATCGCTAACGTCTGCAACGAGGCAGCTCTAATTGCTGCTAGGCACATGAACCCCTCCGTCAACGGCAAACATTTTGAACAGGCCATCGATCGGGTCATTGGAGGTATGACGTCACAAGCTGACTCAAATTCTAGTCACTTCTTATTCCTGCTGTTTATTTGAACTGCTTTTATGTTAATTGTATTCCATAATTAATTTTATTCTGCTCCTTATTTTAATGCATTTTATAATAACAATAAAGCGACAACAGCAGTAAAGTGCTACCATCTGAAAGTATTAGACAGTTTCTTTCTGATATCAGTTCATATTTGTCAAAGTTTGAGTTCTGGTTTGTCCTTGTGTTTTCAGGTCTGGAGAAGAAGACTCAGGTCCTACAGCCCACAGAGAAGAAGACTGTGGCGTATCATGAGGCAGGCCACGCCATCGTTGGCTGGTTCTTGCAGCACGCTGACCCCCTGCTCAAGGTACACTCTATATATTCTGAAGCATTTATCAAATGATCAGAAATACCAGAATAATGCTGAGATTTCTGTCAAACAAGATTCTCAAAGACTAATTCCCTTTACTGTACACAAACTGATAACTCTTCTTGGTGTGCATAGGCTCCCTGAGACAAAAACTCCAGATTTTACAGATAGTCCATCACTTCCAGATTATGGTGATTAAATTTCTCGACCTACTAAAAAATCTCATTAAGGAACATCTTTAATTGCAGTAATTGCTTTGAATTTAAACTACTCACTGCTCTTCATGTAATGAGAAGATAAAACCTTCTACCATCGCTGTGACTGTATTACTACTGTTGTCACTGCTGTTACTGACGATGCTGCACTGTCACATCTTCACCTATTACTGGTGTAGAAAGTAAATGTTTGTAAACCACATTGTGTTTGTGTCCAGGTGTCAATCATTCCACGGGGGAAGGGTCTGGGCTACGCTCAGTATCTGCCCAGAGAGCAGTACCTGTACAGCAGAGAGCAGCTGTTCGACAGGATGTGTATGATGCTGGGAGGCCGAGTGGCAGAACAGGTCTTCTTCGGCCGCATCACCACCGGAGCTCAGGACGACCTGAAGAAGGTTACGCAATCTGCCTATGCTCAGGTACATGCACACATGCTGGATCCACCGGTTCTGTCAAATTAATAAACTAGAAAGCACTCGGACAGCACAGTACTCCGCCGAAGCTGTTCATTACCCCGTATTACATTGTCAGAAATGCAGCATTATTTTTAGAAATGCAGCAATTATTTATTAGTGATTGATGATCAGAACTCACGGCAACATAGAATGCGGCCATTTAATATAGATGTACCCACAAATGAAATGACCTTGCGCTGAGTACAGGCGTGTGCTATGCATGTGTACGTTATGTATGGATAATGAATCCCATGACCTAAATATGTAGCGGATGGAGGGAATTGATGGGACTCGGAAACACCCCCACTATTTAATCAATTGTTCCTTGCATCATTTCCAACAGATAAGTCCCAATAAGCCTGCAACGGTGGATTTGTAATATGATCGCAATCATGTGATCGTCAGCAATAAGCTGTTGTAGTGTTCACTTGTTGTCATAGCTACAGTGACACCATGCTGCTATCTCACAATGATACAGAAATCTTTAACAAATCCATGGATCCACACTATGAGCAGCATCACTGCCAAAATCTAATCAAGTCATCATAATCTGTTCTTGAGTAATTTTGCTAACAGACGGACAAACCAACAGCGATTCATCACATAACCTCCGCCATGTAAAAATAATCATATTTATTCTGTGACACCACACTCCACATCCTTACTTCCAGGTGGTGCAATTTGGGATGAGTGAGAAGGTGGGGCAGGTGTCGTTTGACCTCCCTCGGCAGGGCGAGATGGTCATGGAAAAGCCGTACAGCGAGGCCACGGCTGAGCTCATAGACCAGGAGGTCAGGGAGCTGGTCGAGCGAGCATACGAGCACACCCTCCAGCTCATCAAGGACAAGAAGGACCTAGTGGAGATGGTAAGACTCTCTAGAACATATGTTATCTACTGCTTATGTGTTCATGACTCCTGGTCCTGGAGCTTGGAATTTCAGAAATTTTCTATTTACAGAAATTCAAAAGTAGGGAAAACCAAACTATATACACACTACATATTGGGAGAATCTGGCTGTTTGATGCACTTTGGGAAAACACTTATATCTAGCCTTGTATTAAGCAACAAATGCCTGCTTTAATATCGTCACAATACCAAAATTATGAATTTGATATGATACCTGTCTAAATATATTGATTGTTATAAAAAAATTACCACAGCAAAATTTAAATCGTTACTTACAAGTAATACTTTATTAATTAAGAGAAGGTATTTGAACATTTAATTAATTGATACATACAATTAATAAAGAACAGCTCTTTACCTGTTCATTGTTCTCCACCTTTGCATTCTTTATATTCTTTGAACAAGTCGACATGTTTGTCAGTGAGATACATTCCCTCAAAAGCAGCTCATAAGAAATGTGGCTAACGAGTATTTTGATATATACCGATCAGGAAAACATTGTGACCACTGACAGGTGAAGTGAACAACACTGATTATCTCTTTATCATGACACCTCTTAGTGAGATGGATCTACAGGGTGACACAAAAATACAGGAACTTTTTAACAATCCAATAAAACCAAGAGTGATGAGAGAAAAATATTTTGTTCATAATAATTGAAACCTTAAAACATGTCATTTAAGAAACAATGATGGAATTTTCGTTTTTTAAAAATTACTTCCTGTAGATGGCGTCCTCCTGTAGGAATGCATTTCTGAAATCTACCTGGGGCCATCTCAAGAATAAAGTGTACACGACTCAACCAAGAACTCTGGATGAGTTAAAACAGAGAATTCAGGATGAAATTCACAGTGTCCCAGCTGAGATGTTGCAGCGGTCAATGAGGAATCTCATCAGCAGATTTCAAGAATGCATTCATACAGGAGGACGCCATCTACAGGAAGAAATTTTTAAAAAAGGAAAATTCCATCATTGTTTCTTAAATGACATGTTTTAAGGTTTCAATTACTATGAATAAAATATTTTTCTTCCATTGCTCTTGGTTTTATTGGATTGTTAAAAAGTTCCCATTTTTTTGTGTCACCCTGTATTAGGCAGGAAGGGATGTGTGGTGGCTGGACTACTGGGTCAGAGCATCTCCAAAAATGCAGCTCTTGTGGAGTGTTCTTGGTCCACAGTGGTCAATATCAATTCCAAGGAAGGAACAGTAGAGAACTACTGACAGGGTCATGGGCAGTCAAGGCTCACTCATGCATGTGGGGAGTAAAGTCTGGCCCATGTGGTCCGGTCCAACAGACGAGCTACTGTTGCTTAAACTGCTGAAGAAGTTAATGATGGTTCTGATTAGTGCTGGAAATGAATAGCCAAATATTCGTTTTTCATGGTGAAATCCGAATATTCATTTTTTTTTAATTTACTGAATACTCGGATCTCAAACCCCCCTATAACACTTGGCCAGTATCAGCAGTGTGGCAGCAGTAACGAGGTTTACAGATGTTGTCTGTGCTGAGATGTCAGAGATTCAGGATTCCTACAGGTAGATAATCAGTGATGTTGAACCATGATGCCATCCTCAGGTGGGGAAACGTCTGCTAGAAAAGGAGGTGCTGGACAAAGCGGACATGTTGGAGCTGCTGGGCCCACGGCCTTTTGAGGAGAAGTCAACATACGAGGAGTTTGTGGAGGGGACGGGGAGCTTCGAAGAGGACACCAGCCTGCCAGAGGGCCTCCGACACTGGAACCAAGAGCGAGAAGGGGAGGCCGAGGAGACTAGCTCCACTCAGGACAGACAGCAGGCCGTGTAAAGCTCCAGTTTAAGAAAAGCAAAACGCATCCAAGCTGCAAAAACACTCTCTCTGCTGGCTCAGTTTTCAAGAGTCTGGGAGGTGTGGAAAAAGTTTTTTTAAACAACATGATTTCAACAATTTACTACCTTCCTGCCTTCAATTTATAAGGTCATTTAGGAGCAGTATTTATTCATTCAGCGATACAAATGAAGCATTTAATACCAAAATTACTCACTGGGGTCTTTTTTTCAGAAACCTTACTTCAGACAACCTTCAGGCTCTGTACACTATCTGCTTGAATGTAGAAGTTATCCAGAGAGGCATCACTGAGGCAGCAATGTTTTTTTTTTTTTTTTTTTTTGTACCGCTGGGACAGCAATGTGCTCCAAAACAACTTAAGATCCATCAAACAGGAGACCAATGCATAGCGGATTTGAATATTTCTGAGCTGAGTGTACATGATGCACATTTAAACTGTGTGAACATACAGACTTTCTTTTTATTTATTTTTTAAAAAGGGAGATGTGCTCTCTGATTAATGTGTGCCTAACTGATAATAAAAAAGTAAATGTAAAGATATTTTCTGCCACCAGACTGAAAACATTTTTGCAGATTTAAATGTTTTGAGAAGTTCTTTTGTGTCCTGAATCTCTTACTGCAGCACTTGCTGTTGACACTGACATATTTCACCTACTTCAGTGTTGATGGCAGTCAACCACTCAGCGATTGTCCGTTTGAACTTTACAGACTTTTGGATTATTTTATACAAACAATTTGATGCTGTAAAACAGTGATAATGAGTCAACGGGACACTACTGTACCACTTGGCCAGAATAACAGGAGCATTTAACGTTTTGGTTTTCAGACGTGCTGTTTTAAAGGAAAGAAATCCCCCTAAAGTACTTAAAAAAAAAAGCCAACTACAACTGCTAAGACAGTACAAGGCTTGTTTTATTCTACATTTAATTGTTAAATTAGCAGCTCTCCTGAAGAGAGTTAAACCATTTAAACAAAATCTAACACTTAACCCTCTGAGCTCCAAGCAGTTTCAGGGTGTTTTTGCTCCTGTCACATTTTTTCCTCACTGGGGGCTCATTTTTGACTGCAATATGAAGTTCTGCACCTCCATTAAAGCAGAACAACCACAGTAGAAGTAAAGAGAATTCAATAAATGATTATTTTACACAACATTAGAAACCTAGGATCAAAGTGTGCAACAGTTTCCTAAGTACCAGCAGGTGGTACTCCTGCTTGAAAATAATTGGGGCAACATTTTTGATTTGTTTTGACGTTCCAATCAGCTCTGTGTAGACATAGGCTGCACTTCAGCCCAGTTCTGTCTTTTTAAATCCCGAAACAAAAAAGTACAACAGTTTATTTTGGGCGAGTTTTTAAATGAGACATGTAGAAGTTGCGACAAAGCAGTGTTTCCCCTACCATTATATTAGGGGGGCGCCCCGCCCCCCCAGAAGGTCAAGTTAAATTAAAATAATTGTTACTTTTTTACACGCAAACTTTAGTTTTCCTGCATAAAGGCCGCTCCACATGCTGTCCTTACAGCACTCGCTGCAGCACTCCACTGTGTCTACTCCCCCCTCCCTCCGTCTTGTAAACAGTCACACTGCCCCCCACCCCACAGTCACCACACACACACACACACACACACACACACACACACACTAGTTTGCAGTGGCGCATCTCGTGTTTTACTTTCTTCAACAAACTACGGCCAAAATATAGTTATTTCAGCCATAAAATAAAGAAGCAGAAGAAAAACCACCTCTGATGACAGTGACGCGCGCCATGAGGTAATTACGACCGTATAGCGGGGCCATGTGTTGTTGTTCTCAATCGTGTAGGAGTGTTAAAAATGAAAAAAGTGGGACCCGCGATGAAACTTCATAGAGAGAAAAAAAAAAATGAAGACGCTCTTTTTAACAGCATGACTTCTTATGATGCAAAATTGGTCCTTTGAGGCGACGTCTGTCGTAATATTGGGCCTAAAATAAATAAAGTATCATTATTATTATTATTATTATTATAAAATAATTAGATGAAGCCTTTCAACACCGTAACGTAAAAATGGGCTAAAAATGATTCACACGCTCAATAAGTGGTACAAAATGGTGAAAATTATATATTTTAATATCGGCGTGCGCGCACACGTGTACACACACACAAGCGTGAGCGCACATGTGAGCAGACTCCCGCCAGCGACTGTCGGAAAATGGCACATGAAAAGCAAAGCAAAATCTCAGCGTTTTTTAAACGCTCACAGTCACAGGGTGATAATGGCAACACCAGCCGCCCCTCTGGTTCTTCAAACAGTAGCACCCAGAGCAGCTCTGCCTCTCCCGGGCCAAGTGACAGCAGCCAAAGTTCTGCACGGCAAGCCCACCCCACCTGCCCCGCAGCAAAAGTCATCATCTCACCACCGCATGTCAGGCTTTGACCATCGACTGTATATATAGTGGACGTAGCATCTGGCTCCAGAATTGAAGTCAACCCGGAAGTGTCAAAAACTTGCAATATCACGCCGTCCGCTAGGGTTGGCTCCAAAAAGCTTTTGCTCCATAGACCCCAATTCATTTTTGGAAAAAATAAAATTTGCTGATTTTTTTTCCCGTTAGTTTTCATGGTCAAAATGAGAGATCAGGTGGCCGATCTCAAAATAAATCAATGCTGAATTTTAAATAAATCGTTAAAGTTGGCGGAGCCAGGGGGCGTGGCTATACTTGATAGACAGCAACAGAAGCCTCTGCGGTAAAATGTGGGCGGGATAAGAGTCCTCAGCCAATCCTGCCCCTAATTGCTCTCCGGTCCAGTCTGTTTGATGACGCTTTTTACGTCACTGGCTCCAAAAAATCCAAAACGGCGACCAGGAAGTAGCAAAATCCGGGCTTCATTTTCTTGGAGTTGAAACCAACGGGTGATGTCACGGTTAGTTTACGCCTGGCTTTGACCCAGCTTGGTTGTCAGAGGGGAAATATTCCCCCTGGCTGTACAAAACTAATATTGGTAAGTAATTAATACTTAGAGCACACTATGTGATATCAGGCCAATTTTAGTTTAGTGTCGGGTGAGACAAGAGCAGACAAGCTCCGACAAAAAAACCTAGCCAAAATCGGCCTGATATCGTGTTGTTAGCTCTAGGCGTAAGCAAGTAATTAATAAAAATACATACATTACATAAATGTAGGTAGGTAATTAAAACATATTATGACTCAAATTCCTTATATCGAGTTTTTGTACGACGGCGACAACGACCGACGCGAACCCCCCCCCCCAAGGCACCAATCCTAGGGGAAACACTGCAAAGTATTACAATTTTTAAGCTTTGATCCAGATTGTTTTTCTCGACAGAACATAATTAGTTGAACTATGGTTGGAAAGTTGTACACTAGCATTCAAAAGTTTGGGGTCACTTAGAAATGTCCTTATTTTTGAAAGAAAAGTGTTTTTTTCAATGAGGAGAATATTAAATGAATCAGAAATCCAGTCTAGACATTGTTAATGTAAATGACTATTTCAGCTGAAAAAGGCTGATTTTCAATAGAATATCTACATAGGGGGACAGAGGAACATTCCCAGCAACCATCACTCCTGTGTTCTAATGCTACATTGTGTTAGCTAATGGTGTTGAAAGGCTAACTATGATTAGAAAAGCCTTGTGCAATGATGTTAGCACATGAATAAAAGTGTGAGTTTCCATGGAAAACATGAAATTGCCTGGATGACCCCAAACTTTTGAACAGTAGTGTAAATCCAGCACTTCTGTCAGTTTTTGACATCTTCTGGCTGATGATCTAATTTTGGCAACATTTTTAAAAACATTAGATGCTTTTCAAATTGTAAGATGAGTTTTGGGTCTCAGAAGGTGAACATCCAAAAACTGTACTGTACTGTTGCATCTGGTATAAAAAGCACTTATGTTACAGTGGAGTTCTTCTCCTAAACATCTCTTAAAACAAGAGGTCAAACGCACCAGTGTATCCTGCTGAACGGAGTTTTGAGTGAGAGAGAAGCAAGGCATTACACTGCTCTTTCTATCTCGTTTTTCCATTTGTTACGTTTCTATTTGTGGCTCTTTTTACATGATCAAGTAAATGCAGTACTATCCATGTCTCCCTAGAGAGACAATCGGAAAATATGTGCTGTTATCCCCGTTTTGAAAAGGGCAAGCACTCCACCCTTTTTGAGGAGCACCTCTGACCTGACCTTAACACTGCTGGTTTCTGTCATCAGGAGAACAAGTTGTGAGAGACCATAACACAGGTCGTGGTTCATGATATAGACATAATTTACAGCCATGACTAAACATTCAACTGAGGCAAGACTGGAATGAATATTTCATATGATAATATTAATTGAGTCCAGCGGCACAGTGAATTATTCCTCTGTATGCAGTATTTTTGTTCACTGATTTCCGATTTGCTAAGTTAGAAAACTTCTATTTAAACCATTTTGGATTACAACCCAATAAAGTTGCTCGCGTGGTAGACAAGCACCTGTGTGTGAAAATGGATAAATGAGGAACACATCGTAAAGCGCTTTGTACAACCTAACTAAGGTTAAAAGGTGCTTTAAAAATACAAATTCTTTACCATTTACCAGTGCACTGAACACAACAAGCAGCCTATTGAAAGATACTCAAACACACACTGTTTAAAAAGGCATTGTGGGAAATGTAGGAGTGATTGGCTGAAGGAGACCTAGTTGAATCCGTGGGCTGAAGTTCTTAGTAACAGTATTTATAAGAGGATTTTTTTGGTACTGGCTTTTACCACAGTTGTCCCTGTGCATCTGCTTGCTGACAGCAGGATGGTTTGACTGCTCCATGAAGATATTGACATTAAACAGCTGCTAAATTGAAAGGAACATCAGTCTGCTCTTCAGTGTCACACTTTTTTTAAATACTGCTTTAGAAGTTTTCATGTCTAAATAAGAATATTAAAGAATAGCTTGTGAATTACCCCAGTGATTAATGTGTGGGAAAATGAAGCAGAAGGTACAATTTTGAAAAAAAAATGTCTACAATAACATTTAGACCCTTTCTAACAGTTTGTCTGAAAAATAACCAAATTTGTTTGTTTTTGTTGAGTAGCAAAAGGACAGAAGAGCAGTCAAGCTAGATCCAGTTTAAGAATAACAAATATTCATCCATCCATACACTGCTTAATCTTTATTAGGGCCGAGGAGGGGCTGGAGTCTATCCCAGCTGGTGGGGAACACCCTGAACAAGTCACCAGTCAATCACAGGGCTATGTGCAGAGACAAACAATCACACTCATGTTCATACATATGAAGAATTTAGAATGACCAGTTAACTTCAGCATGTTTGTGGGAGAAACTGGAGAACCTGGAGAAAACCCTCACATGCACAGATAGAACATGCAAACCCCTATACAGAAAGATCCCAGGAAGGTGGGGATGAGAACTGGGGATCTTCTAGCTACAAGGCAAAAGTGCTAACCACTACTCCACTGTGCAGCCCACAATAACAAATATGAATCCCATAATTGTAGATATGACACTGAGAGGGTCAAAAGAGTACAGACATACTAGGAATGTTATATGAAAAAAATGTTCCCACAAATACCAAAGACTTCAATGAAAAAATACCACAAAAAAGTAAATTTAGATTTCATTATAATTGTTTTATTTCAGATTCAGTTTTGGTAATCATGGAGTAGGACGATAGAAAAATGGTATCTTAGGAGAAACTCCAGACTTCATATTTTAACAAATATTTTCAAACATTCTTTTCTCCTAGTATTTTTTTCGATTTGATCTCAGGACAAATAAATTTACACAACTGAATGTTTTCACATTTTGTAAATGGATTATTTGAAAATTTGATGCATGGGATGTAAAATGTCCTCCAATTCTGGAATGATCCATAACTAAGGGACATCAAAGAAGAAGTCAGTCATGCCTCGGACATGTTGACTCCAGCTGACCCCCTCAGGGTGACCCGATCCAGTCCTAACTGCAGGCTTTGTCACAAAGGAGGGTTTTAAGCCTGTTCTTAATAATAGACAGGATGTCTTTCAATCACAATACCCATAACAATTTTCAATCTTTCCAAATGTGAGATATCTCAGTATACTAACAAGGTTTACCTTTTAAAGCTTTAAAACACAAATCTTTCCTGGAAAAATTCAATGCTAATCAATAAACTTGATTAACTGATTCGATGTGTACAGTTAATTTGATTCGTCTTGACAGTGTAGCATTTACAGATGGCTAAATGTGCTGCTGAGGTCGTGTCCTCAGCAGCACATTTATCACTTTTGACACACTCTAGTCTTGTGTTCTGTCTCACACATTAATATGCTGTTAAGTTTTCTTTGTCAGTCTGATCTGGTGGCAGCAACTTAATAAACAGAATGAAACATAAATGCACCAACATGCAGACGGACATAAAGCATTAATTTATTGATGTTTCTATGTCCAGGTTTATCACAATTTGCACATCTTTATTATACCCAAACCCACCTGAAAAGACCCAATACATTGTTGGTCACCTTCACCTCAACGAAACCTGTGGAGCAGGAGGCCTCCATGGCTGTGTCTTCGGCTTATATAGGCAGTTTGGAGTTTCATGGTTTATCTAATGCCAGCACTGAATCAGTTGTATGATTGTGGGGGTGATTTACATGCCAGCTAGCCACACAGTTGCAACAGTTTTGGTCAGTTGCAGGTAATGTTGGACAAGAACATTGAATTGTATTTTAGATGTCTTATGTTCAGACCTGCTCCATACTGAAGTGAAAGAAACACAAACATTCTGAAGCAGAATTTCACTGGTTTCACTGTGTGAGAAGACTCCAAGAAATTCAGGCTAAACTAGCATTTGGAGGAACCTTGATGAAAACACAAGTCCCACTCTTGTGAGATTCATCTCACTTAACTAATTCTAGCCTCCTTGGCTCCTTGGTCCTCTGAGTCATTGCAAAAAGACATCACAAGGAGTGTACCACAACGAGAGAGAGGACCGAGGATGGAGGAGGCTGCTGGAGGAGCTAGGAGGAGCCTCGTACCGTGGTATAAAGGAGGTATGACACACACCTGGAATATTCAATCCATGCTGGGAGCAGGACTGACAAATGTGCACCTGGAAAAGATGTCCATCCATCCATCCATCCAACCATCCATTATTTATACACCGCTTAATCCTCATTAGGGTCGCGGAAAGTTGGAGTCTATCCCAGCTGACAGGTCACCAGTCAATCACAGGGCTACACATAGAGACAAACAATCACACTCACATTCACACCTACGGACAATTTAGAATCTCCAATTAACCTCAGCATGCCCAAAAGGACGGAGCTGCACAGTGGCTTGGTGGTTAGCACTTTCTCCTAGAAGATCCCTGGTTCTCATCTTGGCCTTACTGGGACCTTTCTGCATGGAGTTTGATAAAATAAACTTTATTGATCCAACAATTGGGAAAGTTTACTGTTACAGTAGCTCCAAATGAGAGAAAAAATAGTTTAAGGTCAGTACAGAATAAATCGAACACACAGTGCAAAAACGCAGAGAACATTATATACACAGATTTTTTTAAGAAGACTATTTACATGAGGCTGAAAAATAACAGTTATTTCACATAAGTTGCATAAGCACGTTCCCCCTGTGCATGAGTGGGTTTTCTCCAGGTTCTCACAGTCCAAAAACATGCTGAGGTTAACTGGTAACTGTAAATTGTGTGTGGGCATGAATGTGAGTGTGATTGTTTGTACCACTATTAGTTACATTTCTGTTACCTTGACTCTCCTCTTCTCCTGTCTCCTCCTTCGCTCATATCACACAGAGGAGAGAAGAATGAGTAAAGCTCTATTTCCTTCTCCTCTCATACAGCAAACAGTTTTCAATACTGTTGTATGGTTTCAAAACACAAGATAGAAAATGTTAGTGAGCTTTAGAGGAGCTGTGAAGTGGATGTTGCTATTGGACAGGCTAAATGTTTCCTGTTTCGCCTAGCATACCAAAGTAAGCCAATAAACTCCTGAGGGCTGAACTACAAAGCAGGTTTAACACAGCCGGCCTTTCTGTGAGTAAGTCGGCTCAACAAAAACAGTCAGAGATAACAGATATTACAAAGGTGGCCATCAACTCTCTTTGTTAACTCTTTGTTAACTCACTGTCACAAGAAAGCAGATAAGCACATTTTCCCAAAACAAGTGAGGCCTGAGGATTGTACCATAAAGTGAAATCAGCATGCTTTCCCTTCATCGGTTCCCTAAACAGAACAACCGCAGTCAGATTACGTAATCACACAAAGCTGATTATCAGCCACCCACGGTTGGCACCAGATGACCGAATGCATGCAAGATATAATCCCAAACTAATATGAAGAGTTTTATAGGAATACACAGGCTAAAAGCAACTGTAAGAATGCAAGTCTTGTCCCGTCAATATTACTGCCTCATGCAGGACACAACCTGAACATAATTACAAATGTGTATTAGTTGCTTAAAGAAATATTTTCTATTCACGACTCAGTTAGATTATCATGATACAACACACAACCATGCAAAGAAATTACAGATATAGTCCCTTTTGCGACCTATAAAATATTGAAAGAACAAATAATCAAGTAGCCCAAAAACACTCTTGTGGTGAAGAGTAAAGGATGAATTCAGCAATCTCATTCTTATAGGACAGTTTCAGTCGAATTCTTTCATCTGCAATCTTGTGGACATTTAATAGTTTTGGGAGCAAGTAAAGAACAAATACAAAAACATCATTCAAACCAGTAAGTAGACTGATGGCAAATCTTACAGTCAAGAAGTACCAGGCTTCAGTGCTTTATCAATCTCTGTTTGAGGATTATATCTGTATATAAAGGCCGATAAGAAAAACAACAAAAAAAGGTTTTGAAAATGCAGCTTTTGAAAACCCACAGTCATCTCTGCGTTCTGAGCTCCATGGGATCTCTCAGGAATGGTAATAGTATTTTTCCAACTAAAGCGATTGGTCAGTAGATCAGCTGTTCAGCATCACTTACCATGGTGATGTACTGTGATAAGAAGTGAACCACCGTCATAGCCCTGAATACCCCGAGTTAAACCTGAAGCTACCTTGTTAATCTCGAATCCTATTTTGCAGTACAGAACTTTGAAGTTCAGTCTGCATTTCCTGTGTCTTCCCAGCTGTTAGTGTAACAGGGTCAGGCACCAGTGGTTGTGGGGTAAATATATATGCATTACTGTATTAGTAATACATATATATATATATATATATATATATATATATATACATAATATTTTATTGTTCATTGTTCTTATGTTTATTGTTATACTTACACAAAGTTTGGTCTGCCTCCCATCTGTTGTGTGGAACCTTTGCTGGGGGGGTCCCTGTACCCCTGCGTACACTTCTAGTCACAACACGCAGTTCCATAAATAAATTTTTCCCACCTACCGCTCCCCTTTTGTTCATGTGTTCTCAGAGAGATGTAAGTGAGATTGTGCAGTTGTAGTTTGTGTGTTTTTATAAGTTCACTTTCAAATTCCTATATGGTTATGCATTATTTAATTTCTGTAGGAGCACAGCTTTTGCGTGAACTAAGATTTCATGTGTCTTTTCCATCAGCTGTAAAGGGCTGTAATAAACAGAGATCGTCTCTGAAAAAGACAGATCTATGTGTTGGCTGAATTAACACAACACAGAGTAGAGAAGTCACTGGTTACACTGTCAGGAGCCTCTTTCACAGATTGCAGCACAGGACATCACGGTATCTCCTATCATTGACATTTCACCAATTAATACACCAAAAGCCTGTCTGTAAATTTGAAAGCAACAGTGGTTTTCAAAGGTTTGCCATTTAAGATCTGCAGGTCTGAAACAGAGCAGTGTTTGACAACCAGCTGCTGTGTCTTCCACAATTCAGACTCCAGCAGCTGGAAGTGAATGTACACTACCATTCAAAACTTTGGGGTCACTTAGAAATGTCTTCATTTTTGAAAGAAATTAACATCAATGAATATAACATTAAATGAATCAGAAATACAGTCTAGACATTGTTCATGTAGTAAATGACTATTCTAGCTTGAAACGATGGATTTTTTATGGATTATCTACATAGGGGTACAGTGGAACATTTCCAGCAACCATCACTCCTGTGTTCTAATGCTGCATTGTGTTAGCTAATGGAGTTGAAAGGCTAATTGATTATTAGAAAACTCTTGTGCAATTATTTTAGCATATGAATAAAAGTGTGAGTTTTCATGGAAAACATGAAATTGTCTGAGTGACCCCGAACTTTGGAACGGTAGCGTATTACAGACTGCAAGTTGGAAGAACATCCACAGACATGGACTTTAGTTGGATATCTACAGCATCTGCAGAGCAATATTTATTTTTTCTTCACATGGTCACAAACACACTCCTATTTGATTTGGTCTCATATGATTTCTTCACATATTACCAACTGTATTATCTGGTAACCTTTGACCTGAAAACATCAGTTTAAAGCATTTTTGACCTACTGCAAAAGAGTTTTGGTAAATCATGTGATTGAAAATTCTACCTGTAGACATTATTTTTTTGTATCAAAAAGCTACAAAGATGCTACATTCTATTTTGGGTATAATGGCAAAATAAGCTGCACTGTTTGTAGCTGTCCAGTAGGGGGCGGCAGCTCCCCTTCAAGAGTACATCCAGCATTTTAACAAGGTGGCTATTTGTCCAGGAGCTGAGGAGCCACTTCAAAGCTTTGATTCGGAGTGACTTTTACTTATTCCCAGAGGAAAATAGTCTAGATTATGTTTAAAAAAATCACATAGCCCTTTATCTCCACTGCAATGAGACCAAGCTCATCTGAACAGCACAAAGAAAATTTGAGAGGATATTTCTTCATCTGGTTTCCATTGTCTGTTATGTTCAAGTAAAAAAAACAAACAAACAAATAAAAAAACATCCTTTGGCTGGTTTTCAAAGTTTTTTCTCCCTGATTGGTGGGTGTGTCCTGGTTTATGTCCAGCAGTGGAGGACCAATGAGGTGAGCAGGGAGGCAGGAAATAGAAAGAGTGATGGGAAGATTGCCGTTGCTCCGCCACACTCCTTAGCGTTCTCCTGTTGGACAGTTTCAATGTATTTGTGTTAACAGATGTGCAACTATGACATGAATTCATTTATGTATATGTATGTATACGAGTAGTAGATGAATGGGGTTAAGTTTGTTTTTGATGAAACAATGGAAGTCTGAATTCATGTTTTTAAGACTGTCATCAGTACAGTGCAGTTTTAAGGTGGAAATGTGTCCTGTCCCCTTGCATACAAAACCACTATACAGGGTGTCCCTAAAATCTGGACACACAGGAAATCCACACATTAAATATGGCTTTGTTGAAAGAAAAAACAGTTGAACTGGTACTTCTCAGTGGACATAAAGGATGGACATATCAAAAGATAGGGTTAGCGTTAGGTGAGATATGTATTCCCATAAGGGAATAGGGTCCGATCCCTGTGAGGGGGTCGGAAGTGCACAGTCTGTTGTGGTCCACCACCAGGGCTCCGATCTCAATTCCACAGGTAAGTTTTTATTTTAAACTGTTTTTGTCTTATTATAGCCTTTTTTAGCTTTTAAAATGTTTTTGTCTTGTTGTAGCCTGTTTTAGCTTTTTAAATGTTTTCAACTTATAACAGGGGTGGCACATAATTTTGGCATTATCTTCCACTGGATGACTTTTAATTGGTTACAACTTGGCTTTGCTCACATCCTTGAGGACATCAAGCATGGTGGGTATTTCTGCTGGCCTTGAATCCAACACTGTCTGACCATCAATGGATATACTGAAAGACAGGGTTAGGGTTAGGGAAGTGATTTTTGGCGGCTAGCAGGAATTTTAGCCATGATCTGTTCTTTAGTTTCGGCTGATACATTTGGTCATCCAAAATGGGGTTTTGGGGTTTGTCCATGGCACTGCATGTTTCTTTAAATTTCTTAACCACCTTCACCACCGTGGAAAAGCCAAATGGAATCCTCCTTGGATGATGGGTATTCATTTTATCTGCTATCTTTAGATATGTCCATCCTTTATGTCCACTGAGAAGTACCAGTTCAATTCCTTCTTCGTTTGAGAAAACCACATTTAATCTGTGGAGGCAGAAAATATGTAGTTATTGAGATTTCCTATGTGTCCAGACTTCAGGACTCTGTATTGTGCTTTCCATTCATGTCACGGTGTAGTAGTGTTGTGTTTGTTTTTACTTCATGTTTAACTTGTGAACAGTTCACTCTGCAATGTGTTCACAGTGTTGTCTGGGGGCTGCTGACTGCAGGGACTCAGCACTGACCTTTGGGTGGTAGGCATGGCAGGACTCTGGACGACGTCGCACCTTCTGAGATTTCATCCTGTTGCACTTCACTGTGGCGTTATGTTCACAGACATTAAGGATTACAGAGTAGTCATTGCTAATAAATAGATCTTCTGTTTGTTTGTTTTTTAAATGTGATACTGCCTCTACATGTGTTGAATAAAGAGAGAATAATGAAGGAAGAATGACTACACAAACAGCTGTTTAATCAAAATTTTCACTGTTGGGGAGTCTCATTAATCAGAGCTGTAGTCCTCATCATTGTGAAGTTATATATATATTTTTGGCAGACATTTCAACCTGTGACAGATGTAAAAATACAGAGCAAAGAAAACGAGGCAAAACTCATAATGAAGGAGTTTTAGTATATTCTTCTTTAGTCTATTTAAAAAGGTCTTAATCCTTCTGAAAAGTCATTTTTATTTATTATCCCACTTGAACTTTTTTTATGGCTCTTATCCAGGTTGTTTTCTCCTAACTAGATGATTGCTTGTGTTGTACATCGCTTTGGATAAAAGGGTCTGCTAAATAAAATTGTAGAATTGTAAAATTGTAGATTAAGTCTTTTTCTGTGTGAATTCAACAGACTACAGTTACCCTTAAAAAAAAAATCCTAATTGTTCCATGGCTCTCTAAACCTGAGTGGAAATCTGAATCTCAGCGCCTTGACTGACAACTAACAAATGTTTCTAGAAGGGCAATCTGTTAACTTCCTTCATGATTGTCCATGGAGTTACATGACATACTGTGGTGCAATGAGGAGCATTTGGCGCAGCGCTGACCTATGTGTGAACTGAAGAGCAGCTAAAGAACATAAAGCTAGCCTAGGCACGCTAGACCCAGGTCTGAAGATGCAAGGGTCTAGGAACTCTCGACAGGGAGGGAGGCGGGCTAAAAGGTTGTCTTTCAAATCACTCTGCAGCAATTGGGTAGGTATACAATCAATCAGCGCAACGAATAGGCTGACGTAGTTCCTAGAGCACCGGAAATCAGAGGATGCGGGAGTTCGGTGAAGCCTTATTTATACAGTCAATGGGTGAAGCTCAAGTATATTACAGACATGTTAACAGAAAGATTATTCAGAGTCGGTGCTAATGGAGCTCAATGACTGTTGTCGTTTTTGTTGTCGACCCCGGCAGAGAATTAAATTAGTTGTCGTGAGTTGTTTAGCGCGGCTAGGCTAGTTGTTTCCGGTTGTTTCTGTCAGAATCGTCGCACCTCTGTCGTCACTTAGTTACGCCCGCCTTCTGACTCTACACTTCATGGTGATCCGTCGGCCAGTTTTAGGAGCATCCAACCTCGAGGCTTACCGAGGGTAACTAGACCCACCCTGGCAGAGAATTAAATTCGTTGCCGTGGGTTGTCTAGCGCGGCTAGGCTAACATAAAGCATCAGCACAAATAGAATTTTCCAAACTGAACCAAGTGATGTTCTTCTTGCAGTCAGACTGCCCGTCTATATCCAGCAGGGGTCAGTGTAGTTGTTGTTTAACAAGTGAAGGATATATTTGATCTCTTTGGGTTCCAGCAGGATGGGTCCATACTGACGAGAGCAGTCACAGTCAGCCTGAGTCACAACCAGAACCAAGTTACTGTCAGGAATCTGTTGCACCACAAACATCCTGAAACACACAAAGGTTACAGTCAGTCACTTCTTAACACTCAGTCATTTCATTATCAATTTAATTGTTGTTAAATAGCCAAATTTACAACAAGAAAAGCACTCAGAGAGCGCAGTACTCCGCCAAGGCTGCTCAGTTGTCGTATGATATCCCAGAGGAAAAGAAAATTCAAAAAGAGATCTCAAAAATGTTTCATTTACTTATCCTAGACAACTTTGATATCTGTGTGACACCAAACTCAGACTAAGGCTTATTTCTCCTGTGTCTCATTTTTTCCTCCAGAGCAATAAGATGCACTAAATCTCAGTTTAGTCTCCTTTAAAGTTTCAGAAGAGATCTCAACAAGCTCTAATATAATGCTCAGAGTTTCTCAACTTTTGTGTCTCTTTGTGATCTCAGGCAGAGAAATCAGAGAGCTCTCTCTAAGAACTCAATCTGTTCTCATCCCAGCTTCAGTTCATGCATCTCATACTAAGCTCAGAGAGAACAAATGAAGAGATCACCACAAGCGCTCATTGAATTCTCAGACTCACATCAACGTTTTGGTTGTTTTTAATCATCTATCATGTTGACTTTATTATAATCCACATGATTTTTTTTAAATTAATTAATAAAGATTCAGATTACTTTATTCATCCCAAAAGGGAAATTCATTTGTCTGTCAGCTCATCGACTATTTGCTATAGAATTATAAAGCCTGATCGCTGTGGGTACAAAGATCTTCTATATCTCTCGGTCCTGCAGTCCAGAGAGAGGCCCATCACGATATTATGAGTGGATGATCCGTGTTGTTTAGAATGATAAATCCAGTCGAGTGGGAGGAGAGGGTGACATGATTGAAGTCACCATATATTATTATAAGTGCCTCAAGATGTTTAGGCTGTATCCTGGCAACTTCTTATTTGTTGCAGCATTTGTAAGGTGTGTACATGTGTGTGTGCATGTGTGTGTATAGGGCGGCATAGCTCAGTGGGTAGAGTGGCCATCTCGCAACCAGAGGGTTGCGGTTTGATCCCCGGCCCATTGTGCTCATGTTGAGGTGTGAGTGAGTCTCACATATTGCTCTGTAGTATTGCTCATCTTCTTTTCCAGAGGAGAAATAAAGGAGCCATTAAAAACACTGTATTGAGATTAGCAAGTTATCTCCCAGAAGTCTCAAGTATGACTCCCTCTAATTATCCTGTCTCACCTATTTCTCCTAGTGGATTTTAGGAGAAACATATGAGAAACATTTTAGACAAAATAGAAACTAAAATGAGGCTGACATGAGAATCTCAAATTTGTCTCCTGAGCTGTAGAAGAGCAAGCTTTGAGCAGTAAAATTTTCCTCTGGGGGATAAGTCCCAATAAATTGATTTGTACTCGCAATCATGTGATTGTCACAATTACCTGGTGAAGTATTCACCAGATTTTCTTCTTCAGACTTACAGCTCATCAGGTTTGCAGATATAGCATTCTCTCAGAATTCTCTGGAATCAGCATCACTCAGAGAAAGTTTGGTCATTAAAAGAACAGGTAAAAGGGTGCAGCTGATTTAAATCCCAAACTCTGAACAGAACTTCCTCCGGAGCAGGTTATCTGTCCAGCATAAGTTACTATGCTGATCTAACAGTGTAAAAAGACCTTAGTGACACTGAAAAGTGTCTGTTTGTTATAGGCTAGTTTACACGAAATTTAACTTTACATCAAAGTTAACCTTTTCAATCTGCTATTTGTGGTGGACGTAAGGCATAGGTCTCCTCGGAGACTCTGCAGCAACTAACTTTTGTTTTGTGTTTACAATAACCAACAAAAGCAACCACAAGTTGAGAGAGATGAAAGTGGACATGACAGAAATAGAACAAGGGGCAGGGTGCATAAGGTCAGTAGGATGTATGATGCTTGACAATGTGTATGAAGAGGTTTTCAACCAGTTATTCCAGACTAATCCCTGATGAACATGAATGCCCAGAAATCAGGTTGTGAATACAGGAGTCTGTGTAAAGTTAGAAGTCAGGAAATGTGTGTTTGTGTGTGTGTGTGTGTACGCGTGTGTGTGTGTCATACTTCTGACAGCGCCCACATTTGATGATGCTGTTGGCCTCTCTGATAGACGAGTCATACATGAAGCCAGGGTATGCCGTATCACAAGGTTGCAGGGCCTCCACCTTCTTCTGCTTATGAGCTGAGAAACATACACACAAACACGCACACACACATATGTTGCACAACATTACTACACTTGTGACAACTAGCACTTGTTTTAAGTGTGAACTCATCGAGTAAGAACAGATGATTATAACAGTGTTCATCCAATTTCTGTTTATGTTTCTGTGAGAAGATTTGCTCTTTACGACCACACACACACGCATGCACGCACGCACACATACACACACACGCACGCACACACTGATACACATTGTACTCACATGTGTGATAGCCAGCTTTGGCTGGATGGATACAGATGAAAACAGAACACACCGTGGAGATGATGGTGACAGTCGATGATGGAAAGATGATGATGACGATGAGGCAGTCATTGGTGATTGTAAATGAGACATAAAGTATTTGTATTGTGAATGATATAAAAAAAGCACACATCACACATGTTTGTCTGTTTACAACCCCTCTGATAGAAATTACTTTTCTAAAAAGTAATTTCTGTCAGATATAATCTACATTTAGTTTTCTATGTATTTATTCTGATTTCTGATTTGCTGTTGTTTAGTAAATGTTTTAAAGTCTGTATTCTGTGTTATGTCATTGTTGAGATTATTGACATAGGAGTCATACCTGCACAGAGCTCAACTCTCTATGTACTGAGTAACATTGTCTTCAACGCCCTCACTTTCCAGCCAAAAATACATTTTGCAGAGGTTGTGGTGACTGTATGGATAATTTAAAGTTCATATTATGTACATAAATTAATCAATTAGTTATCTTAATTGAGAGAAATTATGGACATATTGAAGTAGAAGTATGACTAGTCAAAATTTAAGTGCAGATATCTCAAATGAAGTTACAACTAGTCATAATTCAGCTTCAGATACTGAGATGGTGGATATCTGCAACTGAATTGAAGATATCTGTAATGACAGAATGTATACAAATGAATGGTAAAAGAGACTTCCTTTGTCCTGGATGAATGGTAATGTGGATATCGAAAATGTTCCTTTTGACCATAGAGAATGGAATTATGGGTATGTGCGATATGTATCCAGTCCACTGCATGCGCTTGTCAGTTCATTTAATAGTTGTTGAGAAATTTCAGTCTGGACCTAAGTGAAGGATTAGTAGCTCAACAAGAGCACACATACTGACTGCGATTTGATCATAACATGATTTTGCAGTGAAACATCACAGAAGCAGAGGAGACCTCAGCCTGATGAACATCACAACATCTTACCGTCCACAAAATAGTCTGAGTGCCAGAGACCACAGAAGTTGAAGTCCAGCAGGAACCTGAAAGGAGACACAAACATCTTGTTAAAAATGCCATATTGTAACATTGTTTTTCTCTTCACAGCCCTTCAGTCAATCAATTAAGTGCCATGCCATTCAGCGTAGGTGATTATTTCTCTCCATCTAATCCGATCTTTTGCTTTCTGATTTGTGACAGTTGTCCGTTCCATGTGTAGCCGTGATGTCAGTCCATCTATCATTTTCATTCTCTGTCTGAATCGGCCCCTTTTCACGTTAATTTTTCCTGTTGTGAGAATATATTCCTGGGTCTCTTTCCTCATGATGTGTTCAGTTCAAAATATTCATATCAGTAACATTACTTTGCCCCTTTTAAGATATCTAAAAAGGACAATCAAAATTGAGGGAAATTACTTAGATTAACTACTCCTATTAAACGGCAGATAACCCGAGTTACGAGTCATAATTCAGCTGCACATACTAGATTTCTTCTCCTTATACACTAGGTTTGGGGTGATCCAGACAATTTCAGCTTTCCATGAAAACTCACACTTTAATCCATGTGCTAACATAATTACACAAGGGTTTTGTAATCATCAATTAGCCTTTCAATATGATTAGCTAACAGTGTTTTCTTTCAAAAATAAGGACATTTCTAAATGACCCCAAACTTCTGAACAGTAGTATAGATGACAATGGTCTGCACTTATACAGCACCTTCCTACCTCAGTGGTACTCAAAAAGCTTTATAATGTGTTTCTCATACAGCTGTTCACACATACATTTACACACAAATGTTGGCAGAGTTTCCATGCAAGGTGCTTGCCTGGCCCGGGCTGAATGTCTTGCCCATATTTGGCAGAACCACCAACCTTGCGATTAGTGGGCAACCTGATCTATCACTTGAACCACAGCCACCTATAGTGTGGAACTACGATTTTCATTTTGCAATCTAACAACTTGGATCCACTGATCTTATTATAATGTTTATAAAACTACATTTCTCAGAGGTGGGGAGTTCTACTCCATTAATGTGAAATATATACACTGGACATGTCATCCTGTTTAAGGCTACTGCATCTTTCACACTACCTGCAAAAGTGTGTACTGGATGTATGTGTTTTAAAAATAATCACTGAATGACTACATATTTTTAAAACCCACTTTAATTATGCAGTGTCTGCTGGTTCAACTGCTGGTTTACGCAGGGAACAACCATTAAAAGATATTAATGCAATCTCATAAGAACAAACCATTTCTCGATCAATATGAGAAGTGGCTGATTTAAATCTGATTTGATTCATTGATGCCTTAATAAAGAAAGTTTCTTTTTTTGCAGTTATAGGGCAGGTGAAAATTTTACATACAAACTATAGGATGGTCTTATGCTTCACTACATACTAAACAAGAAAAGCACTCAGAGAGCGCAGTACTCTGCCAAGGCTGCTCAGTCATTGTATAATTTCTGACATGAAATCTTTAAAAAAATTTGTGATCTGCAGTGGCCAATTTATAGTAGGATCACAATCATGTGATCATCATTAGGCAGCTGACGTAGTGTTCCCTTGTAGTCATAGTTACAGTGATGCAGGGCCACTGTCTTGCAATGATACAGAAATCTTTAACAAATCCATGGATCCAGACTATAAGCTTGCATCACTGCCAAAATCTAATCATTTGATCCTTGTGTCATCTCTGACCTTCTGTGAAAATTTCCTCCAAATCCGTTAGTCTATTTTTGAGTAATGTTGCTAACGACAGACAGACAGACAAACAAACGCAGATTGTCACATAACTCCACTGCGTTCCTTGGTGGAGTAATCATCCTGCCAGTGAATCCTCTGTGGCATGGATGGCACCAAATTTCTGGAGATATGTCTTATCATTCTTCAGAGACAATTCTTTTTCAGCTGCCCTTTTCTGGAGGGGTTCTGTTGCTTTACAACATACTTGATCAGGTCATAGTTTTCACTTTTTTCTTCTTTAGAAATGCTTGCGTGATCTTGGAAGCATGCTTTGGATGACTATCATGCTGTAAAATTCATCTTCTTCAAGCTTCTGCAGACTGGGAGTGAACTTGACAGCCAGTATTTTGGTTTATTCACAGATATTTATGGTGCTATCTACAAATATCTTCTCATCAACACGTTTGTCAGTTTGCAATCCAATATCATCAAACTACCACCTTCGTACTTCACTGTCAGGACTATGTATTCACTGTGACGGTCCTGCTCAGGTTCAGACCAAACATGCTGGACCCCATCAGAACCCAACAAATTTACAATGGTCTAATCTGACCAAGCAATGTGCTCCCTTCATTCATTAGGCATGTTTTAATGTTCTTAGCAAAGGATCTTAAGTCTTTTAGTTTACAGTCAGAGCAAGCGAAGTGTTTTTTTCTTGGATGCCATCAGTAGGGATTGATATTACGCAGTGCCCCTCTCTGAGCCACCACAGAAACTCTATTTCCACTGATAACCCATGCCAATTTGAAGTATTTGTCTGTCTGTTGTTGTCTGTTTATTTACAACTAACCTGGATGAGTCCTGTCCATGGTGTTATTTTAATTAGCTCTGATTAGTGGTACCAAGGATAATTTTTTCCCTCTTGATCCCTTCTCAAACTGTGTTTCTACAACTGCTTAGTTGGTCATCAGTCTTTATGTATGCTTCATGTTTGTGAAGTCTCACTGTCACTTTTCAGTTCTACAGATTGTTTTCCAGCTCATTTCATTACAATGTCCATGTGGTCAGGGGAGTGTCAGTGATCACAGATGTATTCCCTTTTGTTGCATTGAATTTCTACTTTGTAGCCTGTATTTTCAATATAGTTTTTCGTCTAGTTTTTGATTTTGAAAGTTCATAAGAGAAAAAATAATCTACTGTTCAGCTATGAAGCAATGTGATTACTGAGAGATGATACAATTTGGAATTAACTGACGTGACATTGAAGTAACATTGCACTGTGGTATGCAGTAGAACATAGTAGTACAACAGTCACAAGGGGTATTTTGCTGTTAGCTTTACTTGTGTGATATTGTCAATGCAGGACATTTGCTTGTAATGTAGTACTTTCACAATTTGGTACAACATTTAATTACGTGGATCTGAGGATTTCTGCTACTACTAACAGCCCACATCCTTGCTTAATACTTACATTAGTGCATTGGAGAAGAGCCATCTTATCACAGCCACAATACCATAAAATGGCTGCAGGAGGAAAAGGGAAAACAAGAATTTAATACTTTGTGGGTTTTTTTGTTAACAAGTTCTTCTATTTCTTGACAATTCGAGAAAAACTAATTTGGGCCCCAGTATGGGGGCTACTATTAGGACTTATACATACACTACAGTTCAAAAGTTTGGATTCATCCAGGCAATTTCATGTTTTCCATGAAAATTCACATTTTCATTTATGTGCTAACATAACTGCTCAAGGGGTTTCTAATCATCAATTAGCCTTTCAACACCATTAGCTAACACAATGTAGCATTAGAACACAGGAGTGATGGTTTCTGGAAATGGACCTCTGTGCCTTGACGTAGATATTCCATTAAAAATCAGCTGTTTCCAGCTAGATTAGTCATTTACTACATTAACAATGTCTCGATTGTATTTCTGATTCATTTAATTTTATCTTCATTGAAAAAACTGCTTTACTTTCAAAAATAAGGACCTAAGTAATAAGGACCTTCCTAAGTGACCCCAAACATTTGAACGGTAGTGTAGCTATGACTATACAATTTCTATAAAAGCTCTGTTTTTAATAGTGACGAACTGCGTTGAATGGCAGTGATGAGACTCACACTGAGCAGTGGACGAGCGCTGCTGGCGTGATGGTGGCTGTTCTTACACATCGCCTGGTAGTCAAACAACGACACTCTGCAAACAAATATTAAAGTTAAATTCTTTAACATTTGTGGAGAGAAAAGGTAATCCTTAAACTTCATATCATTAAGGTATTTAATCAAAAGTGATTTTTTTTTAGAAAACCTGTCTGATCCAGTCATACTTTTTAAACATTTCCATCCTGATCAGCGACGCCATGACAGACCCATCCACCTCTCCAAAGAAACGACCAACCTGGAGAAGACAACATAAAGGTGAATATTTGAAATTACAATTCAGAAGAAACTTGAAACATACAGCCATGGCCATAAGTTTGGACACAAGTACCATGACGCTTGTGAATCTTAGAAAATACCACAAAATTGTCACTTACAATACAGTACACAACTCCTGAGAACTATATTAAGTTTCATATTTTAAAAAAACATCAAAAGAGTTTGGTGTCATTTTGTTATTCTTACCAAATTCGGTTGTGAAAGTACTGCATTTTTTTGTTATTTTCTTCTAATATTATGTTTTGAGAACAAAGTTGTTCCAATTGTTGGAATTTATTGATAATATTATATCCCTTGTTGATTTGTTGACTAATTAAACTGGTGCTGTCAAAAAATATTAGTTATGTTCTGTAATAGACATCAAAACAGACATAGTAAGTCATGCTGTGTCCAAACTTATGGCCATGGCTGTACATGGTTAAAAGCAACAGTGACAATCGATTTTAAACAGGAAGTAAAAAATTGTTTCCCTTCTGCAAGTCCAATGTTTTGCTGGTCCCACTGCCAACACTGACATCCTCCCCTGTCATATTTGCTATGGTCACAATGAACAATAATACATTTAATTTGTATAAAGCAGTTCTGAACAGGTGGGTCTTGATGAGTGATTTGTAAGTGGTCAGGTCAGTGCCGTCATGGATGTGTTGATGTAGGTAGTTCCAGAATGTGAGGGCAGATATGGAGAAGGCTCTGGCACCCCAGGGAGAGAAGGTTTGCATGAGAGGAACGGGAGGAAGTGTGGCGGTGGAGCAGGTCTCTGAGGTATGGGGGCTTGGCTATGGGTCTTTGTGGCCTTTGTGGGTCAGAACGAGGACTTTGAACTGGAAGCGGTGTGGGACAGGGAGCCAGTGGGGGTTTTGAAGGACAGGATGATGTGTTCATGGGAGTGGGTGAGGAGGCGGGCTGTGGAGTTCTGTATATACTGACTTTTATTGAGGACGTTTGAAGACAAACCATAGAGAATGTTGTTGCAGTAGTCAATTCGGGATGTGATGAATGCGTGGCTGAACGTTTCAGCAGCCGGGAGCAAGAGTGAGTTGCGGAGGCGGGTGATGTTTTTGAACTGAAAGAAGGCGGTCCTGGTGATCTGTTTGATGTGTTGTTCGAATGTGATTGAACAACACATCAAGGTAATCTATTCCCAGATTATGGATGTGAGGTGATGGGTCAGAGTGGAACTGTCAATGGTCAGGGCAAAGTTGTCAATGTTTTTGGTGAGGGATTTGGGGCAGATGATTATTATGTCCGATTTGTCATAGTTTAGTTGTAGAAAGTTATTTTGTATCCATGTATCCATGTTTGTAATTCACTAAGGCAGTTGGTCAGGGTGGAGCAGGTTGTTGGTGTCAGGGCCTCCTCCTCGTCCTCGCTTCTACCTGGCATCCTATAGCCTTTTCCCCACTTTTCACTCCTCCTCCTCCTCTTCTTCCTCCAGTCTCTCTTTCTCCTGTCCAGATTAGTTCCAGGTGGTGCGCGTCCTCGCGGCTGCCTCCACTCTGCAATCATCCCAGTTCTGGTCTTCAGGCAGCTGGTCCGCATTCCAGTGATTACACACCTCTGCAATAAAACACCGGTTCATCCTCCCAGACTCCGCCAGATTGTTGAGCTTGATCTATCAGTCAGTTCCGTCTAGCCGCGTTAGCACATTCTCTGAAGTGCGTAGTTTTGTGTCTAACGTTTTTCTCTCTGTTCTCCTCTCCCAGAGGACTCCACTGCCTGGACCACTCCTGCCCAGTCTGCCGCCTTGCCTCTGCTTTCGGATCCCTGTCGGCTCTGCGTCGCTCTTGGTTTCTCCTCCCCTCTTCGGCTCCCTCCTGTCCAGTCGGTTCTTCTGCCCCTCTGCCTCGGACTCTGCCGGCACCAAATCCCCTCCGGTTCCCCTACTGTGGTCCTCCGCGGCCCCTCCTGGACCAAGCGCCCGGCTCCGGCTCCCCCCGGTCCTCTGGGTTCCCCCCTCCCAAGAAAAGATCCCTCTGTCTGTGAAATAAAGTGAATCTGTCGTGCCAGTCTGCTGTGGTTCTCTTCTCGAGTTCGTTCCAGATCCGTGACAGTTGGGGTGATGGATTTTGTTGAAATATAGATCTATATGTCATTGGCATAGCAGTGAAAATGGAGACCATGTTTATGCATGATGTTGCCAAAAGAGAGGATGTAGAGGATGAATAGGAGGGGGCTAAACAATCTATGAAATATATGTATAAGTCATAATAAGCTACTTACACAAACAGCTTGTGTGATGTTTTCTGAGAGGACACTCAAACTGAGTTTTTCACAGAACAGGAAAAAGCTACAAGCTGCGCAGACACCAAAACCAAAATCCGTGCTCAGCAACTCGATTTTCCTACATACACTGCATTCAAGCTGCTGCACAGAAGTTGTCAGCGGATAGATACCCTGTCCTCTAGTAAGAAATTGTTTCAGTATGATATTCCCTGTAAAGCCACAAACTGTGATTTTTACATTTTTGTTATGTGTGGAGGGCTCCTTAGGGAAGTGTTTGCAGCAAGACGCAACTCCTTCCAGAGTAAATCCTAAATGACATTATCTACACTGCAACTAATCAATCTGTGGTGAAAATTACTCTATAAAATGAAAGGCTGGTTGTAGAATAAAAAATACCAGGAGGTTTGCGCAGGAATATAGAAGAAAAGAAACATTTCACAGTGATTTTAAGTCTTTCCTGTGTGTGAGTGTCTGCAGTGTTCTCTCTGGCCCTCAGCAGCAGCAGCAGAGTCTCTGAATTATTCAGAGCGTTTTGTCTCAGCGGCTCTGTTCACGTTTACAAGCTGCTCTCTGCCCACACTACATCTTCTTCTGAACAGGAATTTCCCGGCAGCCTCAGAGGACTTAGAGGTTGCTGAGTGTTAGCAGTCAGATGCTGCTTACACTGAAACTTGACCCTCTGGTTTCCTCACAGGAGCAGCTGCAGCAGAGGGTAAACATACTGGAATAAACAGAAAGTAGAAGAAACACAAGCGCTAGGAGGTCTGCAGACACAAAGCACCAAACCATTCATCCATTATCTATACACCGCTTAGTCCTCATTAGGGTCATGGGGGCTGGAGCCCATCCCAGCTGACTTACGGTGAAGGCAGGGGACACCCTGGACAGGTCAGCAGTCTATCGCAGGGCTACACACAGAGACAAACAATCACACTCACATTCACACCTATAGACAACTTAGAATCATCAGTTAACCTGAACATTTTTTTAGAATGTGGGAGGAAGTCGGAGTACCCATGTATGCACAGTGAGAACATGCAAACTCCATGCAGAAAGATCCCAAGAAGGCTGGGACGCAAACCAGGGATCTTCTAGCTGCAAAGCAAAAGTGCTAACCACTAAGCAGCCCAGCACCAAAACATAACAGTGAAAATTACGCAGGTTTAGTTCTCCTTCCTGTCTCTATGCTTCAGCCATAACCACCTCATTATATTCGGACCGCACTAACACCTTCAGAGTTCTAATAATGGAGCATATTCAAGAAATCTTATACTACAGTCATGGAAAAAACTATTGGACCACCCTTGTTTTCTTCAATTTCTTGTTCATTTTAATGCCTGGTACCACTAAAGGTATATTACCTGAAGAATACAATGAACATGAAAAAAAATGCAGCTGATTAATACTTTGTCATATTGACATCCATCCATCCATTCTCTATACACCGCTTTATCCTCACTAGGGTCGCGGGGGGTGCCGGAGCCTATCCCAGCTGACTTACGGTGAAGGCAGGGGACACCCTGGACAGGCCGCCAGTCTGTCGCACCTATGGGCAATTTAGAGTAATCAATTAACCCCACCATATTTTTGGACTGTGGGAGGAAGCCTGAGTGCCCGGAGAAAACCCACGCATGCACCGGGAGAACATGCAAACTCCATGCAGAAAGATCCCAGGCCCATGCTGGGATTTGAACCGGGGATCTTCTTGCTGCAAGGCAAAAAGTGCTAACCACTACGCTCCACTGTGCAGCCCCATATTGACATGCTTAAGCTTAATTGTATTCCCAGGGTATATAAGAGGCCATTTCATGTCATAAGCAGCACTGCACATGCAAAGGCCTAGAGTGGTTTCCTGCTTACATTCTTGCTGTAGCACGACTCAGAAGTTGTCAGCTCTCCCATAATGCCTAAAACAAAAGAATTATGTGAAGCCACAAAGGCAGTCATCTTGGCACTGCTGGAAATTGGCATGAGTGAGAAACAGGGAGCTGAAAAAAAATGAAGTCAAAAAAATGAATGTTTTGATCATGATACTACCAAATTGCTAGCTATTCACGGCAGGAAACGTCTTTCTACCCCGTGCATTCATCCGTTCCTGCATCAGGAATCACCCTCAGACCTCCAGGGACCTTAAAAATGAGTAGGCACTGTGGAAAAATGTGACTTGTTTGGCAAGGACAGTTCAAAACCGACTTGTTGATGCTGGTCTGAAGTCATATGGGCCATGGCAGAAGCCTTTCGTTAACAAAAGGCAGAGGACAGCCTGGTTACTCTTTGCTGGGGATCACAAGGATTGGACTTTTGATGTTTGGGCTAAGGTTCTGTTCGGTGATGAATTCAGTTTCAGTTGATGCCCACTTCAGCCAACTTACTGGTTAGGAGGAAGCCTGGAGAAGCCTACAAACTAGACTGTCTTGCCCCTACAGTAAAACATGGGGGTGGATCAGTGACGATCTGGGGTTGTTTCAGTATGGATGGAACAGGGCAAATGCAATTGTGTGGAGTGCAAATGAACCAGATCATGTACATGGCTACTCTTGAAAACAGTCTTCTTCAATTAGCTGTAAAACTCTTTCCTGCCTCCAGTGACTTCTTTTTCCAACAAGACAATGCCTCTTGCCACACGGCTAGGTCAGTTAAAGCCTGGATGGAGGACCAGAACATTAGAACCATGCCTTGGCCTGCTCAATCACCAGATCTAGATCCAATTGAAAACCTGTGAAAAATCACCAAATGCAAAATGAAAAGCTAAAAGCCCAAAAACAAAGCAAATTTGTTTGAATTTGTGCAAATGGAATGGGCTGATGTGACAGCAGAACAATGTCAGAAGCCGCATGGCTGCAGTCATCAAAAACAATGCTTATGCAATCAAGTACTAACTCCTGTGTGTATCACATGATTAAAACAGACAGAAAAGAAAACATAGAATGCCTAAAAGCATTGTTTTTGGCAGTACAATGCCATAGCTATTGATGTAAGAACTTAAGTGATTTTGGTTATTATCAAGAAAACCATGGAAAATGGCAAGATATCAGCTCTGAAATTAAACTCATGAGCAATTTTTTGCTGTTATCAATATATTTGTCCAAACAAATGTACCTTTTTTGTCGTGTTCGTTGTATTCTTCAGGTAATATACCTTTAGTAGTACCAGGCATTAAAATGAACAGGAAACTGAAGAAAACAAGGGTGGGCTAATAATTTTTCTCATGACTGTATCTCTAGCATAAAAATTATTTGAGAGCACAGATCACAAAAGATGCTATAATCCATTCATTTATGTGTTTTACAGTCCTCCACCATGCACCATGCAAAGGTTGCATACATGGTGCTTTAAATAAGTTGATCATGCCAAAGTTAAAATGACAGAATCTCACGTTGCAAGTCACAGACCGGATGTTGCAAGTTTCATGAAGTGAAACACATATTATTTATATTATTTCTTTTAACCAACAATGCTGATTCTGAGGAAGATTGACAACACAGATACAGTCGAAACATGCCAAGGTAAAAACATCCTTAATTAAGCTGTCGGTTAAAAAGGAATGGCAGTCTAATGTAAAGATGACAAAATGAACAGTCAGTCAAGCTCTAACTATAATCTCTAACTATAACTGTTTTTGTTGAGATACTGTGTAGAGATTCCTTTACGTACATCTCAACATCCATTATTTTTCATAAAACTTAGTAAATACATATGCTCTCCTGAGGATGAATCCTAATGACGCTGCCTTTTTGCTTTAATCTAATAAATTTCTCTCTAAAGTTTCTGTTCATGCACTGGTTTAGTTTTCTAGTGTGTGATGGACATTCCAGCTTTTCGCGGTTGCTAACAAGGCTTCAGACTGTTTGTCTTGTTGATTTCAGGACATTATTAGACGTTATGGGTTGTGTTTATCAGCCTAATTGTTTTCAGACCTGAGGATGAACAGTGGCCTCCTGCAGCAGGTCTTCAGACCGGCTCATTGATCACACAGACATGCCTTCTGCACGTGCCCAGTACCACCACTAACAAGCCCTCTGTTTTGCTTGGTCACTCTGCTCACTACGCTTCCTCATGCTGACCTATTTCTTAAAGTCAGCATTGACTTAATTTTTCTCCTGATGAAATATTTACTATGCCCTGAAACACACTTGGAGCTGCACCTTCATACCATAACAGCTTCAGCTCTAGGGAGGATTCTGGGCATTTCCACAAACTTCCTGCAAAGCCCTAAGCTCAGCAAAACATCGAGGAAGCACTTCATCATAATATCTGCTTAGTAAGACCACTGGGAATGCTGAAGACATGCAAATAATGAAAAATGAGCTTCTCCACAAAGTGATTCTCACTTTAAGGTTACTCTGCACCAGAATATGTTGCTGCTGTGGAGGCTGGATATACTTAAAATCAAACTTCAACAATGCCACACAGGCGCTTGTAGTTTTCATTAGAAGACATAAGAATGGTTCACAAAGAAACAGAAATGAAAAGCAAACTCTCTAGAGACTGTTCCTCTCTAGTGACCATGTTGTAAGTTTGTCCTGCTGAGATAGATCAGATATGGCACCACTCAGTCCCATCGCATTTGTCACAGTTAAACCTAAGCTGAACCTCAATCTGACCTCAACCTTACTTTGTTCATCAGAAAGTCTTAGTTCTTTTTAAAATCTAGGTCCAGTCTCTGTCTGTCACATTCTGTCTTCAAGGCATTTGTTCATCATTTGTTTTAGATCTGGATCTTCCTCCTCCATGAGTATCAGCCTTTCCTCTTGTATCTCCAGTGTATTTGTTGTGTCTCCTGTCTTTGTGAATGGTGTGCTTCAGCTTTGCCTCTTGCCTGTTCTGTTGTTTGTTCTGTGGTCACTCTTACATGTGTTTACTACTCCACCAAGGAACGTGGTGGAGTTATGTGAAGACTGCCATTGGTTTGTCTGTCTGTCTGTCTGCTTGTCTGTTTAGAACATTTCTCAATAATGGACTGACGGATTTGGATGAAATTTTCAGGGAATGTCAGAAATGTCAGATGGACTAATTGATTAGATTTTGGCAGTGATGCAGCTTACAGTCTGGATCCACTGATTTTCTAAAGATTTCTGTATTATAGCAAGATAGAGGCATACCGTCACTGCAACTATGACTACTAGTGAACACTATGTTAGCTGCCTGCTGATGATGACATGACTGTGATTTATCAGGACTTATCTGTCGAAAATGATACAAGGAACAATTGATTAAATTGTGGGGGTGTTTCCAAGTCCCATCAATTCCCTACATTATTTCGGTCACAGGATTCGATATCCGTACATAATATACAGACGCATAACACATGCTTGTGCTCAGCGCAAGGCCATCTTGTTTGTGTTTACATTCTATAATAAATGGCCACATTCTACGCTGTCATGATTTTGGATAATCAATATCTAATAAACAAATGCTGCAGAAGTCAACCCAGTGTTGAAGAAACAGAAGCAGACAATGTGAGTCATATTGGCACACTATGGCCTCGAGTCATGACAAACAACAAAACAAACATACAAACAAAATGGTGAACCCTAGGGAACACGCTGAGAAAGTGTGTTCTCACAGTATGGTCAAGTATGACTTGGACTGGTACTTACAAAATGCACCAAGGAAGAGGTAAAAAAATGAAAGCTAATTGAAGTGGATGTCTGGCACCTCAAGATTTGAAGTATTTCAGACAGAAGGAAGACCACTGCTGATCTTCAGGCAGAGATTAATGCTTCTAGATCAGAATCTTAGAAAGCAGACGACCAAAGGAACAAGGCTTAAAGGGAAGAACAGATGCTAAGAAGCCATTATTGAGGCCTGCAAACAAGCAAAAGTGCCGAAAATTTGCCAGGGAGCTCAAACAGTGGACTGTAGATGACTGGAAGAAGGTATTCTGGAGAGACGAGCCCAAGATTCAACTCTTTGGTCTGCATCGTCGTGTTTATGTCTTCAGAAAACCTGGAGAACTTTTTGATGCTAGATGGACTGATCCCACAGTGAAACACGGTGGAAATTCCATTACCGTATGGGGTTCAGTTTGTGGAAACAACATGGTCACATTGGTTAAAATTGATTACAAATAAGAAGGTCAACCTCAACATCTTAGTGCATCATGGTATCACTTCTGGGTTGAACTCGATGGGTTGTGGGTTCATAGACGACGAAGATAATGACCCAAATATACTTCAAAGCTGTGCAGAGACTACTTCACAAAGGAAAAGGCATCTGGAGTTCTGGAACTCATTAACTGGCAAAGTCAAAGTCCAGACTTGAATCGTACTGAACAGATCTGGGATTTATTGAATTTAATAATAGATGGCACAAACGTTTCATCCAAAGAAAGTCTCCGAGAACAGCTAGAAACTATCTGGAACTTAATAACAAAAGAGACTGTGGAAAAGTACACAAGAATGCAAGCTGTTATCAGGGTCAAAAGGAGGAAGACACAGACAAACCAACGGCGATTGTCACATAACTCTGCTGTGTTCCTTGGCGGAGTAATAATACATATTTTCAAGAAATAAAATTTTAAACAACATTTTATTCAATACATGATTTTTTAAATACAGGGAATTTAATATAAATTTGATAATTGATAATTAATCAAATATAAACTCTCATTCAAAAGTTTGGATTCACCCTATCAATTTCATACTTTTCACTATTCATGTGCTAACATCATTGCACAAGGTTTTTCTGGTCATCAATTAGCCTTTCAACACCATTAGCTAACACAATGTAGCTGTGTCTATCACACTGGAGTGACGGAGTGACGGTTGCTAGAAATGGGACTCTTTACCCCTATGTAGATATTCCATTTAAAATCAGCCGTTTCCAGCTAGATAAGTCATTTACCACATTAACGATATCTAGACTGCATTCCAAATTAATTTAATGTTATTTTGATTTGAAAAAAACTGCACTTCTTTAAAAAATAAGGAGATTTCTAAGTGACCCCAAACTTTTGAACGGCAGTGTATTATTTAGTTGTTCCAGTTTGTTATTTGCCAATAACAATAGAATTTTTAGTTTGAAACAAGTTTTTGAATAGACTTCTAAAATATTTGTGTTTTCTTATTTTTATGAAAGTGGTCAAAAACATTTAAGCATTGCATTTTTACATTTCTTTCTTTCTTTCTTTCTTTCTTTCTTTCTTTCTTTCTTTCTTTCTTTCTTTCTTTCTTTCTTTCTTTCTTTCTTTCTTCCGACTGGAAATCCATTTGCCCATTGCAGCCTTACGGTCACAGAGCCTCATCCAACCTCAGCAGAGCCTGCTTATGGTCACTGAGACTGCTTTGTAACAAGCATCACAGATCTGACAACCGAAATAGCAGGAAACACTCAAGCAGGAGATGTAGGAAATGAACTGGGTATAGCTGCTCAGCTGAGTGTGTATATTTATGGTAACATGGTGGGCTCAGGATTTATCATCACTAATACGGCTCTTAACAGCCGGAGTTAATCCACAGTTAACAAGCAGCTGTCAGATGGACAGCAGGCTCATGGTCTACATGCCACCACATATGCCATCACTTCAAAGTTCATTCAACCATGTATGAAAACCAGTTTTGGAGAAACAACAACAATGGTGATAAAAACTCAAATTCCATGAGAAATAATTCTAAAATTGAGATATTCTAAACCAAGATTTTTCATTTCTCAAATACAGTTAGTCATGTTTAAATGTGACATGCATTACTTTTTAAGTAAAAATTATCCTAAATGCAGTCATCATCAAAGAATGATATGTCAAATGGGACTTAAACGCTAGTCAGAACTTTGACAGAATAAGTTATATTTTAAAATGATCAACATTTCTACTGTTGACTAAGAAGAAAATAATAATCAGATTAATTAATCAGAATTTTGCTGAGTGTTTTGTAATAGTGTAATATTACATTTTTAGTAAGACCAATAATGAATGAATGTTTCATCTTGCTGCTATTTTATTAAAATGATCCATCCAACATGAGACTATATGACTCATCATATAACTCCTTCCAAAGACTGACATTTATGTTTCCAAAAAAGCCATTACTGAAAACCACATATTAAATGTAGTTCCCAATTCAAAGTGGAAAAAGGGTGAACTAACAGCAGTTAAACAACTGAGCCCTTTAGATACTGTAAAACTAAAAATGAACAGAATAAAAATGATAACACACAATGGCTATCTAGATGTGTGTCAGGTTATTGAGATAAACCAAGTTATTACTCTGCCTAATGTAACGATCGCCGTTGATTTGTCTGTCTGACCGTCTGTCTGTCTGTTAGCAACATTACTGAAAAACACACCAACGGATTTGGATGAAATTTTCAGAGAAGGTCAGAAATGACACAAGGACCAAGTGATTTTGGCAGTGATGCGGGTTATGGTCAAGGGCCTTGCCTGGCCCCCTTTCCTGCTGTCTTCTCTCTCTCTTATTCTTCTCTTTCTCTCTCTCTCCCTCCTTCTATCCTTGCTTCTCTCTTTCATTTTCTCTCTTTGAGAGAACAGAGCTTTTTTCTTGTTAAGTCTGCAGAGCACTTTATAATCTAAGTGAGGACACATGGCTGCATTTCAAAATCTAAAACCTAAGCATGTGCATGTGCAAAACCTAAACGTGAAGTCAAGTTAACATCTTGAGAGACTTTAAAGATATATACTGAAAAACTCTTTCAGATGCTGCAGAGTTGTATATGCATGTGACCTCAGCCTACATGGGTTAAATCTACCATGGTCCTTGATATTAAAGCTCCACTCTCAGTCAGATGAGGCAAGCAGGTGCAGCAGCTGCTGTGTTCACTGTTAATGCACCACACACACAGATTAATGCCTAAACTGTTCTCAAATCCTGTGAGCTGTCCAGCTGTTGTCTATGAGCACATTAAACGATCCATTGAGCCACACTGAAACTACAAAATTACCTCATACTACAGGTCTGACAAACGAACAAGCACATCCACAACTCTGATACCTAAAATCATCATGGTTGTAAAAAAATTCAGCCTTTTGACTCCATGTAGGTTAAACCATGCAGGCCAAAGAGGTTCCATTTAATTAACCTTGGACTCAAAGGAGCCAGTTTTTCTTCTGTTTCTCAAATCTTGCCTTCAGTCTCAATGTCTCTCCTTCCAGACAGAGATTCTTTGTTAATACAAGAAACAGAGAGAGCTATAGCTGGCTTTCACTGTTCAGTGCTTCATTACCATTGCATACAAGGAGAAATTACTACCAAATTTCTTGTTGGTGCCTTCAAGCACTCTTAGAAATTCTGGTGTAAGCTGCTTAACAACAACTTTTTCAGCCAAAATGACCAAATTCCCCTGATCCTTTCCTGGATTTGATTGACCTAAAATAAATGCAGTACAGAACTCTGTCGCTCTTGGCTCACAGAGATGTAAAAATGCTCCTTGCTCATGTCAACAACCATGAAAATACTGACTGTGATGTACTAGAACCACTGGCTGCCTGGGAAAAGGAATATCATTCTAATGCTGATGGATGATATGATATAGGTAGCAGTGATGCACTACAGCGTACATACAAAGGTTGGTTAAAAAACACTTGAAACCAGCTGTATTTTTCTCCAAGTGATCACGACTGCTGTTAAATGGAGGGCTTCACTTAGAACAGGGGTCGGCAACCCGTGGCTCCGGAGCCGCATGCGGCTCTTTCAGCCCTCTGTTGTGGCTCCCTGTAACTTTGGAAAATAAATTGTTCTGCCTTTCAGGTGCGTTTCAATGCATTTTAATATAGAGTTTTATTGTGAAATTACCGCTCTTATTTTGACGTGTCACTCCACCGGATGTGCTGCTGGGGTTTCCCCCTGGGATATGAGAGCTCAAAGTTGATGCAGAGAGACAACACGGAGCTTCCGATTCCCACACGTTTCATGCCTTTTTTTTGTTTGTTTTACTCCTGAAGAAGCAACGCCTGTAGTTTCACATCGTTTTGTACTCAAGAGTGGTAAGCCTGTATATTAAAGCTCCACTCCAAGAAAGACACGTCTTGTCTTTGAGTCAAAAGTACTCATGAGTACTAAGGTAAACTATGGATAATTGTCTTGCTCAGTATCTACTCTTTGATAGGGTAATACGCATAGACATGATAAAGAGTAGACGCCGCATCGACCGCTACTGCCTATTGCGGCTGACGAGCGGTGGGGTCGCCATCTTGGTCCGGTCATCCGCTCCACTCAGCGCTGTTTGACAGCGCATTTAATCCATCTTAACTCTGAATATTAAACTGATTTTCATGCGTTTTTTATTTTTATTTTTTTGCTGCAAACGTCATACATGTAGCTATGATACAGGACAAATGGTTCGGCGTATTTTAATATTCATAGCAGGAATAATAGATAATAATAATAATAGGTAATAGAATATTCTGATTTTAAGCTCGACTGTAGACAGGTATTTTGCAAACACTGTAAACACACACACTAATATATGTTAGAGAAGCAGATAATGGCTAACCTGGCAACAGCCAGATTAATAATTGTGTAGTACTTGATAGTACTCCACAATATCAATCTGGGACCGCTCCATGTAAATCCGTTCGGAGGAAAGAGGCAAGGATTGGGCAATGCAACAGTATGCCCCGCCTTCTTCACAACGAGCGGAGCCAATTGGTAGATTAAACTCTTACCAAAACCCGTAGGTAAAAAAGCACAAACATCTTTACCATCCAGAAATGCACAAAGCGCCTCTCGTTGTTCTTCCTTCAAAGAAGCGATAGGAGATACAGCTAAAACTGACTTAATAGCAGCATCTACACGATTGTTGTCCTCCGTTGCCATGTTTGTTTTGATCTACTGGCACTTGGTGTTGTCGTCACACCCGGATATCCCGCCCCACACACGAATACTGCTGCGTGATTGGCCCGAACCAACTTGGTGCTGTACGAAAAGTGAAGGCGGGACCGAAGCAAGATGGTTTCTTGAGAGATTTGTGAACTCACAAATATCGCGAGAAATCAACTTGCTGGCAAGGTTAGATAATGGCAGTAAAGTCAATTATTTTAATAATTTGAAGAGACAATATATGATTACGCTATATATACAATTATAAACAAAATACTGACTAATGAACACATATTTTTATATAAAACAATAGATAGAAGTTATATATCAGAGAAAATGAATATATATAAATCATAGATGGAGTATCAACATCATTCACATATATATATAATAGATAAAAGTTATATATCAGAGAAAATCATACTACATATATAAATCATGTATGGAGTAACAATATAATCAATATATCAGAAAACATAATATGTGTTCATTAGTCAGTATTTTGTTTATATATGTATATATAGCGTAATCATATATTGTCTCTTCAAATTATTAAAAAAGTCAGAAATTACACAAGGACCAATTGATTAGATTTCGGCAGTGATGTGGTGTATAGTCTGGATCCACGGATTTCTTAAAGATATCCCATTGTGAGATATAGCAGCCGGCATGGTGTCGCTGTAACCATGACAATTCCTGCCGCCCGCTGTATATGTAGATCATGCAATGTAGTAAACCCCAGCTAGCAAAGAGCATTGTAAGGTTTGGCTAGTAAAAAGTAAAAAGGCCACCATGACAAAGTCTCATGTGATGTTCAATGAGCTCTGGTCAGCACTCATGAATCTGAGATAAGATGTAAGTGACTGTGCCAGTGTTCATTTATCCCAGTCACATACATTACAGAGTCATTTTTGTGTTGAAAAATACAAATTGAACATGATGGACAATTGTCCATCAATTTGTGTTACCAAGTAAACAAGTATTGATGGATAATGTGCCTTTATCAAAAAATAATTCATTGCCCAGGTAGCTCAACAGGTTGAGCCAGCGGGCAGTCCATGAACAGGGGCTATAGTCCTCAGTGGGTCTGGGTTTAGTTCCAGCTTATGGCCCTTTGCTGCAGGTCTACTTTTCTGTCTGCCTCTCCACTAACCTGTCTAATAAAGCCAACAAAAGGCCTTGAAGGCATTGATCAGCTCCAATCCCATTATTTAAGATTAGATCAATACATCCCTGAATAGGTCAGAGTTATTTTTTTTTGGCCTTTTTTGGATAGATGCATTCCCGTGAGTGGGAACTAGCCCCTGTACATGGGAGCTAAGGGATCTTACCTCATTCCTCTCTTTAGACAGCACAATGAAGCCATTGTTGTCGACCAGGTAACAGCTCAGATCCTGAACAAGGAGCAGCAGAAAGAAATAAGACTTTTTCCACATGAAGAGGTGATGACTGGTGATGAGTAGCAAACAGCAGACTGAGTACTTACAATGCTCTCACAGCTGAGAGGACACACACCTTCAATGTCTGAACACTAAAAGAAAGGGAAAAAGGAATTTAAAAGGCATGTGTCAAACTGATTTTCTTTATGAAAAATAAGGAAAAATAGAAAAAAATATGAATAAAGCCGTAGAATTAGTTGTTTACTTACATCGGTGTCGCTGGGCTGCAAAAACAACATGGAAAACAGTGAGCCATAGCTACAGCAGTAATAATAAATTACCGAACAACAAATTATAAATACAAACCTTTGAGCAGTTGCTACATGTAGGCTGATTCCAGAAGAAACTAAAACTGTTGTGTATCAGTTAATTTAAATATACACTACCGTTTAAAAGTTTAGGGTCATTTAGAAATGTCCTTGTTTTTTTAAAGAAATGCATTTGGATTCAATGAAGATAACATTAAATTAATCAGAAAAACAGTCCAGACATTGTTAATGTGGTAAATGACTATTCAAGTTGGAAACAGCTGATTTCTAATGGAATATCTACATAGGGGTACAGAGGCCCATTTCCACCAACCATGTATTCTAATGCTAATGGTGTTGAAAGACTAATTGATGATTAGAAAAGCCTTGTGCAATTATGTTAGCACATGAATTAAAGTGTGAATTTTCATGGAAAAGTGAAAATTTGAAATGAAATTGTCTGGGTAAGCCCAAACGTCTGAACTGTAGTGTAGTTCCAACGTGTTTGTGCTTAAAATCGGCTGACTTTCATAAGTAAACCTGTTTGTGACAGAAAAGAGCAGCTTTAGAACATGTCTTTGTGTACAGATGACTTTATTGTCACATTGGTTTTGTGCTGCTTTACAGACAAGGCATGCAACTGGTTCAAAGATCCTTTCAAATTTGCTGACATTGTCACAAACATTATCTACATACAGTGCCTTGTGAAAGTATTCGGCCCCCTTGAACTTTTCAACCTTTCGCCACATTTCAGGCTTCAAACATAAAGATATAAAATTGTAATTTTTTGTCAAGAATAAACAACAATTGGGACACAATCGTGAAGTGGAACGAAATTTATTGGATATTTTAAACTTTTTTAACAAATAAAAACCTGAAAAGTGGGGTGTGCAATATTATTCGGCCCCCTTGCATTAATACTTTGTAGCGCCACCTTTTGCTGCAATTACAGCTGCAAGTCGCTTGGGGTATGTCTCTATCAATTTTGCACATCGACAGACTGAGATTCTTGCCCATTCTTCCTTGCAAAACAGCTCGAGCTCAGTGAGGTTGGATGGAGAGCGTTTGTGAACAGCAGTCTTCAGCTCTGCCCACAGATTCTTGATTGGATTCAGGTCTGGACTTTGACTTGGCCATTCTAACACCTGGATACGTTTATTTGTGAACCATTCCATTGTAGATTTGGCTTTATGTTTTGGATCATTGTCCTGTTGGAAGATAAATCTCTGTCCCAGTCTCAGGTCTTTTGCAGACTCCAACAGGTTTTCTTCCAGAATGGTCCTGTATTTGGCTCCATTCATCTTCCCATCAATTTTAACCATCTTCCCTGTCCCTGCTGAAGAAAAGCAGGCCCAAACCATGAGGCTGCCACCACCATGTCTGACAGTGGGGATGGTGTGTTCAGGGTGATGAGCTGTGTTGCTTTTACGCCAAACATATCGTTTTGCATTGTGGCCATAAAGTTCGATTTTGCTTTCATCTGACCAGAGCACCTTCTTCCACGTTTGGTGTGTCTCCCAGGTGGCTTGTGGCAAACTTCAAATGAGACTTTTTATGGATATCTTTGAGAAATGGCTTTCTTCTTGCCACTCTTCCATAAAGGCCAGATTTGTGCAGTGTACGACTGATTGTTGTCCTTTGGACAGACTCTCCCACCTCAGCTGTAGATCTCTGCAGTTCATCCAGAGTGATCATGGGCCTCTTGGCTGCATCTCTGATCAGTCTTCTCCTTGTTCGAGGTGAAAGTTTAGAGGGATGACCGGGTCTTGGTAGATTTGCAGTGGTCTGATACTCCTTCCATTTCAATATGATTGCTTGCACAGTGCTCCTTGACATTTTTAAAGCTTGGGAAATCTTTTTGGATCCAAATCCGGCTTTAAACTTCTCCACAACAGTATCTCGGACCTGCCTGGTGTGTTCCTTGGTCTTCGTGATGCTCTCTGTAGTCCCTGAGATCTGTTTTTGAGGCACCTCCTCTTAGTCCCTACAGCCCCCGCCGGCGGGGGCTGTAGGGACTAAGGAAACAGAACCCTGAGACTATCACAGAGCAGGTGCATTTATACGGAGACTTGATTACACACAGGTGGATTCTATTTATCATCATCAGTCATTTAGGACAACATTGGATCATTCAGAGATCCTCACTGAACTTCTTAAGTGAGTTTGCTGCACTGAAAGTAAAGGGGCCGAATAATATTGCACACCCCACTTTTCAGTTTTTTATTTGTTAAAAAAGTATAAAATATCCAATAAATTTCATTCCACTTCACGATTGTGTCCCAATTGTTGTTGATTCTTGACAAAAAATTAAAATTTTATATCTTTATGTTTGAAGCCTGAAATGTTTGAAAAGTTTGAAAAGTTCAAGGGGGCCGAATACTTTCGCAAGGCACTGTATATACAGCGTGTTTGTATTTTAGCTTCCACATATTCATTTACATCAGGCTGCACATTAGAAATGCTGACAGCTTCAGTTCCCACCTGGCAGAATCTGTTTCTTCAGTTCTAAGAATGTGACAGGATGTATTTTCGGGTCCTGTTTTGAAGGTAAGAACCCCAAAATATAAAGTCCTCTGAGACTGAGAGAAGCCGCTTAGTTTTCACGCTGAATTGTAGTTTTCACTGCTGGGAAATAACATTGTGTTGACCTCACGAACTGTGAATCAATGGAAAAGGGATCTAAATGTGTTGCATAAGTCAGATGAGTTAATGTCGACACTGAAGCAACCTTGTAAATACATTAATCCAGCCAGCCTGTCACAGCTGTCAGCTCCCATTAATAACATTACATACTCCATCAACCTCTACAGGACCTCTGTACGCATTCAGCTGCAGCTCTGCTTCTGCTTCGCTTAACTGTAGGAGATGTTCAAAAGGTCAAAGACCTGGAACTTCTGCGTGTGTGCAAGTTGGTTGACCTGATGTTGCATTTGGGGATAAATGTTGCAATAAGATCAAAATTCTGCTGTCAGTGTCAGATTATTAAAGAGCAGATAAGAAAACTGTTAGCTGCTAGACAGCTGATACAGAAAGACAGGTTTGCTTAATTAGATCTTCACCATCAGTGAGGAAAACTAGAATAGTTAGTCTGCCTGAGGGTGGCGCCAGAGGAGAGTTCATGCAGTTGCCCAAATCAAAAGGGGTTTTGCTCTATGCTGTAGCCATTTTAGGATAGCTCTTCTCTTTTCAGGATCATTTCAATGTTCATCAGTCTCAGGGCTCAGGCACACGAGCAAAATGTCGTTGCTGGAATTTGTGATTCACAGAGCCTTGCAGAGCTTTAAGTAAAAATCGTCCATAAAATCATTGCTGCTGACCTGAGATGGAATGATGAGCAGTTAAGACAAAACTGAAAGACCACAAAAGAAGCATAATTTGCCACTAGTTGTCACACATTAACTAGGCACCAAGCAAGCCCCACAAGAACTTACTGTGTTACTATGCTAACAACACCATCTATTTTGTAAGGATGAACAAATGGTGTTCCACTTGGTGTTTGTGGACACTAGGCTTCATCACATTCAGCTATTTTCCCTAGATAGTACTGAGACCGTAGTGTGCTAACATCAGTCAGCAGGACAGCAAATATGTTAACAACCATTGCTAACATGTAGCCTGTATGCTAATTTGGAATTGGATTGATGACCTCTAAATTTTGTGTTTCACATATCTCCTAATGACAGGAGGCCGTTTAAACAAAACACACAGCAGTAACAGCAAAAATGTAGACCTGTGGTGGAAGGTCAGAAATGTTAGGTAAAATCCAGTAGTTTCAAATGTGATTGACCCTATTCTGCCACTTTAATCTTAATCAAACGACTAGGGGACTTAATGCCTACACTTAATGGCTTCTGTTTCCTAATAAATGTGAAGGGAAATTGAAGAAGTGACCTCTGTAATGAGAGGATTATAACTGGACAGTCACCCTGCAATGATTGCTTCTTTGTCTTTGGACATTTGTTGACACACTTAATGACTAATTGCATGTTTAGTAGCTAAGTTGTAGACTCATTTCCAACTGTAAATAATGCAGTGTGTACTCTCTAGGGTGTTTTTAAATTGGATGGTGTGGCACAGGCAATGTGATAGGTTCCTGTATTTTGGCCTCTCTGCTTTCCTGTTTCCTCAAATGTCAGAAATGTCACAAAAGCACTGTTTCAGATGAAATAGTTAGAACAAGCTACAGAGCAGGATTAGGTTTAGTCATGAACTAGGATGCTACATGCAATTTATTTTCTCGTCCTCTCTGATAGTATGTATTCTGCCAGGATACCTTTTCTTTTTTAACTTTAACAATCAAATATTAGAAATACATTTGTAAATTCAGAGATGCAAAAATGTCCACTCAATGTCAGAATTCTCTTGGTTTAGATTAGGTTTGTTTGAAGTCAGTTAGCTGAATTTGGCACAAAACTAGCAGAAAATTGGTACACAGGAGCTGAGTTCTGCTTCTCCTAACTGGAAGCATCCTGACCGCCATCTTGATGAAAACAAACTGTAACTTTAAGGTTACTGTCAGCCTCTGGACAATAAACACAAGTCAGTGAATTGTCTAAAAAATGACATCAGTTAATTTGTGTGTGTAAAAGTGAGTCCTCTGGTCACCTGCTTGGCAATGGCCCAGAACCTCTTTTCCAGCAAATCCAAGGACATCTGCACCCCGATAGCTAAAAATAGAAAACACACACACAAAACACACACGCGGCATTAAGACAGACGCAGGATAAGATGGACTCTGCAGAGGCAGCGTTGAACAGCTTGCTTTGTTTGTGGAGGAAGGAAGGATGACAGGAAATCAATTTGACCCTGGGTTCACCTCTGTCGTGTCCTGACGCTAATGAAGGGATGTAAACACTGATGAGCCTGATGGTGTGTGTGCTCCCTGCAGACTGGGTAATGACAGGCCCCTCACTAATATACTGTAGCAGCTTCATTTATTTTAGTATCAGACTGTACTACGCAGCAAGCATTTAGGAGTAAGCTGAATGGTGAACAGTTGATACTCTGCTGACATTCTGTGTCAAGTCAAATCTGTGCTGCAGTGTTGCTGAAATGTGAAAGATTTTACTGACTACCACCCAACTGACCATTTGGTAAACCCCTTCCCTGATCAACAATAATCCTGTCATTGTTAGCAACTTTGCACACAAAAAGTTGAAATATGGTGTCAAATTGTGGTGACTATTAAAATATTTTTAGTATCTACGCTGCTGCATACACACTGGACAAGTCACCAGAGGTAAAATTGTCAGTTGCTATATATTGCATTATGTGCTGTGTGAGAATGGACAGCTTGACAGATGTGGCAAGTAGGAATGGGACGCAGGAAAAAGACAATCAGGACAAAAGACATTTGGTGAGCTTGAGAATAAACACCGATGTAAAACATTTTCCCCAAACAACAAATATTGTTCTTATGAGTCTTTTAAAGTTGATCTTGTCCAGTAAATCAATCAAAGTTATTTGAACAAGAACCAATTAACTTTACAGGGGACAGAAGCTTATCATGGGTATTTTACGGCATTCATAAACCGTAAATGCCAGACAAAGGAAAAATTGGAAAATTGGGGCATTCTAAAACTTTTGACCAACAGTGTAAATTGACATTTTTATTTTGCATCCTTGAAAAGCAATTATTTGAATGAGCTTCAAAAATTCAGTCCGAGTTGCACTGTATTTTGGTTAGTTGCTACTATCTGATTAGCACATTCTGGGTGGGTACACTAACTTACAAGATGACAAAAGCAAAGCGGAAATCTGCCTGCTGAGACACCAACATCAAGTCAGAACTGGCAGACTTGCCTCAGCCATGTCACTTACTAACCTATCATTATAGGACCAGTGAGAGCCATTTCACCTTAGAGCAACATAGTATCGTGCGACCGCTTTTGTCACTTCTAATAATGAAAACTTTTCTTCACACAGGTAGTCAGTCTACAGTCTCTCTCTGTCTCTCTCTCTCTCTGTCTCTCTCTCTCTCTCACCCCCCCCCCAACACACACACACTCACACACTCACACACACAGATGAGTGATACAAGGTGACATGTACAGCCGCTTGAGTACTGATATTATTGGAAAAGCAGCACAGCTGTAAAATCTTTAATTTTGTGGTCAGTTCTTGTTATTCAGTCTTTTAGTGACTGCAGATTCTACCCTGATTCTGCAGTATAGCAAAAAACAAAACAGCAAAATGTTTCGTATCTGTTTAGTTTATGTGGAGAATCTATGTTTGCCTCATTAACATGGTTTCATTCAAACAGACTTCTTATCCTTTTCCCTTTATCCCTCCTAATTTTATTATTGGCAAATAACGCATTGTCTTCTTTCCACCAGTGTTACCATAAACTGAATAAATGGAACTCTTGTTTAAGAGTGAATAAAATCCTTCATTTGATCCAGGGCAGTAATTTGGCTCGACATTGTTCCGTGTAGTATCTTTCAATAACTAACCTGCAGCTCATCACTGGCTCTCTCCGACTTAATAACTTCCAACTGTTTTACTTTGTGCTACTTGTTTTTGCCCCTGTTATGATGTGTTGCTGGTCAGTGTAAATACTACAATCTCTCTTGCTCAGATTAATTCAAGGTCTATCAACTTTGAACTTTCAATTCATTGTCAACAAAGGAAAATACACACGTGGACAAAATTGTTGGTACCCCTCAGTTAAAGAAGGAAAAACCCACAATTCTCACTGAAATCACTTGAAACTCACAAAAGTAACAATAAATAAAAATTTATTGAAAATTAAATAATCAAAAACAGCCATTACTTTTGAATTGTTGATTAACATAATTATTTAAAAAAACAAACTAATGAAACAGGCCTGGACAAAAATGATGGTACCTCTATAAAAGATTGAAAACTATTTGACCAGAGTGACATGATTAACTCAGGTGTGTCATTTAATTGACATCACAGGTGTTTCCAAACTCATAATCAGTCAGTCTGCCTATTTAAAGGGAGACAAGTAGTCACCCTGCTGTTTGGTGAAAAGGTGTGTACTACACTGAACATGGACAACAGAAAGCGAAGGTGAGAATTGTCCCAGGACATCCGAAAAAAATTATAGACAAACATCTTAAAGGTAAAGGCTATAAGACCATCTCTAAACAGCTTGAAGTTCCTGTGACAACAGTGGCTCATATTATTCAGAAGTTCAAGACCCACGGGACAGTAGTCAACCTCCCTGGACGTGGCCGCAAGAGGAAAATTGATGACAAATTGAAGAGACGGATCGTTGGAATTGTATCCAAAGAGCCCAGAGCAACCTCCAAAGAAATTAAAGGTGAACTCCAAGGCCAAGGTACATCAGTGTCAGATCGCACCATTCGTCGTTGTTTGAGCCAAAGTGGACTTCATGGGAGACGACCAAGTAGGACACCACTGCTGAAAAAAACTCATAAAAAAGCGAGAGTGGAATTTGCAAAAATGCATGTTGACAAGCCACAAAGCTTCTGGGAGAATGTCCTTTGGACAGATGAGACCAAACTGGAGCTTTTTGGTAAGGCACATCAACTCTATGTTCATAGACTCAAAAACCAAGCATACGAAGAAAAGAACACTGTCCCTACGGTGAAACATGGAGGAGGCTCAGTAATGTTTTGGGGCTGCTTTGCTGCATCTGGCACAGGGTGTCTTGAAAGTGTGCAAGGTACGATGAAATCTGAAGACTATCAAGGCATTCTGGAGAGAAATGTGCTGCCTAGTGTCAGAAAGCTTGGTCTCAGTCGCAGGTCATGGGTCTTCCAACAGGACAACGATCCAAAACACACAGCCAAAAACACCCAAGAATGGCTGAGAGAAAAGCGTTGGACTATTCTAAAGTGGCCTTCTATGAGCCCAGATCTGAATCCCATTGAACATATGTGGAAGGAGCTGAAACATGCCATTTGGAGAAGACACCCATCAAACCTGAGACAACTGGAGCTGTTTGCTCATGAGGAGTGGGCCAAAATACCTGTTGACAGCTGCAGAACGCTCATTGACAAATACAGAAATCGTTTAATTGCAGTGATTGCCTCAAAAGGTTGTGCAACAAAATATTAAGTTATGGGTACCATCATTTTTGTCCAGCCCTATTTCATTAGTTTGTTTTTTTAAATAATTATGTTAGTCAACAATTCAAAAGTGATGGCTGATTTTGATTATTTAATTTTCAATAAATTTTTATTTATTGTTACTTTTGTGAGTTTCAAGTGATTTCAGTGAGAATTGTGGGTTTTTCCTTCTTTAACTGAGGGGTACCAACAATTTTGTCCACGTGTGTATGCTAGTCTATCCACTGATAATGCTGTAGAGCCGCGATTCTCAAACTGTGGTGCGCGTACCACTGGTTGGAGTCCCTATATTACCAGAGTAGCGACAACTGGGGATTTGACGCCATTTTGTTTCCATTCACTGTGCCACGCACTAATGCACCCATGACTGTGTGTGTACTCGCTTAGCGTGCTATGTGTTTTATTTGGATTTTTACATTCTAAGCTTTCTAGTCATCTTTCAAAAGTAAAAAAGGATGATTGCTTATCAATAATAATGATTTTTTTTACAATTTAGAGGACATAGGAACTCTACTGGAGCCTATCCCAAATATGGGACGCGCAGTGCGAGTTGCACATTCACGAAAACTAGCTATTTGTGGATTGCTTACTGATTTCAAGACATGTTTTGGACAAAATATTTTACTGGCTTGTTTTGTCTGGATGTCCAAGGTTGGATTATGGCCGTTTTTTGTGGAATATTTTCATCTGTGACTAGTTATGAGCCTTCAAAGGTGAGTTGTGCTGTTTACGTTATTTGCTGTTTGTTGGACAAATGTGTTTATATTACCCGCTGTGGTAATCACATCTGAAAGTGGTTTATACCGGCAGATTCATGAGAATCTAAGCTTTCCATGGGTGTATAATGTTTCTATTAGGGATGGTTCGATCCAATCCGCTGGATCGATATCGAGTTTGATCCAGGCCAAAATGACTCGATCAAGCATCGGACTTTTATATTAGAACTCGTTCGATCCGATCCATAAGCCCAATCTGTCTCATATATCCTCATCTTCACTTTTCACGACATGCCGTAACACAGACGAGCTGTTGCCATGGTTGCCATGTGCCTGTGTTTTCGTCACGTGAGCAGAGAGTGAATAGAAGCCGGCTGCAGAGCTTGTCATATCTGCCGTATATGCGAACGGAGGAGAAAAGTAAAATAGCTGAGTGCAACGTTTGCAAAATGAGTGTCTCAAGGGGTGGCAGCAAAACTGGACATTTTAACACAATGAATTTAATAAAGCATCTGCAGAAGCATCATGGAAAGCAGTACAGAGACTTTTTACAGGCGAGTGCAAAACAAAAAGTGACCCGCGGCAACCATCATTGCAGGAAGCACTACAGAAGAACACAAAACTCGCTCCAACGCCAAAATATAACAGAGAAAATTGTCGAGTTCATTTTTCTGGATAACCAACCACCTTGTGTGGTGGAAAATGTGGATTGTTTTAGTATTTACGCGTGAACATGTGCGACTTACGTTTCACTCTGTGGCCACTTGACGGCTTTTCTGTTGTACATTTACTTTTTTGCTGTTGTTGTTTTCTACTGTTTTTCGGGTTAAATGTGATTAAGTAGCGAACTGTGGATGTCAATAAAATAATTGTTCACTGTGTTTTACATACAGTACAACATCAGCGGCTGCATGCAAAAGAAGAAAGACACTAGATTGCACTATCACTGTTTACCCTTGTTTTTCTGTTTTTGTTTTGGTGCAGCTAATCAGGTGTATAGCCTAGATTTTTATTGTTTGGATTGTGTGTCTTGAGAAGCCATGTGTAACTTACTGAGTACTACCTACATTATTCTAGTGGAGATGCTATTATTTTAGGTTAATTCATAAATTATTTATTGCAGCCTTGCAATGCCTTTGAGGTGTAATGTGACTTTTCTGTTTATACACTGGGATTGTTTAGTTTAATTTAAATATGTGCACCAAGTTGCAGTTTTATTTCAAACATTTGAATGGTGCAGCTGGGTCTGTTGTGTTTACAAACGCTGTTAAAAACGATGTCAGCTTTAAGTTTTAATAAAGCCACAGGAGTTACACATAACTTGTCACATGTTTTCCTTCTTTCTTTAGGGGACCAGAACAGGTGTTGTACAATGAACGTGGTGTTTTTAGATGTCAGTGTCAAGCAAATTACATCCATGTATTATTAACAACTTTTAGAATGACAAAAAGAATCATATCGGTATCGGATCGGTATCGCCCGATCCTCAAGGCTGCAGTATCGATATCGGATGTGAAAAAGTGGTATCGAGCCATCCCTAGTTTCTGTAATCGAGTTTGCAGCTTCGGTCAATTTAGCAAAACACGTTTGCACATCTCAAGACGGCCCGTATTTCATGCATCTCCATCCATGAAAATGGTCAAAGTCAAAATAACCACAACTGCCTAAAATCACATCAAACTTTTCTATCTGTCATTCACCCATACATCATAACATGAAAGTACATACATGGGACTAACCTGGCACAAAAACCATGATGAAGTGGGTTTCCATCCCACTCTCTGGACTTTATTTTCCCACAGTTTCCTTCTTTCACTATTACTGGGAAATCTAAACATGTGGAATCCCTTCTCCGATCGATTTGTGCACCCAAAGGCACAACAACCCGTCATTTTTCAGGTATTTACGAAGCGAAAAAAGACCTAGAATTACTCTCTGCGGTGTAAACAACGTTAACAGGAAAACCCAGCGTTCATGAATTGGAAACAAAATGGTGCCCATAGATCACGTGACCAAAATTTTTTGGACCCGTCATGTTGCTACTCTGGTAATATAGGGACTCTACCACTGGTGGTATGTGGTGTCCGTCTAGTGGTACGCTGGGGAATCACCCACACACACACACACACACACACATATATGTATATACACACGTGGACAAAATTGTTGGTACCCCTCAGTTAAAGAAGGAAAAACCCACAATTCTCACTGAAATCACTTGAAACTCACAAAAGTAACAATAAATAAAAATTTATTGAAAATTAAATAATCAAAAACAGCCATTACTTTTGAATTGTTGATTAACATAATTATTTAAAAAAACAAACTAATGAAACAGGCCTGGACAAAAATGATGGTACCTCTATAAAAGATTGAAAACTATTTGACCAGAGTGACATGATTAACTCAGGTGTGTCATTTAATTGACATCACAGGTGTTTCCAAACTCATAATCAGTCAGTCTGCCTATTTAAAGGGAGACAAGTAGTCACCCTGCTGTTTGGTGAAAAGGTGTGTACCACACTGAACATGGACAACAGAAAGCGAAGGAGAGAATTGTCCCAGGACATCCGAAAAAAAATTATAGACAAACATCTTAAAGGTAAAGGCTATAAGACCATCTCTAAACAGCTTGAAGTTCCTGTGACAACAGTGGCTCATATTATTCAGAAGTTCAAGACCCACGGGACAGTAGCCAACCTCCCTGGACGTGGCCGCAAGAGGAAAATTGATGACAAATTGAAGAGACGGATCGTTGGAATTGTATCCAAAGAGCCCAGAGCAACCTCCAAAGAAATTAAAGGTGAACTCCAAGGCCAAGGTACATCAGTGTCAGATCGCACCATTCGTCGTTGTTTGAGCCAAAGTGGACTTCATGGGAGACGACCAAGGAGGACACCACTGCTGAAAAAAACTCATAAAAAAGCCAGACTGGAATTTGCAAAAATGCATGTTGACAAGCCACAAAGCTTCTGGGAGAATGTCCTTTGGACAGATGAGACCAAACTGGAGCTTTTTGGTAAGGCACATCAACTCTATGTTCATAGACTCAAAAACCAAGCATACGAAGAAAAGAACACTGTCCCTACGGTGAAACATGGAGGAGGCTCAGTAATGTTTTGGGACTGCTTTGCTGCATCTGGCACAGGGTGTCTTGAAAGTGTGCAAGGTACGATGAAATCTAAAGACTATCAAGGCATTCTGGAGAGAAATGTGCTGCCTAGTGTCAGAAAGCTTGGTCTCAGTCGCAGGTCATGGGTCTTCCAACAGGACAACGATCCAAAACACACAGCCAAAAACACCCAAGAATGGCTGAGAGAAAAGCGTTGGACGATTCTAAAGTGGCCTTCTATGAGCCCAGATCTGAATCCCATTGAACATATGTGGAAGGAGCTGAAACATGCCATTTGGAGAAGACACCCATCAAACCTGAGACAACTGGAGCTGTTTGCTCATGAGGAGTGGGCCAAAATACCTGTTGACAGCTGCAAAACGCTCATTGACAAATACAGAAATCGTTTAATTGCAGTGATTGCCTCAAAAGGTTGTGCAACAAAATATTAAGTTATGGGTACCATCATTTTTGTCCAGCCCTATTTCATTAGTTTGTTTTTTTAAATAATTATGTTAATCATCAATTCAAAAGTGATGGCTGATTTTGATTATTTAATTTTTAAATATAAAATTTTTATTTATTGTTACTTTTGTGAGTTTCAAGTGATTTCAGTGAGAATTGTGGGTTTTTCCTTCTTTAACTGAGGGGTACCAACAATTTTGTCCACGTGTGTATATATATATATATATATATTCTTTGAAAATGAAAAAGTCAAAAACGTCAAAAAAACTACCATAAAAATAGCTAATAATTTAAAATAAAAATATCAAATTAATTGTAAGTCACAATAAGTTTTTTTCCGTTTAAATGTTGTGTTGGACATGGTCACGTTCAGTAGGCTACGTAGGAGCGCGCGCATACCGTCAGTACGTGGGAGCGCACACATACTGCCATGTCGTGCCAGTGTTCAGAGGTATAATGAGAGGTTCAAAAACTCTACAAACGTGGCTCCGAACAGGAGCAATTAGGGAAAAGTGTGCAGAGCAGGGGGAGAATACATCCAGCAGCCCTCTCGAAACGGAGGTTGACGACAGTGAAGCGAGCACAAGTGCTGGTGGCTATTCAAGCAGCACAACCAAAGCCGAGTCCACGACACCTGCTAGCATTAGCAACAAACGACGCAAGACTCTGAGGAGATATGACTCAAGCTATCAGCAATTTGGATTCAGTTGGATTGGGACGGAGGAAAAGCCCCAGTGTGTTGTATGTGGTGACGTTCTTAGCAATGAATCCATGAAACCAGCGCACCTTAGATGGCACCTTTTAACCAAACACCCAGGGCTTAAGGACAAACCGCTGGATTTTTTTGTAAGAAAACGCGATGCACTCAAGCAGTCCAAATCCACAATTCAAACATGTGCCACATCAGTAGCAAAAGCACAGGAGGCATCGTACCAGGCCAGCCTATGCATTGCAAAAGCCGGTAAGCCTCATACAATTCTCAAGCAGCTGTGTCTGCCATTAGCCAAAGAGATGACATGCATCATGTGTGAGGAGAAGGCTGCAAAACAGTTAAACTTGGTGCCACTTTCAAACGACACTGTGAAGCAGGATGGACGCCGAGCCCGACCTGAGACTGAAGCTGACCTCAGTTGAACCGGACTTTGCTGGACTGTGCGCACGTAGGCAGGGACACCCTTCACATTAGGTGTGTAAGTGAACATAACTCACCAACTTGCTGGCTACTGGTCAACTTATAATATCTGTCTTTAGTCTAAACATGTTCAAACAGTTCTGTATATATATGTGTGTGTGTGTGTGTGTGTGTGTGTGTGTGTGTGTGTGTGTGGAGTGTGAGTGAGAGTGAGTGAGAGAGAGAGAGTGCATGTGAGAGAGAAACAGAGGGATGGTTGCCCCTTGGTGTATGACAGTTGTGTGGCCTGGAGGCCAGTTCTAGTGTTATGCCTGTGCAAACTGTAGCTGAAAAAATTAAACATTTATTGGGGCTATGTTTCTGTATTTTTTTTTTTACTTTGGTCATAATGGTGGTACTTTGAAAGCCTAGTATTTTCTGAGGTGGTACTTGGTTTAAAAAGTTTGAGAAACTCTGCTGTAGAGTAAGGACTACATATGTCTCAGTCTCTCACTGCGAGCGCTGCTTCTTCATGTATTTGTTATTTCCAGGTAGTTTGAGGTAGTACATTGCATGCAGGACTCTTAGCTTTTTGAGAGTTTAACAAATACTTTATTCTGGCTATATGTCAAATGATACTGTGTCCCTGATAGTGATGAGAATTCCAGAGAATTATCAGCTGAATTTGCAGGTCTCCTCAGCTTTATATAACTCTAGATTGGATTCTAGATCATTATTTAAAAGTCTGGCTACAACTTCACTATTTTGGGGAAGTCCCGCCACTGTCATTTTTAGTTGAGGCAACTGTTTTCAGAAAGAAACCTCAAAGAAGTCACTGTATACTGAGTATCGTTTCTTGTAATGGAAAGTCACTCAGTGATGTCATGAGCTAATCAGCCTTTTTAGGACATGATCCTATCATATTTGCATTTTGCTTGCAGTCAGCCACTGTCACCACTTCACATCTGTTTGCTTCTCTCCTCTCTTTGTGCTCACATACACTGTATTACAATACAGTTGAGCAGCCGCTCACTGAGGACAGCAGGCCCAGACACAGGTTTTAATGGCATGAGAAAGCTACAGAAAGTAGCTAAGACTTGTCCAAAAAGTTGCTAGATTTGTCATAGTGCTCCCCTCCCCCCCCAAAAAACCCTCATTAAACAGCTTTGAAAAATCTCTTACTCTAGAGGCAAAGTTGTTAAGTGGGGAACAGGTTGTACACTGTCAGCTTAGCAACAGAAAGAGTGTAGTAGACATGCCACTAAAAAACTAGATATTCCACACAGGAGCTAGTGAGGAGCAAAATTAGAGCTAAAAGAGAGTGCTTGTAGGATTGACAACATCAATCTGTAACTGCTAGTTGTGGAAGTAAGGAATTTTTAGTCCACCATGGAACGCGGTGGAGTTATGTGACGATTGGTTGTTGGCTTGTCTGTCTGTTTGTCTTTCTGTGTGCAGCATTACTCAAAAGCGGACTAACGGATTTGGATGAAATTTTCAGGGAAGGTCAGAACAGTCACAAGGGCTGACTGACTAGATTTTGGCAGTAATGCGGCTTATAGTCTGGATCCACGTATTTGTTAAAAATTTCTGTATTGTTGCAAGACAGCGGCACGGTGCCACAGTAACTATGACAACAAATGAACGGTACATCAGCTGCCTGCTGACGATCATATAATTGCGATCCTATTACAAATTGCCCGTTGCATACTCAAACAGTCATGGGATTTTAGGGGTATCTATGGGATTACATGTGGAACCCATGTATTTTCCAATGTGAAACCCATACACATGGGATTACACTTGAAACACGTGGCATCAAAATTAAAATAATAAGAGAGACACACAGTCCAGGAAAGCTGTCATTTATCCCTCCCCACTGTCCCACCAGGCAGCTCCCAGTCTCCTGTGGTGGTCTACAAGGGCAGCATGTTCTGTGCTCCCAACTGGTGTCTTTCCCTCTGCCTGTCCCATGGGTAGTGTTGGCTCAGTGTTTAAGGCTCTGAGTTACTAATCTAAAAGTTCAGTCTTCAAGCTCCAGCACTGCCAAGCTTAATCCTATCTGTTCCAGAAGCACTGTAGTGTGACCTTGCGCTATGACTCGTACATCAGGACTGCTTTTGATTGGTTTTAAATTTTATTTATTTTTATTTTTTTTACAGCTAATCCTATGGATTTTACATGGCTATTTGTATGGGTTCCACATGGCTTTCACACATATACACTACCAGTCAAAAGTTTGGACACACCTTCAATGGTTTAATGGTTTTTCTTTATTTTCATGACTATTTACATTGTAGATTCTCACTGAAGGCATCAAAACTATGAATGAACACATATGGAATTATGTAGTAAACAAAAAAGTGTGAAATAAGTCGAAATAAGTTTTAAATTTTATATTATTCAAAATAGCCACCCTTTGCTTTGATTACTGCTTTGCACACTCTTGGCATTCTCTCAACAAGCTAGCCTAGCCGCGCTAGACAACCCACGGCAACAAATTTAATTCTCTGCCAGGGTCGGTCTAGTTACCCTCGGTAAGCCTCGAGGTTGGATGCTCCTAAAACTGGCCGACGAATCACCATGAAGTGTAGAGTCGGAAGGCTGGCATAACTAAGTGACGACAGAGGCGCGACGATTCTGACAGAAACAACCGGAAACAACCATAGAAACAAGGATAGACAAGAAGATGGCTGTGCACAATAAACAGTTATCTTTCGACTCGGCTTTGGCCACAGCCCTTAAAGATTTGAAGCTAAAATTCAACTTGAAAGATAAACAAAGGACGGCACTGAAGTGTTTCATTGAGAAGAAAGACGTATTTGGACTTATGCCGACGGGACATGGCAAATCCTTAATACACCAGTTGGCTCCGCTGGTTGGGAAGCTAATGGGACTTAGCTAGCCTAGCCGCGCTAGACAACCCACAGCAATGAATTTAATTCTCTGCCAGGGTCAGCGCCAACAATTCTTAAATTCTTACAACAAAAACGACAACAGTCGTTGAGCTCCATTAGCACCGACTCTGAATAATCTTTGTGTTAACATGTCTGTAATATACTTGAGCTTCACCCATTGACTGTATAAATAAGGCTTCACCGAACTCCCACATCCTCTGATTTCCGGCGCTCTAGGAACTATGTCAGCCTATTCGTTGTGCTGATTGGTTGTATGCCTACCCAATTGCTGCAGAGTGATTTGAAAGACAACCTTTTAGCCCTCCCTGTCGAGAGTTCCTAGACCCTTGCGTCTTCAGACCTGGGTCTAGTGCGGCTAGGCTATCAACGAGCTCCATGAGGTAGTCAACTGAAATAGTTTTCCAACAGTCTTGAAGGAGTTTCCAGAGATGCTGAGCACTTGTTGGCCTTCACCCATTTGCCTTCACTCTGCAGTCCATCTCATCCCAAACCATCTGGATTGGGTTTGGGTCAGGTGACTATGGAGGCCAGGTCATCTGACACAGCACTCCATCACTCTCCTTCTTGGTCAAATAGTCCTTACACAGCCTGGAGATGTGTTAGGGGTTGTTTTCCTGTTGAAAAATAAATGATGGTTCAACTAAACGCAAACCAGATGGGATGGCATGTCACTGCAGGATGCTGTGGTAGCCATTAGGGATGTGCGCGACTAGTCGTTTAATCGTTTAACCGCCTACTCATTTATTAAAGGTTTAGTATTTTACTAGTCGGTTAAACGCTGCATTAAGCATCATACACCTTGTTCTTCGCGCCTCTGCCTCGGCTTCTTTGTAAACAGGCTGAGCAACCAGGGAGAGAATTGCTCCTCCTCCCCTCCCCTCACATGCACACGTAGCAGGGGGCAGGGCCACACAGTTTGGGGAAGAAAGTTTGGAAAGGTAAGGTGGGAAGATGACGACGCTCCCGCGTAACCCCGAATTTCCACATAACGCGAAAGTGCCACGCTGCACAGCGCCGCGCTCTTGAATCGTACTGCGCAGCACTTAGAACCCATTCTCTTCTATCAGACAATTTCCACTGCACGTGCTGCGGGGCGCCAGCGCCGCGTCCCTGAAACGGTATCGCGCCACGGTGCTGGAGATTCGCTTCAGGTCTATTTTCTGAAATTAGGGGTTATGTGGAAATTGGGGGTCAGTAATTGAGTTTACACAGCCGACAGGCGACCTCGTTGTCATCTGCTGCGTCAAAATACTGCCAAACGGTGCTGATTTATGCTCTGTTGCCCTGCCCCTGTGGCTCTCAGCGGCGAGACCGAGACGCCCCGTCTGCCCCAGTTGCCCGACCATGGAGCCCGTCGCCGGGTTCGCCGGCCCCCACCACCCCCGGCCGCTAAATTGCAGGTTTTCTGGCTTTATAGACTAGTCGGTGGGGAAATTAGTTGAAATTCCCATCCCTAGTAGCCATGCTGGTTCAGTGGGCCTTCAATATTGAATAAATCCCCAACAGTGTCACCAGCAAAGTACCCCCATACGGTCACAGTTCCTCCTTCATGCTTCACGCTGGGAACCATGCATGGAGAGACCATCCATTCACCTTTTCTGCGTCGCTCAAAGACACAGCGGGTGGAACCAAAGATCTCAAATTTGGACTCATCAGACCAAAGCACAGATTTCCGCTGGTCTAATGTTCATTCCTTGTGTTTCTTGGCACAAACAAATCTCTTCTGCTTGTTGCTTTTTCTTAGCAGTGGTTTCTTAGCCGTTATTTGACCACAAGGACCTGATTGACGCAGTCTCTTCTTAACAGTTGACGTAGAGATGTGTCTGCTACTAGAACTTTGTGTGGCATTTATCTGGGCTCTAATCTGAGGTGCTGTAAAATTGTAATATCTGAGGCCGTTGACTCAGATGAACTTATCTACTTACTATTAATCTTAGCAAACATGAAGTATTTGTAACATGGTACTACATTACACAGCAAAATAATTCTACACGTGCTCCATATATTCTAACCTGAGGTGACACCTTCTCTACATATGCTCTACATAGTACCACATGTTTCACGTGTTCCCTATTATGTGTAGTAACATGTTATCCACGTGTGATCACATGCAAAAATTTGGGAAATTCAAGTGGTTTTTCTCAGGGAAATTTTTTATCTTAAATGTTACAGTACAGTGAAGTTTTGCGGACTGTTTTGTTTGAATTCACTACCAGGACTGTGGTGTGTTTCATTTCTTAGTCAATCTCTCCTCATTATTTATAATGTAAGAATCAACATTTACTTAAAAGCAGGGACGGCTGGTATAAATGGGCCAACAGGGCTAAGCCCTCCCAGGCCAACACAAAAAAGATGAGAAAATTATTTTTTAAATAACTTACAACAGATTGTTTTAAGTTTAGGCGAAAACAAAGGTAGCAACAGCACCAATCAGTCAAAAAAAAACAACATACAATATCTCTAAATGGGCTTATTTTTTACAGCCCCAGCAGATACAGTCCGCTTTCATTCATTTCGTTCTTGTAAGTGATTGACAGGTGTCATGTCCCGCCCCCATGATTTACTGATTATTTGGGCTAACTTCAGTCAGCCCACAGGCCTTGAATTTGACCAATAGCAGCGAGTTAATACAGCGGTGCTGCTATTTGTGCCAGAGTTGGGAAGGAGGGAGAAAAGGTTAAGCTATGGTGGGCGTTAGCATGAACGAGGTGGATTATTTGCTTTCATGTCCGTTTTCCTCAATGTCTTTGGAGGAAAAGCTGGAAGTTAAGAGACTGGGATCACATCGGCCGTCGATGTGAGCTTCTTTTCAAATAAGGTAGGCCCATATTGACCTGTTAAAGGACTGTGACACCTTTTTTTCTGCTGAGGTCATCTGTTGTACTGAAGGCGATTTTTGCACTACATGTCGCTAAACAGTTGTAATAAGACAGTTGCAGCAGGCTATCTGTGGGCAGTTGTTGCAGTTGGAACACGTTTTGTAGTGGTGTGTGTGTGTGTGTGTGTGTGTGTGTGTGAGTGAGAGAGTGAGTGAGAGAGAGTGTTGATGTAGAGCACTAAAAAAGTATAGTGTACCTGTAATTGATGTAACTGTGTGTATCATAGGTGATGTTGCTTTTGCAGTTGTGTTAACCATTTAATCGGTATTATGCATTTGTTAGCCCACCCAACAAATTTCACCACCAGCTGCCACTGCTTACAAGAGTTAAGTTTTGAGTCAGTACACTTCTGAAGCTCAGTGTGTAGTGGCAGGGTTTTATTAAAGGGAAGAAATGTGATGCTGCATTTGTGTTCAGGGAGTGTCCCGACCTTTGGGTCCTTTAAACCTCTTAAGGCATCACTCTTCTTCATTCCTTTAAAATAGCCTCTTTGCAGACTCAGTGGTCTGCAGCTTTGCTCTGCTGTTTCTTTCTCAGTTCCTTTTCTCCTTTCCCCACAGTAGCGTCCTTATCACCGCCCTTCACCGCTGTAGCTGCACCGTTTCTGCTGCAGTCTGCAAGGACGAGTCCATGACGGGACAAAACCCATCTGACAAATTTATTCATTCCTCATAACCTCTCTGCAAAAACTCACAAATCTTTCAGTGTACCTGCCCTCAGGACACTTTTTATTGCTTTGCAAAATAAGAGATTATCAGACAAATCTACATCTGCATTGTGTATTTCATTTGAATGGAGTGATAGCTCTCTATCCTGACCAGTGATCAATGCATTTTCATTTAATTCATTCTTATGTCATATAACAGTGCAGTAGGGGCAATATGCCCTGAATAATCTACAGTGCAGTGAAAAAGTATTAGCCCCCTTCTCGAATTCTTATTTTTTTTGAATATTTCTCCCACTTGAATGTTTAAGACCATCAAAAAAATTTAAATACTAGACTAAGATAACCAAAGTAAGCACAAAATGCAATTTTTATATGAAAATTTAATGTTTTAAGGGAAAAAGCTATCCAAAACTACCAGACCTTGTGTGAAAAAGTAACTGTCCCCCTTGTTAAATCATGAATTAACTCTGACTAATCACATTTTTTGGAAAGCAAGTTCAGTTTCACTGACCAACACCATTGCCTGATTACCTCCAGTTTACCTCATTATCTCTTCAAGAAATCAAGAAATCACTTAACTAGAATCTGTCTGACACAATGAAGTCGGCCAGAAGATGTCAAAAAACTGCAACACTATGCAGTGACCCAAATAAACTTAACCCTCGTGTTGTTCTTACCAAAAAATGTTGTTGCCTTTTCTAAAAAAAAGTTCAAAAATTCTGAATAAATTTTCCCAAATTTACAAAAATTTGCAAAATCTTCAGGAAGAAAATTCATGAAAAGTTTCCCTCAAAAGTTTTATTTTTTTAAATAAAAAATCCCCAAATTTGACAGCGAAATTCACTGAATTTTGGTTGATTTTTTTCTGAATGTTCTTAAACATTTTTTTAAATTTGTTTTTTTCCGCCAAAAAATGTTCAAAGATTTCCTCAAAAAATTTTGAAAATGTGGAAGTTTTCACTGTGAAAATATATATTCTTTTTCCAAAAAATATATATATATAAAATATATATTCTTTTTTTTAAAAAAACTTTAAAATGGGTCAATTTAACCCACAGGACGACAGGAGTGTTAAGAACAGATAGGGAATAAAGTAATTTACATCTATCAGTCCGGAAAGGGTTCCAAAGCCATTTCTAAAGCTTTAGGACTTCAGCAAAGCACTGTCAGAGCCATTTTCCACAAACAGAAAAAACACGGAACAGTGGTGAACCTTCCTAGGAGAGGCCAGTCGACCAAAATTACCCCAGCGACGACTCATCCAGAAAGTCACACAGGAACCCATCAACATCTAAAGAACTGCTGGCCTCCCTTGCCTCAGTTAAGCGAGCAATTGTACTGCTTTAAGAACAGGATCCAGACAGATACTGTTACACAGTATTTCAGTAAGTGTAATATTTGTACTTAATTGTTATACCTGTTCTGTTAGCATGCAGCAAATCCTAGCTTATGTGGGGCCAGATGGTGTTTCTTGTGGACTTGTGCTGACTTTAAACAGAAATCATGGCAGCAACCACAAGCTTCAAACTAAACTGGCTCCAGAGTCGGTGATGTGACACCTGGCTGTATCCATCTTTACATGCTTCACATCAAAGTGATAAGAGGGTTAACTGAATTTGAAGTATTTCATATGTGAGATATTTGGATGTTGTAGTGGTAGCACTAATTTCGAGGGTACCCATAGTTCCACCAAGAGGTTACATTTTAGCCCTAATCCAAATTCCAGCTTACAGTTCTTATACTTTAATAATTGAATTTTTTTATCTTCTTATACAGTTGTTATTCTGTGTAATCCAAATGTAATCTATTGGTACATGCTTTGTTATGAACAGAACAGCAAAGAAATACTACATATTCCAGCCTATCTGCCTCTCCATTCAGAGCATAGCCTGCAGCTGCAACACACTCTGCTGCTACTATTTCTGTCAAACGGCTTTAATGCACATTACACACTCAGTACAGCACAGACAGGACACACACACACACACACACACACACACACACACACACACACACACACACACACACACACACACACACACACTCCATTAGCAGCAGCATGTATCTCTCTCTCTCTCTCTCTCTCTCTCTCTCTCTCAGTCTTTCGGTCTCTCGTCCACACAGAGACTCGCCCGTCCTCAGTGTACTGCTGCGTTAGACTGAACGCTCACCCACACGGAGCTGAGAGAACAAGATATGCTGATAAAGAAGAGGAGGACGATCAACGCTGTTTGATCTGGAATAAAACTCCAGTCCAGCTTCTGCCTTCTGATTTGAAAACATTCCAGATTTAGGTCTCAACAAAGAATTGAGCATCTGGTGCTTTAAGTCGAGACCAGTTAGTGTCCTTGAAGACAAGTGTGCTTCATTCAGAATTCAGACTCTGTTTTTAAGAGAATTATCTGTTTTTTAAACCACTTCTTTTCTGAACACTGCAGATGAAGGAGAAGAACAGTTTTTGTCTTCTTTCTGTGTTTGGAGGCTGAAGCAGCAGAACAGATGGTGAGCGGTATGTGTGTGCATGTGTGTGTGCATAGATACAGTATGTACAGTAATGTGCATGTGCCTTTGAAAGTCAGAAAGACTGTGTGTCTCTGTTAGTGCATCTACACTATGTGACCACAACTTAGTGGACTATGTGTCTACTATGTGTAACTCTAATGCGCTGTTGGTCTTTGCCTGTTTTTTCTCATTGTGAATGCTCTTCTTTAGTTTCAAGAAGCTGCAACATACTAAAGCTGATAAAAATGAAAATGATTTTCATTATCGATTGATCTTGATTATATTCATGATTTATCAGTTACCAGTTTTCCCTAGGACTGCACAGTGGATTGGTGGATAGTACTTTTGCCTTGCAGCTAGAAAATCCCTGCTTCCCGGGATCTTTCTGCATGTAGTTTGCATGATCTCTCTGTGCATGCGTGGGTTTCTCCGGGTACTCTGGCTTCCTCCCACAGTCCAAAAACATGCTGAAGTTAACTGGTGATTCTAAACTGTCCGTAAGTGTGAATGTGAGTGTGATTGTTTGTCTGTATATGCAGCCCTGCGACAGACTGGTGACCTGTCCAGGGTGTCCCCTGCCTTCACCCTAAGTCAGCTGGGATAGATTTCAGCCCCTCCACAACCATAATTAGGATTAAGCAGTGTACAGATAATGGATGGATGGATGGATGGTTTTCTCTGTAAAATGTAAGAATATATTGACAGAGTGACATATTGAAATTGGAAGTTTTTCCAGACTGACAGTTGTTATTTTAGACTGTCTTATTGTTGCTCAACAGCATAAAATGAGAATCTCCAACTTTATGTCAACAGTTTATTTGTCCCGCTCCTGCTTTAATCTGACCATGTCCCTGTGCAAAATGAAAGCACAATAAAGAAATGGTGTTCCCAGTTTGTTGTGGAAGAACTGCCCTCACCTCAGCCCCATCCTACACCTTTGAAATGACGTGGAATGATTAAGGGGAGTCAGACCTCATCACCCTTAATCAGTGTTGGACTTCAGTAATGCCTTTTGGGCTGGAGGAAAAATCAAGAGAATGGAAGTAATTATTGTGCACAATAACTCCCAGAGTTTTGGATTCACAGCTTCAGCAAACAAATATGGCAAGAATCTTTTCCTGTCCACATACTTTTGACCGTGTAGCATTCAAGGAAATGTGTGTGCTTTTAATAGAGAGAGTCTAAAAGCATGTGGGAGATAGCTAGTGTGTGTGATTTTGGCACACAGTCGTTTTGTGTGCGCTCACTGTTTATTTGCTCACTGTTGTTTCCTACTCGTCTCTGCCTCATTGTGGATACTGCAGTGTGTTTGTGCTCTCGGCCGTTTGGACCAAACGCTCGGCTGCCTCATTCTCAGGCTGTTTGGAGAAAAGTGCAGCCATGGGGGGGAGAGGCTGCCTGTCAGAGGCCATTAAGCAGCTAGTGGGATGCCACGTTAGAGCCCAGAAAACCGGAGCAATGCACTGCAGATAAAGCAGGGAACATCACATGGCAGGACTTCAATGACAAAATCATAACAGTGAAGTTTTAAATCGAGATAATAAACCTCCACATTTCCACAGATGGAGAAAGATGTTCTGCTGCATCATGTAACAATTTCAACCAGACCACCAAAAGACTAAAAAGAAATGAATTTAGGACTGAATGCAGTCTTCACAGTCTATAAAAACTGATATTTTAAAGGGAAATATTTTGAAGCTACAAGGTTGGATTTACTGAAGTAATTGTTGCCATCTTTGACATTTATTGGGAGAAGAAAAAAGTAGATCATGGAATGTTGGGCCTGAGTAGGTAAAGCAAAGCACAACAATCACACAAACATCGAGGAACACAGAAAAAATAGCCACTAACTGTAGTAAACCATCATAGTTAATAAGAGATGATATTTTTATGAGTATTTGGGGAGCATCCAATAAGAGGAACTACAGTTGCAAAGGCATGTCTCTATGGCAGGGGTGCCAAACATACCGCCTACGTTCCAAAACTAGCTCACCAGAAGGTCCAATATGGCCCGTGGGACAAGCTAGTGAAGTGTAAAAATTACAAAAAAAGACATCAAATGCAAATTGTAAATTTGAAAACTATAAAGGAAAATTATTTCTAGACTTTGACAAATTGTTTTGCTCATAAAGTAAAACACTACATTGCTCATTGTTCTTTTGTCACTATATGCCTCATTTTTGTAATATTTTGTCTTGTTTTGGTTGTTTTTTTATCTTTTTTGTCACTTGTCTCATGTTTTTGTCATTTGTTTCTTGCTTTTGCCATTTTTTGTCTCGTTTGTGTCGTTTGTGTAATTTTTTTGTCTCATTTGTGTAATAGTTTGTTTCATTTTTGTCGCTTTGTGTCTTTTATCCTTGCTCCTGCCGCCTTGTAATTTCTTTGTCTCATTTTTGTTTTGTTTCATGCTGTCTGTCTCATTTTTTTGTCATTTGGTTCTTGTTTTTGTTGTTTTGTGCCTCATTTTTGTAATATTGTGTCTTGTTTTTGTTGTTTTTTTGTTGTTTTTTTTGTCTGACCTTTGTCATTTTGATCATAATACTATATCATTCAGTTTCAGATACCTGTGACTAAATGTGTTGTACCTTTGTAGATACTCTGTAATCTGTAAGTTTTAATGTGTAAATGACAAACTGAGACACAGTGTTTTTGAAATTGAATTTATTTTTCTTAAGAAATTTCAGGTTGTTCATGATGTGTTGTGAAAAGATAATTCCTTACATGTGAACATTTTCAGAATGTACTTTTTTGCACTAAAACAAAAGGAAAAATTGAAGTTGCGGTGGTTTACAGGTTTGCTGTAATATAACTGGTTCAGCCTACTTGAGATCAAATCGGACTTTATGTGGCCCCTGAACTAAAGTGACACCAATGCTCTACGTTGTTACGGCTTGTGGATAAATCAACAACTGTTGATTAAGTACTAAACCCGGAACCCTGCAGGCTTTTACTTGTAGACAAAGCATGAGTTTACAAAATGCAATAATTAAGTGCAAAACAAATACCAAATAAGTTAGAATGGAAATATTAGACTGAAAGTGAGCCATAAAAGCAGAAATGTGATACAGGTTAAAAATGTTTACTTTCATGTCCTATCAAATTTGATGATTGGTGACATTCAGCGTAGCCTGATAGGTTTCTATAGACAGAAAGAGGCTTCACCTCATAAACACATTAAATTGCACTTTCACTCATACTTTTTTTATTCAGTCTGACATCATGATCATACCATAGATGATCACCAGAGGCCTGTGAATCCTTGCCATCAATGTTATTATCAGCTGGAACTAGTGTCACCAGTGGACACTTCTTTAGAATAACCAATGATTCAGGAAAGGCAGTTTTATCATGAAAAAATTATGGCCTTGTTGTAAAAACAGTTAGAAACCTAATTTTCACAAATTTTGATAGCTGTTCAGTCATAAATATAAGTAAATATGAAGTAAATTACTAAATGATGCAGCAGATAATTTTTTTGAGGGACAGTATTACATGCTGGTTGAGAGTAATGTCTGTATTGTCACTAAACCCAAACGATATTATGTTTGGTGCTGCTGGGAATCAGGATACTGCCTTTGGCAAGGAAAAATGTCAGTGTTGTCATTCCTGCCACTAAGCACTGATTGGTACTTTTTTTTTTAAAACTATTGAAAAAATCTTCAATAAGCACAACATCAGCCTTACCTGAATGGCCAAACAGAAACTCATATTCAGGAACAGACCACAGAGAGCTATTAGTTTCAGTGTACTCTACTAGCCCACCACAGTCCAAGCATTTCCCCACTATATCGTCATGACAAAAGAGACATCTGTAAAATACCAGGAAACTGCAAACTAGGTCTCTTCGCATTGCATTTTAAAGCCCATGTTTATGAGCAACACAATGTAAAGTTTATGGGCTAAGTAGGACATCAGCAAGGGAAAGAAACACTAACGAGCATATGCAGTGGACCAAACGAGCAGCCCAACCAGGAAGATAGGGGCAATCTTCTTGATATACACAGTAGTCATTTTGGAGTCTGACATGCAGTGCTTGTATTGCGTTTACTGACCAGATTAATCGTTGGCTATTCTAGCTAAATGACAACAAATTTAAGTTGTATAACAGCAGAGTGAGGTTGTACACAAACATGTGGATAGGACCCGCTGTTCCGACACCATCTGGACTTCTGAGCAGGCGTCTGTCCCGGTCATGGATTGAAGCCACAGTTTTAATCTCTGACCTGCACTGCTACGTGGGCAGCATCTAATCTGGCTGATAGTGCATTTGAAGAGATGTTTCAACTGCTGTTTGTACCCAAACCTTACATACAATTCAAATAATTAAGAAACTTAGGGGTAGCACAGTGACATGGATATTAGCACTTTCACCTTGCAGCTAGAAGATCCCAGCCCTGGCCTTCCTGGCATCTTCGTGCACTGAGTTTACATGTTCTCCCTGTGCATGCATGAGATTTCTCTGAGTACTCCAGCTTCCTCCCACAGTCCAATTACATACTGAGGTTAATTAGTGATTTTAAATTGTCCGTAGGTGTGAATATGAGTGTGACTGTTTGTCTGTATATGTAGACCTGAAATAGACTGGTGACCTGTCTAGGGTGTCCCGTTTCCCCCTAAGTCAGCGGGGATAGACTCCAGCCCCCTACGACCCTAATGAGGATTAAGCGGTGTAAATAATGGATGAATGGAAGAAACTTAGGACAATTTCTCTTCACTTTCTATTACTATGGCAGCACTAAATCACTTTCATCACCTTACATTTTTAAACAGAAGCTGTAGCAGACCCTAGCTGACCACTGCACATGCTGAATGTTTTCTTTGAATTTCTAGCATTAATTTAAACACTTGTGTGCGATTTTTTGTATATGTACTTTATATTTGTTATCTTTCTTTCTACTGGGGCCTCTTGCCAGATCCTCCTTGTAAATCAACTGAGCTTACCTGGTAAAATAAATAAAGAATTAGCTACTGCAGTCAGGTCCTTGTTGTAATGTGCAATATCAGGTGAATAGCGTACTTCTGGAGTGTGAAACCAACATTTGAACATGAAATGACAGAAAATTCATAACAAAAATCTCAATAAAAACAAGCACAAAGTGATAAGCCCAAACCACAAGAGTGCAATGATTTTGAAATTGGTTTTCATGATGCACCATTAGTACAGCTGGATATATAACTTCAATACTTTATGGTTACCAAAAAAATATTTCTCTGGCAATGAACTTCAAAAACTGCCAAATTGGTACTGAATGCCTAAAATAGAAAACATGCTCCTCCATGAAGTAAACATGCACATTGCGCTTTAAGCATAGCTGATAGCTGACACTCAGGGCAGGATGACTCATTTACGCTGTGTAGATCTGCAGACACATTTACTGTATTACACCATAAGTCTTGTTTAATTTGTCATTCCCTGATTTTCAGTTCCACTCCACTCTCTTTGAACTCTTTTAAAAATCTGTGTGTCAAAGTTGCATATTCAGAAGCTTTATTCTCATAAAAATCATCCCTTCCTGCGTTAAACCAGCTTCAATGTAACGCTACACTGTTACTTCCTGAAGGAATATGTGTAGATCTCTGAAGTCTCTGCCTTTCTCTCCATTCACCCCTCCCAACATACGGCAGCTCAAGCACACCAGCTCACCTACCACTCTGCTTAATCGGTGCTAAAGCAGAACTAAACACTTCAGTTAAACGGCACTGACTTCTTATTTTGCGCCTGATGCGTCTTTCAGTATCTAAAAAACATGATATAGACATGTTGACTAGGTGTAACAATTCTAACAAGAAAAGCACAGTAGACCATCAAGGCTGCTCAGTTGCATCATTTCCGGTGAATTAAATCTTTAATACAAAACTACCTTGTGGTGAGCACAGGCATGTGTTATGCATGTGTACGTTATGTATGGATACCCAATCGCGCAAACTAAATACATAGTGGGGGGCGAGAAATAATGGGACTCGGAAACACCCTCACAATTTAAACAGTTGTTCCTTGTATCATTTCCAACAGATAAGTGATGATAAATTTGCAGCGGTGGATTTGTACTAGGATCACAATCATGTGATCATCAGTAGGTCTGTAGGCAGCTGATGTAGTGTTCACAGTTAGTTGTCACAGTTACAGGGAGGCCGTGCCGCTATCTCGCAATGAGACAGAAATCTTTAACAAATCCATGAATCCAGACTACAGGTCGTATCACTGCTGAAATCTAATCAATTGGTCCTTGTGTCATTTCTGACCTTCCCTGAAAATGTCATCCAAATCCGTTTTAGAGTAATGTTGCTAACAGACAAACAGACAAACGTACGCCGATCATCACATAACTTCACCGCATTCCTTGCCGGAGTAATAATTTGGATAGCTGTAGACTTTTATTTATCTATGAAGAAACAAAGGCAGAGGGGTTAGGGCATGATATGCAACAAGCATAATTGTAGTGTATAGTCGTGCCTAATTGAACATTTACTGATTTTAGAAAAAAATGTAACAAATAATTTTATTCAGTACTCCACAAGGGCAGAGACTGTGGTGCATGCACGTGAATACTGTACAATGTAATCAAAAGACACAAGCCAAAGAAATCCTTTTGATCAGCTGGTAGGTATCATTTCAGGGTAAAATAAGTTGAGTTTAGGTGGACCTTTCACTCTGTAGCCCACACTAAATGAGGTTCTGAAAAGCCAAAAGTTCCAAGTAGGACGGAGTAAGACACGATCCAAAAGGCAAACGAACAAGAAGCGAAATGGTAAAAAAGAAAGAAACAGAGCCAGGAGCAACTTCAGCTCTTGATGAATACAAGATGACATACATACCTCCTTGATATTTGCTTTTGATCTTCAGCTTGCAACTATTTATCTTTTGGAATGTATTGAGAATATTGCTAATGCACAATGTTGCACAATAATCCCCAAGTAAAAGTTTGTCAATGAAGACCCTGATTTGGACTGTGTTTTTAGTACTCAGCTCCATCAGCAGGGTTTATGCAGGGCAAGATCATGTTTTTTTTCTTTAAAAAAAAAAAAAAATCCTTCCTCTTGTTTATACATAACGCAATTCAGTCTCCATCTGTTAGAGAGGTCACAGGTCGTTTCTCTAGGCCATTCTGACGTCTGACGATAGACTCACTCATCCTCTTATAAACTACTGTCTTAGATCTAATGTGACTGACAGCTGTCAGTCAACATCTCATCCAGTGTTGTAGGATTTCCACTTTTTCCTCCAGAGGATGTTTGCATAATCCTGCACTCATACTGGACCTTAACGCAAAAAACGTCTTTCAGTACTAAAAACACAGTAGGTCTGTAATAGTAACTTGTTATGGCCAGCATGACACTTTCAAATTGACTGAAACAGTATGCATGTTTAATAATCTGATACCTGTATGGTTAAGGTCTGGCCAACGTCATTCTCTCCATACAACACAGGAGGCAGAAGCAATCAAATGTGGCTTTGAACTGTTGCTCCATGAACCTTCCTCACCTGATCTGCACCATCTGACTTATGTTACCCAAACTAAAATCCCGCCTGTGTGGTCACCATTTTCAGAGTGATGATTAAGTCATCCATGCTGTTGAAGAGCATTTAGAAGCTCAACATGTGACCTTCTTCAGTAAAAGGAATAGCGTGAACATCAGTGGGCTGAGTGCATTGAAGATATAGGAGACTATGTTAAAACACAAAGCAAGAACAATCTTTCTCCTGTGAGGTTTTTCTGGTGAGGCCGAGAACTTTTTGAAGTGCCTTCGTATATGTATAAAAAGGTCTAAGAGCTAGAATTCACTCAGGGCAATGACACCTTCAGGTTAGGATGCCTTATGTCTATCCTGTGACAGACAAATCACTAAATCAATGGTTAAGTTGGAATTACTTCTTTGCAAAGTTGAAGTACACTACCATTCAAAGGTTTGGGGTCATTTCGAAATATCCTTATTTTTGAAAGAACAGCATTTTTTCAATGAAGATAACATTAAATTAAACAGAAAGACACTCTAGACATTGTTAATGTGGTAAATGACTATTCTAGCTGGAAACGGCTGATTTTTAATGGGATATCAGGGCGGCATGGCTCAGTGAGTAGAGTGGCCGTCTCGCAACCAGAAGGTTGTGGTTTGATCCCCCGGCCCGTCGTGCTCATGTCGAGGTGTCCCTGAGCAAGACACCTAACCCCTAATTGCTCCTCATGGGTCGTGGTTAGCGCCTTGCATGGCAGCTCCCGCCATCAGTGTATGAATGTGTGTGTGAATGGGTGAATGTGATGTATCATGTAAAGCGCTTTGGAAAAAAGCGCTACATAAATACAACCATTTACCATTTATATCAACATAGGGGTATAGAGGTCCATTTCCAGCAACCATCTTTTCTGTGTTCTAATGGTACATTGTGTTAGCTAATGGTATGAAAAGACTAATTGATGATTAGAAAAGCCATGTGCAATTATGTTAGCACATGAACAAAAGGGTGAGTTTTCATGGAAAACAGTATTGCCTGTGTGACCCCAAACTTTTGAATGGTAGTATAAATCAAAAGTATGTCAACAACTGAACAGGCCTGCTGTCAGGAAATTTAACATAGATGCATTTCCATCAAAAGCAATCCAAGAAACAGTCACACAAATGTCTATGATGCTTTGGCAGCTTTGAGATAACCTGCAGACAGCCTGTCCATCAGAATTGACTTTACATTATCTGCTACTCATATGATGATTATCTTGTAAATCAAGACTAAGTCTCTGACTTTGTACTTGTCATTTCTGGCCTTTGGATGATGCAAAGTGACGTCAAATATTCTCTGAGAGTCACACTTTCCTCTTTCCTTATGTCCCATTATCTCTCCCCTCTACCTGTGGTGTATTTCCACTGTTTTGTAATGTCAGTTGTGGCCTGAGGCAACTTTCCTGCCTCACGCAGTCCACAGAGGAGTGACTGGCATCTTTGTGCCAACTTAACAAAAGAAAGACCTGCAACAAAAGAAAGACCTTGAGGCAGCATTTCTCTAGCTCTTTATAGGACAGATGATGAAGTGACAGCACTTTTCTTTTTCTCCACAGCTTTATCTGTCTTGCACACTTCCCTCTGCACATCTTAGATAGCAAAAGAAGGGGAATTAGTGAATTAAAGTGAACAAATCCTCAAAAGAAATAATCATAGTTTTCTCAATTGCATGTGTGAAAAATATTGGCACTGTAGTACATCTGAAGCATATGGGAACTGTGAGTGGGCATTCAGAAGAAAAAAGTTGGCTTTGACTTATTTTTGATGTATTGGATGAAAACACAGAGGATTATCCCACATCATCAAGTCTTATAAGTTTATTTATTTAATTTTTTTAAGCATAAAAGAATGAAAAGGATTGAGGACAAGTGAAAAGCTGTGAATTACAGCTCAAGTCCAGCCTGTAAAGCTGATGTTCTTTAGTTGACACGCTCCACTTTATCTTATATATACAGTTGTATTCTTTATGGTGGCTGCGAGGTTTGAGAAACCATCTTGTGAAGACAAAATCATCAGAGTGAATGCCTGAATCCGAAGTGTGAAGCATGAATCCGCAAATGTTTCATGTGCAACAGTACCAACGAGATCAATGAAAGAAAAGGCATTTGAAGCTGTAAGTGAGCCAAGTAAATTGGAAAAAAGGTCATAAAGGATTACAAGGATCACTCCTCATCGCATAAGCAGTTTTTTAATCATCAAAAGGAATAACTCTGGTAAACACGTCTAAATCTTCTTACTTGCAGATGACGGGTGAATGTTTGATGGATTCAGCTAAACCAGATGACCAAACCAAATAACCAAAACACCTAAAATACTTATGAAATGTGTTTTATGCTAAAAAGTATTGCAAATTATCTGTTTCACACACTCAAGAATCTAGTATCTCTCAGACTACAGGGTGTGCCGAAAGTCTGGACACATAGGCAACAAGAAGAGCACTCAGAGAGGGCAGTGCTCCAGCAAGGCTGCTCAGTCATTGTATGATTTCTCATGGATGAAATCTTTAAACAATTTGTGGCCCGCAGCGCTCAATTTGTAGTAGGATTGAAATCATGTGATCGTCAGCAGGCGGCTGACATAGTGTTCACTTGTAGTCATAGTTAGAGTGACACCGTGCTGCTATCTCGCAATGATACAGAAATATTCAACAAATCCATGGATCCAGACTATAAGCTTCACTGTCAAAATCTAACCACTTGGTCTTTGTGTCATTTCTGACCTTCCCCAAAAATTTCATCCAAATCTGTTTTTGAGTAATGTTGCAAACAGACAAACAAACAGACAAATGAACGGCGATTGTCACATAACTCTGCTGCGTTCTTTGGCGGAGTAGTAATACAGATTTTCAAGAAATTAACCTTTAAACAACATTTTATTCAATATATAATTTTTTTACTATACTAAATTTAATATAAATTTGATCATTCATAATTAATCAAATACAAACTGTCATTCAAAAGTTTGGGGTCACCCAGACAATTTCATGTGTTCCATGAAAACTCACATTTTAATCATGCGCTAACATAATTGCATAAGGGTTTTCTAATCATCAATTAGCCTTTCAACACCATTAGCTAACACAAAGTACCATTAGAACACAGGAGAGATGGTTGCTGGAAATGGGCCTCTGTACCCCTATGCAGATATTCCATTAAAAATCAACTCTTTCCAGCTAGAATAGTCATTTACCACAATAACAATGTCTGGACTGTATTTATGTCTAATTTAATGTTATCTTCATGTAAAGAAAATTACAATTTTCTTTCAAAAATAAGGACATTTCTAAGTGACCCCAAACTTTTGATCGGTATATATATCTAATATAACAGCCATATTTAATCTGTGGAAGCAAAAAATATATAGTTAATGAGATTTCCTATGTGTCCAGACTTTAGAGACATCCTGACATGCCATAACAAAAGCCAATGATTAATGGAATGTTTGGAGTTATTCACTACACAACCTACCACTAATGGTGAAAGAAAAAAGAAGTGTGACATCCAGTACCTGTGAAAAGAAAAATCACAATATCAATTACAATATCAAATATCTCTAGAACCAGCAGCCCACTTTACTTAAATATTTCATACTTTTACAAGTAGCTTTCCTTTTCCATTTCCACTGTTTTTTCAGGACAATCTCCAAAGCTGGATGTTGGAGTGACTCGACAGAAAGCAAGAACAGCCAGATGCCAGCCTAAAGTTGCAGTGCAGTTGATGTTGCAGACATGAAGGACCTAGACCAGTATGGACAAGGTCATCTGGACAGTCTGAGTGAGTCTTAACAGAGACATTATCTCAGAAACCAATGGATCAACAGCTCAGCCTTTTAACTAGTTAGTCCAAAAACAAAACAAACACCAGTTTAAAATTTGCTTCCGCAATGATGTTAAACAATTAGAGAACCTGTCTGACATCCAAACATTCTAGATGTTGAAGAGGTTCCTAAACATTTTCATAATGTTTAAGTAAGCTTTCTTTTATTTTCTTCCTAATTTCCATGGTTGGTATTACAGTGTTGTCCTTTCTCTTGAGCTTCATTGAGACTGGCAGAAAAATCCACAACCAAAAAGGAGTTATCAAATGAGGTCAAGTGTGAATAAAACATCTCTGTATAGTAATAATTATGCCAGTTTAACAGATGCCACTGTTCTGTTTGTTTCTCATGTCTTCCAGTCTGCACGGCTCTGTCCAGTTTGATGTTGGTTCTACAGGGACTTCTGGGCTCTGTCAGTGGCTGTCCTGGTGTCTGTACCTGCTATAGCAACACAACTGACTGCTCTGCTGTTGGACTCCTCTCTCTGACGCCTATCCTAGGGCTGCTGGGCCAGGACTCTCTGGCTCTCCGCCTACCCCAGAACAACCTCTCCTTCCTGAGCAAGACTGACCTGTCCAACCTCAGCAGCCTTGAGCTCCTGGACCTTTCCCAGAACCACTTTTCCGCCCTGCAGCCTGGAGCTTTCTCAGGCCTGAGCAGCCTGCGCTGGTTAAATCTCTCTGCTAATTACCTCGGCATACGTCTGGCAACCTCTGAGCTCAACAGCAGCATAGTAATTGTCCAACGTTTGAATGAAAGTCAAGAGAGTGTTGGTTTAAGCAAGGAGGTTTTTAAGGGGCTGTGGCAGCTGCAGGGACTGGACTTGTCCTCCAATGGCCTCCTGTGGCTGCCTAAGGGCCTGCTGGATGGGCTTCAGAGACTCACCTGGCTGTCCCTGGCCAGCAACCGGTTGGTGGCCCTGGAGAGAGGCACATTTGAGCCCCTGGTGGGGCTCCAGCAGCTCCTGCTGATGGGAAATCCCTGGGAGTGCGATTGCAAGCTGAGGGACTTCAAGCACTGGATGGAGTGGTTGATTTACAGGGGTGAGCAGTGCTATTAGCTGGCCTCTCCAAATCTCAAATACTCTGCAGTTGATAGTTTAGCAGTCGGCTTACAGTGCTTTGAGCCTACTGGAGGAAATCAGGAGTCTGTACTTCAAAATCTGTATAACTGAAGCAATTAAGCTTTGCTCTGCAGGATGGTTGTATGCTGAGCAGACATCTAAGAATATAATGACCTCCATGTCTCTCGATATCTCTCATCATTCCTTTCTTCCTCCTTTCCTCCACTTCATCCCCATGTTCTTCCCCTTTCTCTTTTTTGTTTCCCCTCTCCATCTCTTTTATAGATGGGCAGGTAGATGCAATGCAGTGCAGTCTCCCAGGGGATTTAAAGGGCAGGGACATCCGCAGTGTGCCAGCAGAGATGTTCAACTACTGCCTGCACAGTCCGACCAAGGAGGGCGCGTCAGGTTACGCTACCCGGCCTCCCTGCCCGCCTGGTCGAATCAGCAGCACCGATGAATGTATTCGCCAGCGCTACAGGCCTGTCAGTGTCCGTCGTGCACATGGCACACAAATAGTTGCAGGGGTGGTTTGTGGCACAGTGTGTGTCATGATGGTGGTTGCTGCAACCTACGGCTGTGTCTACGCCTCACTGGTGGCACGGTACCAGAGAGAAATGAAGAGTCGAGGGCAACCTCTAATGGCTGAGTCTGGAGCTGACACCGACCTGGAGGATGGACAAATGTCATCGCCGACCTCACCACAGGAGACGCCGCCTAAAGAGGCCTGTAGCTTCGTGCATGGTTATCGAATCAGCAGCTTCTGACACACCAACATTTACTGATGTGGGATCATCCCAGGACATTCTGGCTGCTTCTGCTCCTCAGCTCTCATCCTAGATGAGACAACCTATGCAGAGAGAAGCCCTGCGGATCTGTCATTGTGCTGAAACTCTCTGGGCGGAGACTGATTGTCCAACTAATGGAGTGGACTATATTCAGTGAAGCTGGGATGCTGCAGCGCTTCAATTAATGTATGGATGCTCTGTGAATTGTTATTCCCTGCGTTGCATCTCTCAGTCAGCCTCAAAAGTACTCTGAAGTTGCTGTGTGCACTTCAGCACTTTGACTTCCCTTTATCTGTGTTTTAGTTTCTTCTTTAGAAATATGAAACTACCTTTGTGTTCAAGTTGTATGTCTTTGTGTCTCAATTCAATAAGCACAAGTTCCACAAGTACAAATGTCTGTGAATCTGTGACATTTCTCCTGGTGTTAGTTGCACAAAATTATTCTTCTTTTCATCAACTTAGTGTATTTTATGTTCCCAAAATTGTGACATATTTCTTTGTACCTCTGTTAGGTAGAATCTCTCACACAATAACGTACGTTGCATCACATCAGAATTCTGCTGCTATCTGCTTTGAGCTTCATCACTGAGGTTAACTGCAGACCCACAATAGTCAAGCTGTACTGCTGCCTAGAGGACAAGCTTTGAGCTGCAACAGCTTCTGATCCAGCACAAACAAACTCTATAAATCAACGTAAAAAAGTTAGGATGACTAATATTGGCAACACTGGGAAATACAAGATACTGACTGAAAATGTTTGAGGATACCAGCCCTGATTTGCTGTAACTTCAAAATGTTTGAATTTATTTTCTGTGATAAGCATATAAAACATTGTCCCAAATTCAACTCAAGGACTGTTAATTCTGCTGAAGACAATAAACTATATTTATCTAAAATTGATTTTTTTCTTCTCAAACATTGTCACAATTTGACAGCCACAAAACAAAACTAGAAAAGCACACAGAGAGCGCAGTTCTCCACCAACGCTGTTCATTCCCCCATATGGCACTCTCAAATGCAGTATTTATTTGTCGAAATGCAGCATTTATTTATTAGTTTTTGATGATCAGAAATCACGGCAACATAGAATGTAATTATTTAATATAGATGTACCCACAAACAAAATTACTTTATACTGAGCACAAGCGTGTGTTATGCATGTGCATGTTATGTACAGATACCGAATTACGTGAGCTAAATATGTAGCAGGCGGCGGGAATTGATGGGACTCAGAAACACCCCCACAAGTTTATCAGTTGTTCCTTGTGTCATTTCTAATGGATAAGTCCTGATAAGTCTGCCACAGTCAATTTGTATTAGCATCGCAATCATGTGATCATGAGCAGGCAACTGACGCAGTGTTCACTTGTTGTCATAGTTACACGCCGTGCCGCTATTTCACGATGATACAGAAATAATTAACAAATCCATGGATCCAGACTTTAAGCCACATCACTGCCAAAATCTAATCAGTTGGTTCTTGTGTCATTTCTGACCTTCCCTGAAAATTTCATCCAAATCCGTTTTTGAGTAATGTCGCTAACGGACAGATAAACGTACGCCGATCGTCACATAACTCAGCCGCATTCCTTGGCGGAGTAACAACACAGTTCATATGACAAAAGATTCCACCTCTGACCTCTTTTACAGTCTGAGCAGCAGTCAGGGGAAACCACATTCATAAGTCTCTTACATTATCAAACCAAGATATAGGCAGCAGCCAATATTAATATAAAGGTAAGCTATCATTACTGCTAGTGCAATGTAACGTGTGTGTAAAGTGAGTAACTTTAAAGTTACTCTCAGTGGGATATATTTTCTGTTGTCAGAACAAATGAATCAGTTTTAGCATTAGTGACGGCTTCTATGTAGCTTCTGAAGAAATAATGTTAAATAACTGTACTGTTTTCCAGACATTTAACATCTCTCCTCAGGCTGAACCCTGACAGTCAACAGGTGAGTACATCAACAACTGTATGAGCTGCTGCTCTACAGTTGGAGAGAACATGTATGTGCAATGGTGCTAACGCTAATGCTAGGTGAGAGGGTGGTTCAGAGTTTGGAATTAGCTGGATTTAATGAGAAAAGTTTGTTTGCAGTGCAGAGGGACAACGTTTCCATTGTCAAGAGCAATAAACAATGAAATCAGTAAGAAACTTCATACACACCGTTTGCCATGACACATTTGAGTCTCCCTGCAGAGGAAGTGAATATCACAGTTTTTCCACCATTAGTTTGAATTACAGGTACAAGCAGGTACTCACCTCCAGCCATGGCCGTCTGTCCTTCAGATGAAACCGTCACAGATGTGGTTGCGATGACATACTTCACTCCTGTTGACAGAAAATTTAGCTCAACATCAACCCCTACAAGATTAATTGGTTGGGGAGATATTCATTGATAATGATACACTCCCCTCTCTTTTCTCACATAAAAGACTAGAAAAATTTGAAATACACACTACCGTTCAAAAGTTTGGGGTTACTTTTTTTGGAAAAAAAGCATTTTTTCACTGAATCAGAAATACAGTCTAGACATTGTTAGTGTGGTAAATGAATATTCTAGCTGGAATCAGATGATTTTTAATGGAATATCTACATAGGAGTAGAGAGGCCCATTTCCAGTAACCATCCCTCCTGTGCTCTGGCACATTTGCCATGTTTACATGAGACCTTTAATTTCTCTTTAATTTGGAATTAAAGTTAATTCCGCTTTAAAATCTCCTTGTAAACACTTAATTCCAAATTAAAAAGTTAATTCCGAATAAAGTTAATTCCGAATAAACTAATTCCTGTGTACATTCTATTCATGTATACAATTAATGCCGCTTTAGTTAATTCCAGTCATTCTGCGCATGCTTGGCTCCTCATGTAGTGATGACGTAGTGACGTACACATTCTGCGACCTTACTGGCACGAGCACATCAAGTGGCGCAACAGAAGTAGTGCGCCATTGTCGAGTTGCTGTTTCAAAACGACAAAAGCTAAGCTAAAGGCTACAGACCTAGCGGCTGTCATGGCTGCCATTGTAAGCAGCAAAAGTAGAATTTTGGCATGGATAGATTCAAGTACAGCTGAGTTGAACACTAAGATAGACGCGCTCCGGGAAGACGTGACGAAACAGGAGACCCGCTTGACCGAGCTGGAGTCCGGCCTGAATACGTGCTCAGACAGGGCGGCTACTATGGAAAACGAGGTCACTATATTAAAAGCGGAAGTCACCTCATTCCACCAGAAAATGGAAGAAATTGAAAGGAGACGGCGCCGATTCTGCGCACGTCTGGTTGGGATAAAAGAAGGTCTTGAATTGTGTGAGGGACAATGGCCTACTGCGAATATCGCTAAACTATTGCAGGAGCTGTTGGGCCTCAAGTTCACCCCGACCCTGGATACAGCATACAGTGGCGCCCGACCATAGACTGTATATATAGTGGACGTAGCATCTGGCTCCAGAATTGAAGCCAACCCGGAAGTGTCAAAAACTTGCAATATCCCGCCGTCCGCTAGGGTTGGCTCCAAAAAGCTTTTGCTCCATAGACCCCAATTCATTTTTGGAAAAAATAAAATTTGATAGACTGATTTTCTACAGCTCAGGATTTTTTTCCTGTTAGTTTTCATGGTCAAAATGAGAGATCAGGTGGCCGATCTTAAAATAAATCAATACTGAATTTTAAATAAATCGTTAAAGTTGGCGGAGCCAGGGGGCGTGGCTATACTTGATAGACAGCAACAGAAGCCTCTGCGGTAAAACGTGGGCGGGATAAGAGAGTTCTCAGCCAATCCTGCCCCTAGTTGCTCTCCGGTCCAGTCTGTTTGATGACGCTTTTTACGTCACTGGCTCCAAAAAATCCAAAACGGCGACCAGGAAGTAGCAAAATCCGGGCTTCATTTTCTCGCCGTTGAAACCAACGGGTGATGTCACGGTTAGTTTACGCCTGTGCCCGACGCACCACGGGGGGGACCCTCCCAGAGTCATCTTGATCAGATTCCACTACCTACAGGAACGAGAGGAGGTCTTCCGTATAGCCGCTCGCTTGGCACCGCTGACCCTGCACAACAACAGAGTGAGCATATTCCCTGACGACATGGTGATGGTGGCGAAGAAGAGAGCTGCATTTGCCGAAGCTTAACATCTACTCCGGAGCTGTACGGTACCCAAGTAACATTAGCTAATGTATACGGACCCAATAGGGACGACCCACTATTCTTCACTAACTTTATAGCAACATTATCGGATCTTAATAACAGTCAGTTGATACTAGGGGGCGATTGTAACTGTGTTTTACACCCTAAACTAGACAGATCAAATCCTAGACCGAACAGTAAGATCTCAAACTCTGGTGCAGTTATCCAGTCATTTATAGACACTTCTTTTCCTTTTGGCTTTTCCCTTCAGGGGTGGCCACAGCGAATCAATTGTCTCCATCTAACCCTGTCCTCTGCATTCTCCTCTCCCACACCAACTACCTTCATGTCCTCTTTAACCACATCCATAAACCTCCTCTTTGGTCTTCCTCTAGGCCTCCTGCCTGCCAGTGGGAAACTCAGCATCCTTCTACCAATATATTCACTCTCTCTCCTCTGGACATGTCCGAACCATCTCAGTCTGGCCTCTCTGACTTTAGCTCCAAAGGCTCTAACATGTGCTGTCCCTCTGATGTCCTCATTCCTGATCCTATCCATCCTGGTCACTCCCAAAGAGAACCTCAGCATCTTCAGTTCTGCTACCTCCAGTTCTGCCTCCTGTCTTTTCCTCAGGGACACTGTCTCCAGACCAAACAACATGGCTGGTCTCACCACAGTTTTGTAAACCTTTCCTTTCATTTTAGCTGAAACTCTTCTATCACACATCACACCTGATACTTTTCTCCAGCCATTCCAGCCTGCCTGTACACGCTTCTTCACCTCTTTTCCACACTCTGCATTGCTCTGGACTGTTGACCCTAAGTACTTAAAATCCTCCACCTTCTTGATCTCTTCTCCCTGTAACCTCACTCTTCCACTTGGGTCCCTCTCATTCACACACAGATACTCCGTCTTGCTGCGGCTAACCTTCATTCATCTCCTTTCCAGGGCAAACCTCCACACCTCTAGCTTCTCCTCCACCTGTTCCCTGCTCTCACTACAGATCACAATGTCATCTGCAAACATCATAGTGCATGGAGACTCCTTTCTAACCTCGTCTGTCATCCTGTCCATCACCATAGCAAACAAGAAGGGGCTCAGAGCTGATCCCTGTTATAGTCCCACCTTCACCTTGAACTCCTCTGTCACACCTACAGCACACCTCACCACTGTCTTACAGTCCTCATACATGTCCTGCACCACTCTAACATACTTCTCTGCCACTCCAGACTTCCTCATACAAAACCACAGTTCCTCTCTGGGCACCCTGTCATAAGCTTTCTCCAGATCTACAAAGACACAATGCAGCTCCTTCTGACCTTCTCTGTACTTCTCTATCAACATCATCAAAGCAAATATTGCATCTTTTGTACTCTTTCTTGGCATGAAACCATACTGCTGCTCACAGATGTTCACCTCTGCCCTTAGCCTAGCTTCAACTACTCTTTCCCATAGCTTCATCGTGTGGCTCATCAGCTTTATTCCTCTGTAGTTGCCACAACTCGGCACATCTCCCTTGTTCTTAAAGATGGGCACCAGCACACTTCTCCTCCATTCCTCGGGCATCTTCTCACTATCTAAGATCCTGTTGAACAACCCAGTCAGAAACTCTACTGCTACCTCTCCGAGACACTTCCATACATCCACAGGTATATCATCAGGCCCAAGTGCCTTTCCACTCTTCATCCTCTTCAATGCCCTCCTCACTTCATCCTTACTAATCTTTGCTACTTCTTGGTCCACAACAGTCACCTCTTCTATTCTTCGTTCTCTCTCATTTTCCTCATTCATCAACTCTTCAAAGTACTCTTTCCATCTTCCCATCACACTATTGGCACCTGTCAACACACTTCCATCCTTATCCTTTATCACCCTAACCTGCTGCACGTCCTTCCCATCTCTGTCTCTCTGCCTTGCCAACCTGTACAGATTAGTCTCTCCCTCCTTACTGTCCAACCTAACATACAAGTCATCGTAAGCCCCTTGTTTGACCTTTGCCACCTCTACTTTCACCTTACGCTGCATCTCCCTGTACTCCTGTGTACTCTCTTCACTCCTCTCAGTGTCCCACTTCTTCTTAGCTAACCTCTTTCTCTGGATCCACTCCTGTACCTCCTCATTCCACCACCAAGTCTCCTTATCTCCTTTTCTTCCAGATGACACACCAAGTACTCTCCGACCTGTCTCCCTGATCGCATTTGCTGTAGTTGTCCAGTCATCTGGAAGCACCTCCTGACCATCCAAAGCCTGTCTCAACTCTTTCCTGAAAGTCATACAACACTCTTCCTTTTTCAGCTTCCACCATTTGGTCCTCTGCTCTGCCTTTGCCCTATTCATCTTCTTCACCACCAGGGTCATCCTACACACCACCATCCTATGCTGTTTGGCTACGCTCTCCTCTACCACTACTTTGCAGTCACTGATCTCCTTCAGATTACACCGTCTGCACAAGATGTAGTCTACCTGTGTGCTCCTATCTCCACTCTTATAGGTCACCCTATGTTCCTGCCACTTCTGGAAGAAAGTATTCACTACAGCCATTTCCATCCTTTTTGCAAAGTCAACCACCATCTGTCCTTCTGCATTCCTCTCCTGGATACCAAACCTGCCCATGACCCAATGGCACAATAAGACTCTGGCTTGTGTCCCCTTGTGGCTACATTCCAGTCATTTATAGACACATACACACTTTTTGATCCCGGGCACCCCTCTGACCTGTCTTACAGCATAGCAGAGGTGGGCTGTAAATATGCTGATGCCCCAATGCCTAAGCTCTACAGAGAAAAATTATTGTTTAAAACTGAATTTGATAGCCTTTCCATTAAATAAACTGAACAGTTATTTTTTAAATCAAAACAAAAATTTTATGAACATGGGGAGAAGGCTGGAAAGCTTTTAGCTCGCAAAATCAGACAGTCCGCAGCGGTGAGTACTATTCCTGAAATCCGAACAGAACAGGGGGAGACAACCACTAACCTGGACACATTAAACCATGAGTTTAAACAATTCTATATGAACCTCTACAAATCGGAACCACCAGATGACCCCTCAGATATTACTAGATTCTTGGAGGGACTGACCATCCCAACGATCACCCCAGAGGATGGTTTACAGATAGACAGACGGATTACAGCAGACGAAGTAATGCAGGCAATTAAATCAATGCAGAGCAGTAAGGCTGAGGGGCCTTATGGGTTTGCAATTGAGATATACAAGGAATTTGCAGATAAACTAGCACCGATAGGCAATTATACCAGGACATCTTTGAACAACAGAAATTGCCTGAAACCATGACACAGGCCATAATTTCTTTACTGCTTAAAATAGACAAAGACCCTTTACTATGTAGCTCGTACCACCCAATAAGCCTTTTGAACTGTGACTACAAAATTCTCACAAAAATACTAGCCACCCGAATAGACAGTGTGATTCCAGTGGTCGTTAATCCAGATCAAATGGGCTTCATTCCTGGTAGACAGTCATTTTACATATAATAGACTACTCAATATCCTGTACACCCCGCACTTGACATCTGAGGAGTCCACAGAGGTGGTGATCTCCTTGGATGCTGAAAAAGCATTTGATCGATTGAATGGCAATACTTGTTTGCTGTCTTAGAAAAATTTGGCTTCGGATCTGTCATGGTCCCTCCCTCCTCTGTGATAGCTGTAGTACACAATCCACAAACCCGGTTGTCAAAGCTTCACTTAGAATATGGTTACAGTTTAGGAGACATTTTGATTTAAAACAGTATAGCAGGTATTTCCCTGTAGCAGCTAACACTTTCTTCCATCTGGGTTTGACAATGCATTTCAGTATTGGCATGGAAATGGTTTGATCTTCTTTGGTGATTTGTATCCTGATAATGTGTTTATTTCATTTGAAACACTTGGAAATGACCACAATATACCCAGATCACATTATTTTAGATTTTTCCAGATACGCATCTTTACCAGAAAGGACTTCCCCACATTTCCTTTCCCACCACCTAAGAATCATTTAGATGCAATTCTAGAGTTGTATTCTTACGAGAAGAAGCGTGTAGCTGTGATTTACAATATGATAAAAGACTTGAAACCAATATCATGGGATAAAACCAAAATGGCATGGGAGAGGGATTTGGGGGTTGAGCTTTCTGAAGATATGTGGCAATATAGTCGAAAACGTATCCATACGTCATCACTGTGTATTTGCCATGGCTTAATTCAATTTAAAGTACTACATTGCCTGCACTATTCAAGGGATAAACTGTCTAAACTTTTTTCCCACTGCAGTTTGTGACTGTCCAAGGTGCAGCTATGCTCCTGCCACAATAGGACACATGTTCTGGTCATACACCTCCCTCAACGACTATTGGAGACAGATATTTGATGTGTTTTCCAAAATCTGCTGTCAGACTATAACACCTGACTACCACACAGCCATTTTTGATGTACCAACCCCTGGCCACAAAGTCTCAAAGTTACAAGTAAATACTTTGGCATTTGCTTCCCTGCTCACACGCAGACTCATACTTCTTAATTGGAAATCAAATTCAGCCCCGTCATTTTTGCAGTGGTTGAGGGATGTACTATCTTTTCTTCCTTTAGAGAAACTGAGATATAAGATATGTAAAGCCCACAGAAACTTCACCCTGACCTGGAGTCCTTTTATACAATTTGTAGAAGGTTTTCCCTTTCTATGATATACCCTAACATTAGTTGTATTGAACTGCTAAAACTACTTTATAACATGCCCAAAATATCAACCAACTCAATATACGATGAAATGTTCCCACCTGATTATTTTTGTACTTTTTCTTGCATTTTTCTGTTTTTCTAATTTGTTTTTTATGTATGAGCCTTGGGGGGAGGGGGCATTTTCAATTTTTTCCTTCTGCTGTCTGTCATTGTAATAATATAAAACTGCAAAATAAAGTTTGAAAAAAAAGCAAAGCTAAAAGCGTGTTTATTAGTTGTTCCTCCATGTTGTTGGGGAAAAGAAATGCTGCGGCAAATGGAGTCTGCTTTCTTCTGGTAAACAGGGATATGTCACATCCACTCCCTGTCCAGTCAGAATCCTTTCCAACGCCCAAGTGTTAAAGCTTAATTAAGGAAGGGGAATAAACGTGTGGTCCATGTAAACCTTAATTCGGAATTAATATTTCCATGTAAATGCGAAGCACAAAACTTTAATTCCGAATGAGTTAATTCCGAATTAATGATTCCGAATTAAAAAACTTCATGTAACCGTGGCCAGTGTGTTAACTAATCAGTTTGAAAGGCTAATTTATGATTAGAAAACCCTTGTGCAATTGTGCTGGCACATGAACAAAAAAGTGTGAGTTTTCATGGGAAACATGAAATTGCCTGGGTGATCCCAAATGTTTGAACAGTAGTGTATGTTGAGTGTTGAAGAGATGTTCAGAGGCAGACCTTTGTCGTTGGTAGGGTAGTAATAGAAGCGTCCAGGAGTGTTTTCCACAGCCAGGCGGTACCACAGAGGGAAGTGATCAATGGTGAACAGGTTGCTTTTATCAGTTGGAGTCAGGAATTTCCTATAATGTGAAAATTATACCTCAGATTTAATTATCTGCTCAAATGTCAAGCTTTAATCAAATCAGGTAATTCAAAGACCAGGTTACAATTTCTGATTATGGGATACTCTGTGCAAATCCCAACATAACCCACAATGTCCACAGCAAGTGGCTGCATCAAGTCTTGTGCTTTTTTCCCCTCCCTGCTGTCTTTTGGAGCCTGATCTGTCTTTCATGGACTGGCTCTAAAGCCTGAAATTCACTTGCAGATGTGCAGAAATGCATGCATTTAGTAACACTTGACTTTTTAATGCATTATTTCATTCCATATTACTGTCAGTCAAAAAGGAGGATGATGAAATGGTTCTGGCTTGTCAGACTCTCCGTAGTCACTTTTACTTTGCAATGAAATTGAAGATACGGCAATTTTCATTGAAGTATTTTTCTGTTTCTGCTTTTAGATGTCACAACTAGTAAGAAGTACAGCGATGGCTCATATATACTACAGCTATTCTATCTGTCATTACCAAGGTAGCAATAAGCAGAGAAAAAATATTTCATTATTTTATTAATCACTTGTACAACCTAAAAAAGTGAACACATTAATGGCAGCACTTGTGCTGTGAGATGACAGCCACGAAGCCTTTTAGTAACCAGCAAATGACTATTCAGTATGCTTAGAAAACATACTTCCCTTTCTTTTAGTGCACGTACCTGTCCCAAGTGCCAGAGAGGGTTTACTACCAGGTTTTTCAGAAGTCTCACGGAACTGCCTGAACAGTGATTGTTGACTGCCTGGATGTAAAGGAACTGACTCTTGCACTTGTCAAAGAGTGTAAGAGTCAGTTCCTTAAAGGCATTAGAGAAGATTTAATTTCCTACGACTTTGAACGTAGCATGCGCATGCGCACATACAACCTCTCCCTCATCCCCCTCTAACCTCCCCCCTCTTAACATTTACGAAGAAACGCCCCCCTCCAGAAACTTGCGTAGCACTCGTGAAGTTGTCTTTTACGGCTGGGTCCCCCTGGATCTTTATTTGCCATTATGTAAAAAAAGATGAGCAAAACAAGTCGCCAGCTAACTACGAAGCTATACCAAAGCAACACATACAGAAAACACGTAAGTCCAAGGCGTACGTAATCTACGTAACTAGGCCTGAGCCGGAAGATTTTTGATTGACAGGAAAGGGAGCAAACCAAACGCCTTGGTCCGAGCGCATTGATTGGCTGATGTTTTTCAGATCCTGCCATGTCCACAGTTATTTATTTATTTATTTATTTTTATTCTTTTAGAGACCATACATACAAGTCCACTAAAGGTCAGTATATTCATTTTATGTGAATCAGACAAATTAAACAAAAAAAAACCATCCTCCATAATGCCTTTAATTTTGATGCAGGGAGTGGTATCTTAAACAGTTTTTTTCATTGAATATCCTTTTATTCTGCGAGATGAAGTTACTGCTAGGTTGCAGTGCCCTGGCTTTCCCGTTAAGCATTTGATTTGAATGGTACAGTGATACAAAATACTTCAGATACTTTGACTGTGCAGTGATCTACTACGTTAAAGAAATCCCCTTCATGTAGTTCTTGATTAATGGCCATATTGTCTGCTTGAAAAATATGATAAGGCTATACCAAAGTGAGGTTAGTGAAGTGCCGGCTTTCTCAGTAGAGTATGCTGTTTTTGTCCTTGAGTCTAATTTTGCTGCATGAGTCATGGTATGCACACTGACCTCTGTAAACTCTTCTGAGACAAATTGAACTGGATGCACAAACTATAAATGATAAATAGTGTGAGTCGTACTTTGCCACCCTGGTTTCCACTCCTGCGTATCTCATGATCCTCATCAGACCGGCACGAGTCCCAAGGAAGGCTGTCTCAATCCCTGGTTCCACCCTGGCATGCACACGCACACACACACACACATAGAAAAACAACACAGAGGACAGAGATTAATTATACCTCCTCTTTGGAGGCTGTTTATCAGTGAAATCAGCTGTCGTGTTTGTCAGACATCAAACCTGCAGATTACAGATTCAAAACACATCAGGTTTAATGAGAAGTCAGAAAATACACTATCACTCAAAAGTTTGGGGTCACTTAGAAATGTCCTTATTTTTGAAAGAAAAGTATGTTTTTCAATGAAGATAACATTAAATGAATCAGAAATACAGTCATGACTATTTTAGCTGTAAACCGCTGATTTTTTGTATTTTTCGGCTTCATTAGACAGGTTATTAGAGAGTCAGATAGGAAAGTAGGGAGAAGAATGGGGAAAAGACTTGCAGCAAAGGGCTGTAAGCTGGTATTGAGGGACTATAGCTCCTTTTTATAGGTTACCTGCTCAGTCAGCTGAGCTATCTGGGCACCCAAAATGGCTGATTTTTTAATGGAATATCTGCATAGGATACAGAGGCCCATTTCCAGTAACTATCACTCCTGTGTTCTAATTGTACACTGTGTTAACTAATCGTGTTGAAAAGCTTATTTGAGTTTTAGAAAACTCTTGTGCGGTTATATTAGCACATGGACAAAAGGATGAGTTTTCACGGAAAACATGAAATTGTCTGGGTGACCCCAAACTTTTTACCATTTACCATCGCTGCAACAGGCGTACTATGATAAAGTCTTTCAGACAATTTTGGGTTTAATTATTTAAGTTTTGGGACATTTATGAACAGTACGAACACTGCCAGATACAAAATTTTATTTAGGCTAAACTGCCCTTTTAATGTTTTACATGTCAGTAAAAAAATGCAAACATGCCTCATGTCTCCTGCCTCACCTGTCATTGAGCATGAGGGCATTCCAGTAGGCCTCCAGAGGAGCCGTTACTACAGCGTCAAACAGAGTCTGCTGTAGTAACACTTCATCACCTGGGCAACAGACAGAATGAGTCAAATAAAAGTAAAATCAAAGTTGAACTGATATCTTGTTATATCTCTAAGGTATATTCTTAATTTGTCCCATGTAAAAATCTGGAAGTAAATCTCTGCAACACTGATTTAAAAAACAGATTAAATGGGTCTTTGTACATCAGAAAAGATAAAAGACGTTTTATAGATATTTTAAGATTTTTTTGTCTGTTAAAAACCTACATTCAAGGTCAGGCTCCTTCCCCAGCAGGTAACGGATAGCGGCCTGAAGCTGGGTGTATTTTCGGTGAGCAGGGTCAATGTCCGTCTCACAGTAAGTCCTGAAGAAAAGAGAGTTTTAAACCAAAATGAACAGCTTCACTGCACAACAGCACAACTTGCTTTTATGCTGCATAAAATCTGACTATGTGGAAAAGTACACTTTGAAACTGTTTCAAAGCAAATGATGAACTTTCTAGTTATTTGAGCCTTTTAACAAAGGCTCAAATAACTAGTCATATGTCATATGTCATATTATAAACACATTCTGTATTTATTTATTTATTAACTATTATAATTGATTTTCTGGAATCAGGCAGTATCTGAAACATCATGGTGGGAAACTGTATGAAATATGTGCCTTTTGCCTCAAGGACATGACACTGATAGTTTAATTCTCTGAAATACTTACATGCAATAGCCTATTTGCAGAGGTGCACAATCAGGAGAGGCAAACCAGGCAAATATTTGCTTCAAATCTATTATTTTGTCTTTGTTTTTCATATATAGTAGCATGGTATGTCAGCTCTATGTTAACACAATGCAAAAACTTTCTGTATTTGGAAAAGAGGACTACTTGGCAACGCTTTTCCCACAGAAACAGAAGAGACAGAAGCAGCAAGTACTGTCAGAAATGGCAAATTCCATGTGGTAAGTTATAAAGCAATAGAGCATTGGTGACTAATTCAACAAAGACGCAAGAGTGTGAAAATGGTTGAAGGTTGTAACTATTGCATTTGATTTACAATTAATATTATTTCATGTAAATTTCAAGGTATTTTGCTGGTAAATGCTTTGTTGCTCAGACAAGCAATTAGCATTGCTGGAAAGGTCATCATATAGTTTCTTTCAGTAAGTGCTACTCTTTGCTGCAACTGATGCTTCATTAGTAATTCAACCAAAGGGGGATGTGAATTTATACACAAACTACAATTTTCAGGTTCAAAGAGTTTACCAGTAATACAGTATTTATCTTTTTTTTTTATCAGTTTGGCTCATTAATCTGTCTTCAGCATACAAAAACTGACTGACTGAAATTTGCTGTCTTAAATATTCACGTCTCAGACGTACCATTCAGAAGCAATAAAGAGGTCTGGAGAGGTCAGATCATGCAGCCCTGTGAGGGAAAGTACAAACACTGGTATCAGTTCAAATGAGCTCAGAAATTTATTTCATTTCACTTTAGATAAGCAATAGTGTTGCAAGTTAAACGTAGTTTACAGCCTCCAAGTTGTATTTTGTATGCATGAATATATACATGAACATTGGAAATTGAGAGCCTGATTCCACATACTGGGGCTCAGCAAGTTGACTCACTGATTCATTCATCAAAGTTCTAAGTTTATCAAAGTTTCTTTAAGGAAAACACTATCACACTCAGTACTTGAAGTCGGTGCTGCATGCAGAATCATGCCGAATCATACCTTCTTCCACAGATACATTTCCCATAAATATTCGACTTCCGTGACCCTTCGTCAACACCATGCCAAAGCTGCAAGGAGATGGACAAGGAGACAATGAAACCTCCGGACATGGTTCTGTGTTAGCTTTCTTTTGATGAGTTTAATTGTCAAGTGATGGTGATAAAGCTCAGCTAATAATAGATTTTTAAAGTCATCACTCATATGAACATTTAAGAGCATTTGACCATTACACACTGTGAGCAAATATGTTTGATCAAGAATAATTATTTGTATTATTGTTTAAACTATATTTTTGCCCAAACAAGAATAATTGTAATAATAATAATAATAATTTTTATTTGTAATGCACTTTTCACTTAGGCAAAAATCTCAAAGTGCTACACTGAACATGAGATTTTACGTTTGAAATATGTCTATTTTTCATTTTATAATAGATTTTGAGCATTTTGATAACTGAAAAAGAAAAACAAGAAGAAAAATTACAGATCATAATTATGGATCACAGCAATAGAAAAATGTCAACATGTTGCTATTGCTGTGCTCTGTCTCCAAGTTTGTGCACTGTGGCACCTCTTGTATGATATTATCAGTGATAAAGAGCTTGGGGTAATAACACAAATATTACAATTTCTTTAAAAGTAAAACAAGTAACTTAAAAAAATTTTAATGGACTGTCAAAATAAACATGTTTTTTTTTGAGGAATAGCTGGAATACAAAATGATAAAAACTTTTCACTGCAAAGATATCACAAGAAAACGACCTCACCTGGTCATTTTTGACCTACTGATGCATCTAATGGTTAAGATGACCCAAAAATAAAACAGTATACTGTATATTATCTTTTTAAAGGCATTTCTAACACTGAAAACAAAGTCCATGCTCCCTCACAAATATATCCCTTTTTTTTAACTATTAAGATCATTTGTTACTGTACTATTGTGTGATGGAAAAATCCTGCTCAGTTTTACATAAGCAAAGCTTTTCTACATAAACTGTCCTTCTCTGACAGTGAATTTGACGAATACAACTGAAATAATCACAAGGCCTCCTTACATTACAGCATCAGGTAGATGTCACACTGGATTTGAGTGTAATTTTGCCACAGTATTTAATGCTGATTTCGAATTCATCCATATATCCATATATATATATATATATATATATATATATATATATATATATATATATATATATATATATATATATATATATATAAATGAAAATAATTGTTTGCATAATTATTCACCCCCTTTTTAATTTAATGGTCTAATTCAATAGAGGTCCATCAAATTGTTGCCAATAGTCTCACAATTAGTGAAATGAAGATCACCTGAGTGGTGTGGGTGTGTTTCAAGTGACTGAGTTGTAAAACACCTGTGTCTGAAGGGTCCAGAGAGTGGTTGATCAGTATTCCTGGCTACCATTACACCACGAAGACAGAAGAACACTCTAAACAACTCAGGGAAAGGGTTATTGAGAAGTACAATTCAGGGGATGGTTACAAAAAAATTTCCAAGGCACTGAACATCCCCCGGAGTTCAGTGAAATCAATTATCAAGAAATGGAAGGAATATGGCACTTGTGTGAATCTGCCTAGATCAGGCCGCCCTCGTAAACTGAGTGACCGTGCAAGTAGGAGACTAGTGAGAGGAGCCACCAAGACCCCTACAACTACTCTGAAGGAGTTACAAGCTTCAGCTGCTGAGATGGGAGAGACTGTGCATGTAGCAACTGCTGCCCAGGTTCTTCACCGGTCAAAGCTTTATGGGAGAGTGGCAATGAGAAAGCCACTGTTGAAGAAAAGTCATATTAGATCTCGACTAGAGTTTGCCAAAAAGCACGTGGAAGACTCCATGGTCAAGTGGAAGAAGATTCTTTGGTCTGATGAGACCAAAATTGAGCTTTTTGGCCATCAGACAAGACGTCATGTTTGGCGGAAACCAAACACTGCACATCACCAAAAACACACCATCCCCACTGTGAAGCATGGTGGTGGCAGCATCATGCTGTGGGAATGTTTCTCAGCAACTGGACCTGGAAGGCTTGTAAAGATAGAGGGCAGAATGAATGCTGCAAAATACACTGAAATCCTGGGGGACAATCTTTTTCAGTCTGCAAGAGAACTACGTCTTGGGAGAAGATTTATTTTCCAGCAAGACAATGATCCAAAACATACTGCAAAAGCTACACAGGAATGGTTAAAAAAGAACCAGGTAAATGTTCTGGAGTGGCCGAGTCAAAGCCCAGACCTTAATCCTATAGAGAATTTGTGGCTGGACTTGAAAAGGGCTGTTCATGCCCGATACCCGTGCAGCCTGACCGAGCTTGAGCAGTTTTGCAAAGAAGAATGGAGCAAAATTGCAGTGGGCAGATGTGCAAGACTGATTGAGACCTATCCACACAGACTCACTGCTGTGATTGCAGCCAAAGGTGCATCTACTAAATACTGACTTGAAGGGGGTGAATAATTATGCAAACAATTATTTTCATTTATATAATTTTCTTTCATTAACATTACTTTATAGAAATCTGTTTTCACTTTGACATTAAAGAGTTTTTTCCAATAAATTGTTTTGCTAAAAAAGCTAAATTTTATTGATCATGATTGATTTATGAAAGCAATAAAAGGGTAAAACATCAAAGGGGGTGAATACTTATGATAGGCACTGTATATATGTGCAATTTGGCCAGCAGATGTCTCAATTTACCTGGAATAAACTCTTCCAATCTGTGAATCTTTTTCAACACAGTTCCTTCATTCTGGTTCAGGACTTTAAAAAGCTTCACTTCTACCATCACTGCATATTATTCTGCTTAAAAGGAAAAGCTGTGCAAATACCATTATGGACAGATTGTATGTGGGCAAAAAAAATGAGTTATGGTAAAAACACTAAAATGTTTCTTTGAACAGTATTCGTTTCAGCGTCATGCCATCAGTCATTTTAAAGCACAACAGCAGTAGCAGAGACAAGCACCTGTGTACATATAGACATGTCAATGGATCATCTGAGTGCTAATTCATGGCTTACCAAGAACACATGAAGGATCTTTTTGGCATACTAACACTGCAACAGGAGTTTCTCAGAAAGCACCTTTGTTGTTGATATAGTAAATAAACCTGCAGTGAAAAGTGCTGATTTACCTGAAAGGTGTCTCATCGATGTTTGTGTGGAAATAGTCGTTGACAAGGTACAGAGGTCTTTTCTGTTGGATGAGATGAGCATCATCTTATCATCAGCAATGCTGTGAAGTTTAGTCTCTAGTGCTTAAGTCACACATGAACAAGATGAGAGCATCCACACAGTAGCACAGGACGTGATCTAAGGCCTGTGCTATAAGAAAGTTGAAGATAAGCAGGGCTTTTTTCGCTAGGTGGCTTAACTAAACTTCCATCCATTCATTGTCTATACACCGCTTGGTCCTCAATAAGGTTGCAAGGTGGGGCTGGAGTCTACCCCAGCTGACTTAGAGTGAAGGCAGGGGACATCCTAGACAGGCCACCAGTCTATCACAGGGCTACATACAGAGACAAACAATCACACTCACATTCCCACCTACGGACATTTTAGAGTTACCAGTTAACCTCAGCATGTTTTTGGACTGTGGGAGGAAGTCAGAATAACAGTAGAAAACCCACACATACACAAGGAGAACATGCAAACTGCATGCAAAAATATTCTGGGAAGGTCGGGAACCCAAGATCTTCTAGCTGTAAGGCGAAAGCGCTAACTATCAAGTCACTGTGCAGCCCTTCCCTAAACTTCACAATTGCAGTTCTCACTATGTGGTCACACAAAGGTGGCTATAAGTCAATCCAGGGTTTCTGGTGTTGGCACCAGATGATCAGTTGCAAACATGTACAAATCTAGGGATGCATACTTCTTACAAGAACAACAAGCCATACTCTTGATCAAAGTGACCTTTAAAATATACTACAGACTAAAAACAACACAGCTGTTGCAGGCAAGCAAATTAATATATCTAAATATAAGGAATGATCTGAAGAAGTTCGACTAATATTGTGCACCACATGATTGTGTATCAAAAATACAGATGTAGTCCCTTCATGCTACTTACAAAAATATTTAAAGAATAAAGTAATGAAGTAATGAAAATAAAATAATTTATTAGTGATAATTGGATGATTCAGTAATCTCATTCAGTTTCGTTGCTACAGCATGTAAGCAGCTTAAGCTTCATTCTATCAGTTGCATGACTGTTTAACAAACTCTGGCATTGTTAAATAGTTATGGGAGCAAGTAAAGAACACAAAAAAAGCGTACTGCCAAATAGATTTACAGCAAATTTACAAGATCAACAAGTACAGGTGCTGTATCAGGCTCTGTTTTAGGAATTTGTTGCTATCCAGTTACCTTTACACAAATGAAATGGCTTTGAAATCACTTCCAGCTACAAAAATTCTTCCTTTCCTCAAAAACCCTCTCACTGTATAATTATTGGATCCCAATGGGGCTAATTTGGTGTTTCTTTAGAACTCTAGGAGAGATTCCATAATGCCTAAGCTGGATGAAAATTGTTGAAACAGTTTGATATGGAAAGCAGACAGTGTTTGAACTGATTGATTCCTCACCCCTTTATCCACCGATGCTCTGATGTTCAGGGTGAGTCTACCCGTCTGTCCTTTTACCATGGCTGTCCTCAGCTGAAAGTACAAGACAAAGTTGAATTTAAGCATTAGGCCATATTTTTGGCAAGAATAACAAGTCAGTAAACAGTTATGTTAGTGAAACTCTACCAAATCTGATGCACCAAAAATGAAGCACAACAATGCTACTTCTGTTACAGTCATATCAGTACAAAGCGGTATCCTCAATTGAACTTTAGTTAAGTACATTGCAGAACCATTTGAGTCACACTCAGTGACCTTCTCAAAATGGTGACAACAGGTCAGGTTATAAGAGGAATTATTATCAAGAAAGTTAAAATGGAGTGAAATTAAATTGAGATTTCTGTACAGTATATGTGAGATGTTTCATTCAAACACAAAAAACATATATTTTTCTCATTTTGCTACTTGATATTCAAATGGTAAAATCAGAAATAAACCTTAATAGCTGTGTCCTGAAACAATCTGTGTTTACCTTCTCGTCTGTATCCTCCCACTCTACCTCAGACAGATCCACACTGTTGTAGTTTGGCTTTGGCTTCAGTTTCTTTCCATCTTTATACTGTAGGACAAAGGAGGCACTGTGTGTAGTGAAATTCTGTATGACTCTTGTTATAAATATTTAATACCCTTTCTCCTTAATGTACCCTTCAGGACATTTGCTACACTGTAACACTTTAAATATAGATCTAGTAAATCAAGAGCTGCTCCTGCAGGGTTCTTGAGCTAAATTTGTCTGCTACAATGATTTAAACCTGCAGTACAGAAACAGAACTCACCAGAGGTCGAAGGTCAGGGTGAGCCAGGATGTAACCGTTGTTGGTGATGAGGAAAGCGTACCCATGAGCTCCCAGCTGAGAGGGAACCACAAAACAAGGAACACTGCTTAAGCTGCGAAATCTGTTTTGTTATTTTCAAAACCCTTCAAATAACATCTATGCTACATAGCGAAACAGGCTTGAACTCACCATGTATCTGGGAGCCAGCTTCATCACCTCCATCAGTGGGATGTCAGAGCCAACCACACCAAGCAGGATGCCATGGGACAGCTAGAGACAGCACCATGGTGGTCAAAATTCAGCATTACAATACTACTTAGAGGTTAGACATACACTACCTTTCAAAAGTTTGGGGTCACTCAGACAATTTCATGTTTTCCATGAAAACTCACACTTCTATTCATGTGCTAACATAATTGCACAAGGGTTTTCATGCTCTCATTCAATTCAATTCTATTATATAGCACAAATTCCCAACATGTCACCTCATAGCACTTCATATAAGGTAAAGACCTTATGAATTTTAAACTAATGTGTAATGTTTAGTATGAAAACAGTTTCCCAGTACTGCTAGCAATAAATGGATTATACTTCAATTATGTATACATTATTTTTAGTGAACAATTTTATGTTCATCCATTACTTTACAGATTTAGACTGGTTATCTATTGCACAATTGTGCGTTATTTTGGCTGTTACACTGCTTGTGTTACTTTAAGATAGCAGTTAGACTGTTCCATTGTTTTAGCTGTAAAAAGATTAACATTTTTTATTCTATTACTTTTAGTCAACTACTTAAACAAAATTATATCAGTTACCTCTAATCCAACTGTTTATTACTTTTAGTTAACTATGGTGACTGTTTATTTATTATGTTGAGCATTTCCAACAGTATATTTTACTTTCAGCTGGCTATTTCAACCTTTTATCCATTATTATTTTTTAGCTATTCCAATGGTTTATCCACTACTTTACCCAACTGTTTATCCATATTTTTCTTCAATGTTTCATTAAATGAAACTAGCTATTTAAACCACCAAGTGATCCAAATCAAGGAAACTAAGGCTTTGGTGTTCAATAGGTATTCCATCTCAAGCCAAACCTCCTAGAATGAGGGATTTTTTAAGAAAAGTTGATTAGCTCACATTGTCTGGCAGCAGCAGATTAAAAATTGTTTCTGCAGTTCTACAGTTTCATTTAGCATCTAGATTCCCAACCTGGGGTCCGCGCCCCCCCAGGGGGGGCGCCAGAGAGCTCAGGGGGGGCGCAAGGCTTTGACTTCTTTGAGGGTGTCAAAATTAGATTTGCTTATAGACATAAAAATAATGATGAGAACACTATGGCATCATAGCCGGCTGAAGGAAAATGCGCCGCGGTGCGTAATTTTTCACTGCATGCTGCATCGCCAAGCATTAGCCAGCAAAAAACTTTCCGAGGACCTAAATAACACATTAACAACTGTAATTAAAGTTGTAAACTTTATAAAGGCTCGCCCCACAAACAAGAGACTTTTTGCCCAGCTGTGCGAGGATGAAGCGCACCATACGCTATTACTGCACACAGAGGTGTGCTGGCTGTCCCGTGGAAAAGTGCTTGTGCGTTTTATAGAGCTGCAAGAAAAAATAAAGGAGTTTGAGCAAGATCACAACCCACAGCTGCGCGAGCAACTTACTGATGCGTTTTGCATCAAAACAGCATATCTGGGGGACACATTTACTCTGTACAACGAGACAAACAAGCGGATGCAGGGACCGGAATCAAACATTGTGCATTGTAAAAACGCACTGGGTGCTTTTGTGCGTAAACTGGAGTACAGATCGGGAAAAATGTCAAAAGGAGACTTGCAACAGTTTCCGCTGCTGATGAAACAGTCCGGGGGCATTGTGCGTGCGTCTTTACGCGCGGAGTTTACGCGGCACATGAACCTGCTGCAGGAAGAAATTAAGTCCCGCTTTGCTGATGTTGATGAGTACTTATCAAAGGAAGCGTGGGTGGTCGATCCCTAAACCTCCAGCCTTCAGGTCGTGGAATACATCGGTTGTGAAGATGAGCTTGCCGACCTCCAAGCTGATACGGTGTCAAGGAAATATTTTCAGGAGAATGGATACAAAAAGTTTTGGATAGTGAAAGGACACGCTGTTGCACCCAAGCTGGCCATGCATGCAATACGGAGGGTTATTCTTCCGTTCAGCACCACATACCTGTCTGAGACGGCCTTTCAGTGCACTTGTTATAATAAAAACAAAAGCCCGTAACAGGCTCGATGCCCACCAGGATTTCAGGCTTGCAGTCACAAACGTAACACCTGACATTCCTCCTCTCGTCAGAGATATGCAAGCCCAAGGAGGTCATTAGATTATGAACAAGATGACAACGTCAAAAAAAAAGGGCACCGTTTTTTTAAAAAACACATTTCTTACAAAGAATACATTTTGTGAGTGTGTCTCATTGCCTTTTGAGCCACTTATCAAAAGTTCTACTCTGGTGCAAACAAGTTTTAAACAGATGATATTATTATTAATGTTCTTATTTTCAAGTAAACGTGGATGTGTTTAAATAGCATAATTCTGTTTCTGAATGACAAGAGAACTGGTTATTGATAACGAATTTATTTAGCCAGTTATTGTTTTTATTTTCTTTTGTTGTACTGATGTCTTCAGAGATTCACTTGAAGTTTTAAGGAAGAAAGTTTACTTTTACTAAAAGTGGTACATTTTCCATGTTAAAATTTCTCATGCAGATATTAAAGTTCAAGTTAATTTCTGAAAACATTTTTTCCACATGCGATTCCAGTCGGGGCTCGGGCTTATTTGGATGTAAGTAGGGGGGGCTCTGAGGAAAAAGGTTGGGAACCACTGATTTAGCAGACTCTTTTATCCAAAGTGACATACATGAGGTTAGATACAACACAGTGTGCAGACTGCTGGAAGAAAAACATTGTACTGAGCATCCAATAGAGGATAATAATAGGAAACGAATAATGTAAATGGCAAATCAAAGGTAATTTTTTAAAAACTTAACTTTATAAAATGCAACTGCCTTCTGTCTGTAATTAATTCAGTTTCCGACAGACATTTTAGTTTAATTCTCATTTCCGTTTCATTTCCCCATAAAGTCCCATGTGTATGTTTTCCTGTTAATGCTGTCTCTTGCTGTACATAACCTTGCACAAATTCAGTACTTTAGTGTACAAGAAATTCATTGATAGGGAGGTGCCACTGCAGGAAATTTGTAGGAGAGGCATCTGTGTCAATTGCGGTGTAGGATCCAACAGTCATATCGTTAAGGGGTCTAAATAATGGCCAATAGTCATTCATGGGCCTAACTCCACTTCTATGAGCATGTAGGAAATGGAACAATAGAGGTTTCTTATGTGAGCCTGTATGATGAAGTTTCATTGCTGATGTCGATTTTAAGTCTGGACTGAAGAACAACCAACTAACATAACTCTCAATAAAATAATATCATTGCTATTAAATAACCAAATCAAGAGATCAAAGTAAGTATTTTATAGTGCGATATAATGTTCTCCATTGTAAGATTCATGAGTTGACACTGACCGTCTCCGTCTTCTTGCTGAACACCGGCATGGCCACTGAGGTCATCAGCAGCAGACTCTGAGCCTTGGTATTGAAGAGCTGAGAGACAGGACAGTTTTTGTCACATGGTGTGACTATTTTTAGCACACATTCAGCATATATGAATGATCAAGGAAAGGATTTGTAAAGATAATAATTCCAAATATTGGTATAGACAGAACTGATCTCCACAGTTGCCACAAATAACATATTTTCAAGAACTAAACTCATTCTTGAAAAAGGTCTCTTATATACTGGACCTTATATTGTACCTTACAGTCCTTTTGTATGCATATAATGTGTTTGATGTCTTGTATTTCTACTGGTGAGTTTTGTATCCACATTTGAATTTTCACTTTTTTTTAATCTTCAGACAAAACTATTCAACAGTGTTTATGCAGACACTGCATGTCAATAGTACAATTCAGAGGTTGAACTCCAGATGGTGGTGTAGGACAGCTGGTAGCTCTGTATGAATTTAAATACATAGTCATGGTCACTGAGGATGAAGTCACTACAATCCAAACCAAAACTTTCAGGAACTCTGTGTGACACCAGGACATGAACAGTTTGTCTAAAACTTCAACTGCTACTTCTTCTTCTTTACCTCTTTTGTGTTAGGAAGCTGCCCGAGTGATGTAGGGGAAGGCCCGGAGGATCATGAGAGAATGAGCCCAAGACGACAAGAAGGAAACAGACAAATGGGTGACAGTGATGATGAAGATGATAATGAAGATGAATACCACTGTACAGCAGGCTGACTTCAAGGAGCAGTTCACCCCAAATGAAAATATAGCAAAGGTTCATATCTGATATGATTAAGGAAAATGTTTGACATGCTGTACGTGATTATGGCCTCTGATTGGCCAGCTCAGCTCACCACAGTGTCCATATAGGCTTCTGTCCAGATGATGTCATGGTCGTGGTTGATGACCATTGGCCGACTGAGCACATGCAGGTACTCCATGACGTTCTCCTGCACATCGGCCAGCGTAGAGATGTGGGTGTAATAACCTAACAAAAGCCACATGAGCATAAATGAGTTTACACATACACAAAAAACATGAAACTTGAAACATGTGCACACACGCACACGACTGACCTTTGTTGTTGCAGGCAATCCATTTGGTATTTTGGGCAAAGGTCATCTCTCTGCCAATCAGGTAGGTGAAGACTCGCACCTAAGCAGAGAAGCACAATTATTTACGTCTTTTTCTGTTTTTAACTCAACATGACAATTCTGGTTATGAAAGACTTCTAAATGTGTCCTGTTTCTCTGTGTAATACACAAGGTTTTTGCACTCCACAAAGTCTTTACAATAACAATTTACAATTTTATTCAGCAGAAGCTTTTATCCAAAGCAACATACATCTGAGAGTAGATACAAGGTAGGTAGGCGAGGCAGCAGAAAGGGTCCTCACTCGACAACTACACCCTGACTTGGATTTGAACCATTGATCTCCTGTGCTAAAGTAAGGAGTGGTAGTCACTGAGCTATCCAGCAACCTACAGGTATACTACCATTCAAAAGTTTGGGGCCACCCAGACAATTTCATGTTTTCCATGAAAATTTACACTTTCATTTATGTGCTAAAAACATAATTGCACAAGGGTTTTCTGATCACCAACTAACTTCTCAACACCATGAGCTAACACAATGTAGCATTAGAACACAGGAGTGATGGTTGCTGGAAATGGGCCTCTGTACTCCTATATAGATAGTCCATTAAAAAACAGCTGTTTCCAGCTAGAATAGTCATTTACCACATTAAAAATGTCAAGACTGTATTACTGATTATTTTAATGTTATCTTCATTGAAAAAAAATGTTGTTGTTTTTTTTCCCCAAAAATAAGGACATTTCTAAGTTACCCCAAACTTTTGAATGGTAGTCTAAGTGTGCTGAATCAAAAACACAGTCAAAATCCTACTGCTTTTACTCACTTTTACAATATTGATTTGGTTGTCAAATCTATATCAGAATGTAGATTTCTACATGTACTTACTCAAATCATTGTTTTTCTAGTATATCTTCTCTGTTACATCAGCCACAGAAAGGTGCAGTGTTTTTTGGTTATTTCACATTCTGTGCATGAAAATTTCATATCCTGATTTTAGGACAGGCCTTTGAAAAAAAATGTTATCTGGAGTTGTCTGAATGAAACCTGGACACTGATATATGCATTTATCTTATCTAAGCATCTGACATCTGGCGAAACCTGCATGGGTGCCGATTTAGTCATGCAGCATAACAGATATACAAACAATGACAGCAGTTAAAGTATCTCCATCTATAAATGATAAAGAAATAGAGCTAAGTCATTGGGATTGTCAAAGATCAATATACTTGGTCATTTAGATAGAGAAAGAATGGAAAAGCTCTCCTTTGGCAGGCATTCATTCAAATAAAATTTTTGCCATTGAGAAGAAGTCCTGATTTCCAGGAAATTAACTTGAGGAAACAACTGCATTTTGTGTTCACATTTGTTTGGTTTGTCTCAGCAGATATGATCATTTTCACCACACAGAAATACTGTCTCCTACTACATTCTGGTAGTTATTTGAAAGGGAACTCATTTTGACAAAATGTCTCTGATCTCAGTTCGCATTCCTCACCCTGCGCTCAGGCCAGTTGAACTCCTCGAAGACAGACTCAAAGTCCTCCATGGCTCCGTCTGTGATTAGCATGATGGCCTGATTACACATGCTGCCCTGACCATTTGCCCTCGCCTGCATGCAAACATACACACTCTGAGTTTATACACAGCAACAACTTCACCATCCATTTTAAAGTGACATATTTGCAAAGCTTTATGTTAAATTGTCAGTTTGATTTTGTATGGAAATCTTTGTATGTGCTTTTGTTTCACAGGACAGTTGACCTCTGACCCCAGAGAACAAAAAGGGACACAAACCTCATTCAGAATTTTGAAAGACTCCTTCATGGCATTCTTGAGCTTGGCTTCTCCTTTAACATGCAGCTCATCCACCAACAGCTTGAAGTGCTGAAATCAATTCATCAGTCAATCGTACTTTATTTCTATTTCTATTGCGCTTTTCATACAAACAAAAATGCAAAACAGATTGGTTTACAAAAGTAAAAAAAAAATGCAATAAAACAGTGCAAACAACCCCACCCGATTTCCACCCTCACCCACCCAGTTATGTTATCAATAAAGGACTCCAAAACACTGTGATAGAGGACATGAGGAACATCATATATAACACATACAGTGAGGAAAGAGGTTGTTTCATAAATCAGCAGCACTACATACACTACTGTTCAAAAGATTGGGATCACTTAGAAATGTCCTTATTTTTTTTTAAAAAAGCGGTTTTCTTCAATGAAGATAACATATAATCAATGACAAATGCAGACTGGAAACGCCTGATTTTAAATGGAATATCTACATAGGGGTACAGGGGCCCATTTCCAGCAGCCATCTCTCCTGTATTCTAATGGTATGTTGTGGTAGCTAATCTTGTTGGAAGACTAATTGATTATTAGAAAACCCTTGCGCAGTTATGTTAGCACAGAAATAAAAGTGTGAGTTTTCATAGAAAAAATGAAATTGCCAGGATGATCCCAAACTTTTGAACAGTAGTGTATATTGTAGCCATCATTTTTCTATAAGTATTACTTAAACAGGTTGTTTTAGATTATTAGGTAACACTTTATAATAACTATACACTATTAAGCATTAGTTAAGCATTGGTTCAGCATAATTTAAGCATTAGTTAATCCTTAAATCCTCATGAACTCATCATGAATTCACCATTAGTAATGCATTACAAAGCATTAGTAAAGACAGTTTTAAATGTTCAACTAACACATTATTAAGCATTAGTTAAACATTAGTAAAGTGCTTAATTCATCATTAACTCATCATTTGTAACTAATTAGTTATACGTGCTTAATTAATCATGAATTCATGATCTGTATGGCATTTATTATGCATTACTAAGCACTTAATAAATCCGGTTAAAAATGTTTTGTTGCTCATTGATAATCTCAGTTGTTAATACTTTATAAAGGGTTAGCAACTGTGTTAGTATATGATTTACAAACAAATATTCATACTCAATGAATAACTTATTAATGTGGTTACTACTCATTAGTTAAGTATATTCCGTGAGCTCATCTAAAGTGAGGACTATCTATGCTTTATAAAGCATTTATAAATGACACAGAAGCAAAGATATACAAAGTGTCAGTTTTATTGGTCCCAAACAATACAAGCTCTTTTAAATACACACTTTAAACAAATACAATCTATAAAATTTCAAGTAAACTTGACAAACATCTTCAAATAACAACAGTCTGTGATCGTATAAAATAGAAAAATAAAATACAAGCTCTTTTAAATACACATTTTGCAATCCTTAACATTTCAAGTAAACTGGTGAACTATCTCTTTAGGGCACACACACCAGAGGTAAGTGGGTGCCCTTGAAGTGCACAAAGTGCTTTACAGTAAAACAAATATACCGTTTTCAAATATTGCAAGATAACACTAGATAATTTCTGCAACCTGTTTGCCTCTACGATCTCTCCAGCGTGACTTCTGCATTTTGGAGCATGCGCACTAGCGTTTTGGACGGTAAGAGCATGCGCAGTAGCGTCTTACACGTCCCAGAGTCCTACAAGTCCCAGTCTCCTCCGCGGTTCTGGAGAGCGAGACCGCGCGGTTTTTTTTTTATTTTTCTCAAATGCGGAAGTCGGAGAGAGAACCCGCAGGAGAGATGACAGCTGATCGTAGAGGCAAACAGGTTGCAGAAATTATCTAGTGTTATCTTGCAATATTTGAAAACGGTATATTTGTTTTACTGTAAAGCACTTTGTGCAATTCAAGGGCACACACACACCAGAAGTAGGTGGCTTCCTGATTCTGGGATTCCGCCAATGTAATTCAATGGGAAACGAGCGGATTCCTCCTCCTGCAACTTTTACCTTTGGCAGGAGGAGGAATGTACTCGTTTCCCATTGAAATGCACTGGCGGAATCCCAGAATAAGTTAGCCACTTACCTCTGGTGTGTGTGACCTAAAGAGATAGTTCACCAGTTTACTTGAAATGTTAAGGATTGTAAAGTGTGTATTTAAAAGAGCTTGTATTTTATTTTTCTATTTTATACGATCACAGACTGTTGTTATTTGAAGATGTTTGTCAAGTTTACTTGAAATTTTATAGATTGTATTTGTTTAAAGTGTGTATTTAAAAGAGCTTGTATTGTTTGGGACCAATAAAACTGACACTTTGTATATCTTTGCTTCTGTGTCATTTATAAATGCTTTATAAAGCATAGATAGTCCTCACTTTAGATGGGCTCACGGAATATACTTAACTAATGAGTAGTAACCACATTAATAAGTTATTCATTGAGTATGAATATTTGTTTGTAAATCATATACTAACACAGTTGCTAACCCTTTATAAAGTATTAACAACTGAGATTATCAATGAGCAACAAAACATTTTTAACCGGATTTATTAAGTGCTTAGTAATGCATAATAAATGCCATACAGATCATGAATTCATGATTAATTAAGCACGTATAACTAATTAGTTACAAATGATGAGTTAACGATGAATTAAGCACTTTACTAATGTTTAACTAATGCTTAATAATGTGTTAGTTGAACATTTAAAACTGTCTTTACTAATGCTTTGTAATGCATTACTAATGGTGAATTCATGATGAGTTCATGAGGATTTAAGGATTAACTAATGCTTAAATTATGCTGAACCAATGCTTAACTAATGCTTAATAGTGTATAGTTATTATAAAGTGTTACCGATTATTATATAGAAAACTGGAGATGTCTACCATGCAAATACACTTCATTCATGTATTTCTCTAGTCTGAATTTATATCTCATGTGGGTGGAAGTTCTAACAATATGACAGTAGGATCTTGTCTTGAAATCTAACCTTAAGCTTCTACTCCATTGAGAAAACTGAAAAAGAAAAATGTCTCAGCCTGACTTGTTGTGGTTTCTGATGTGGCACCAAAAAGTAGGCCAAGTGGCTGATCTGATGATGCTGCTAAGGGCATCCCTATGTGTGTCTGTGTGTGTATGTGTAATGGGTGGCAAGAAACCTTACCAACCCTTTAAGCCTCCATGAAGCAGATAATAATCTTACCTCTCTGTTGTCCAAGTCGGCCTGGACCAGAGTGCCTTTGAAGCATGGTTCCACATAGCGAACATAGTCAGTGTACTGCAGACAGCAAGAGACACACAGGTACAGGAAGGTTCATCAGCAAAAACAATCAGTGGCTTAAACCCCTAGGACCAGTGAAGGAAGCTTCACAGAGTCAGTTAAGCAGTCACCAGCAGGAAATGGCTCTCCTACTGGGTGTGAGTATCTGAAGTGACAGGCCATTTGCATTCTAGATATATTTGTGATATAAACATCCTTATTTGCTGCTGTACTTTATTCTACAATTCAGAAACTGATAATAATATACTGGCTTTTAGTTCAAGTGGCTGCTATGTGAGGATAATCCAACACTCATAAGGTTGCTCATTCATTATTTTGAGCAGATTCTTAAACATGAAAACAGCAGAATTCACCTCAATAGTGTGGCAAAACAGGGATTGCCCGGCAGAGTAAACATAGCCACTGAAACACTTAAAAAGTTGTGCAATTTTCTGGACTTCCAATTGTCCAAAGCAGCCATTGTTTCCCAAAAATAATTAACACTGTACTTAGCTGATGACATATTCTGGAAATAATGCATATTTGACTCACAGCAATGACATTCACAAAGTCATTCTCTCCCAGTGTGTCCAAGATGGTATTGATGGTGTGTTTGGCAATGGTCATCTTAAGTCCTTTCATGCTGCCGCTAATGTCGACCATGATGATGATGTCCTTTGGAGATGTGGCTGCCTGGATGTACCTGCACAATGAGTGGAGAAGACTGAGGCCACTTCCAGATGGACATGAGCACACTAGCAACATTCATGACAGTTATTATGGCAAAAAGTTGGACTGAAATTCTGCCTAGGTAAACTTGGAGTTTAACTCAGCAAAAATGATGTTTAAGATATCTGTAACGACATCAGAAGCTTTAGTAAGTGGGAGGCAGCCTTTTCTAATATTCTGATACTGCACCAGTAACCACATGATGGCCATTTTACCACCATGTCATAGCAGCCTGAGGCCAAAGTTCTACTAAATTTCAGTCTCAGATCTCTACTAAAAACTCCTTGCTGTAAGGCTTTTTTCTATTTCACTGCATTTTCAAATGGTCTCAAGGCAGCTGCCATTACTTCTGCTAACGCTGTTCAAATGCTGTACTGGACCAGTTTTCAGTGGGAAATATCAAATGAGCATCATTATGCACAACAATTGTAATTGAATTTGACATTTCTGCTACTACTAATTTGACATGGGGCTTTTACTAGATATCTGTAGTAAAATGCTAAGTAGTCACAGTGCAACAGAGATTAAATACTAGTAATATTTATAATTTTAATTCCACATAATCAAGCAAAATATTAAATGTTGATCTTGGAAACCTCCACACTCAACAGTGGTAAAACTGCTTTGTGAGATAAAAACTGCTACACACACATAAGGTTTAGACACAAATTGTTCGAATTCTAAACTAAATGTGTCCCTCTCAGTTTCAGTTTGCATCTCCCTGCAGATACAGCTTTGGCAGCTCAGCTGCAGTATTGTAGTTCAGGGACATATGCAGTTCCCTGGTATTATTTAGAAATGCATGAACAGTCACATATGGTGCCATGTGGACTGCAGTAACCCGGCTAAGGAGCAGCTTATCGTCTTTTGCACAGGATCAGGAATACGGCTGGACGCTGCTCAGCTGACACACAGCCAGCGTATGACAACCTTAGTCTGACTGAAATTCAGTGGATACAAAGTATTTTCTCCCTAATTTCTGTTGTTTTCAAGGAAAATATACAGTGAGTGGACACAATAACAATACCTCATTACAACACAGTATCCCAGCATATAAATTTAGTGAAATTTAGTGAAGACCTTAAATTTGGAGTCAGAGTTGATAGCTCAACAAATGTTCATAATTTTGGAGACTTTTCTTATTCCCACACAGAAAGGCAGGCAGTATTACTGTCAAGCTTACTCTGAACCAGAGAACGGTGAAAGAGAATGGATAATGCAGTGTTTGTATTTGTTTTTTCCTGCTGACGGTGCGTCGACACCTTTTTTAATAGGCTAAACTTAGCAACCCATCTGCCACAGTGTTTACTGCAGGACATTTAAGTATTTAACATAATTCATATCAGTAAACAGTGCAAACTCACAAGGTTTCAGTGGGTCATTAATTAAAACAGCTTAGCTGAAATCAAGTCCAACATAATTCCAGAAAACAAGGAAGTCATCAGAGAAATTCCTTCAGTGTGTGTTTAAACTACCTGTACTATATTTTCTGGACAAGTGCAGGGTTGTTTTAATAATAAAAACTAATTACAGAGTATTGTGACTTGATCACTGTAAAACATCTTAGAGGGAAGTTTGGGATCCCTACACCAGCAAAGGAGATTATTTCTGCCCGTACAACCAACTCCAGTTAGTACTAATTTCTAATTACATCACCATCTAATTTTACCTAAGCAGCATCCACGATAAAGCTCATAAATCGGAAAACCTTCATATAAGTTGTATTTCTAACTGCCCTGTGAGGAACTGAGAAACACCCTCAAACATTGTTCACAAACTCACCAGTTTCTGTTCCTGCAGTCAAAGGCTGCCACACCATTAGAGTCTGGGGTCCATTTAATACCTGACACAAAACACATACAGTCAGTTCACAACACATTACTTACACAACCAGCTGATGTGGAAATAACATGCAAAGCATACATGAATACATGGATAAATCCACCTAACTGGCTATTTCAACAGATTAAAGACTACAGGAATTGTCATTACAATTGCACTGGCTTCATCCACACATACATTTTTTCTTGGGGTAAAAAAAATAAGACATATAATTAACAGAGCAAATGATGCTGTAGTAGAAAACAATGTGTAACTTGAGCTGGAAAAAACAAAAATGAAGAAAGTTCTCCTCTGTCCTTCAGAACAAAACCCACCAGGGTAGATCCTGAAGAAGCCAGTAGAACTGCCAAAGTACTGCCAGGTGAGTGTAGGATCCTTCTGGAAGTTATTGATGAAGACATCGTTTAACGCCTCGGAGTTGTAGATGGCATTGAGGATGTTTGGATCTACACAGAGGGCAGAAGCAACCTGATTTAGATCTTTGGTGAACAGGGACACATCAGCTGGAGAGACCTTCAGATGTAAAGCACCTCTGACCCTTGTTGTAAACGTTGGTAGGAACCTGGATGTTGCTCTGCTGAGTGTTGACTGCTAGGTTGTTGAAATGTTCGTTCTCCTCAAGGGGAAACTCTGAGCCCAGTTCCACGTAGTTTCCATCCTCATCCATGGTGTTGATGAGCATGGAGTTGTAGTAATCAAACTGAGAAAGACAACAAGAGGAATTAGTGCTTCACACACTAATATTGATTTTTTGTACAGTCTGGATCTGTCATAACCTGGTCAAAAAATGATAATTACAACTTACAACACTAAACCTTAACAACAAAGAAAGAAAGGACACATGCAATACAAATACAGTTTCAAAGTAGTCTTCACACAGATCTGTCCGCAGTGAGCCGGCTCATCAGCTCAATGATGAGCGGCTGTGCTCCCTGCACAGCCGGCATGAATTGCCATCAGGGGAGCGGCGGCGGCGGCGGCGGCGGCGGTGGCGGCGGCGGCGCAGCGACTTCCGATCGCTGGGCTGTTTACAATCGAACGACAGCTTGTTAACGCTTGTTAACGTCGTTAACAAGCTATCGTTAACGTCGTTACCATCTCGCGGGAGTATCAGCGACAATAAAGTGTTCAAACTTGAAATGAAATCCACGGAAATCCACGGATCCTTGAAATGAAATCCGCGGAAATCCGCGGATCCACGGAAAATTCCCATCCCTGTTAATTCCCCATGCCTCCTTCCCTGAATGCTCTTTTGTTCATTTATATGTATATAGATTAAAGCCTTATTTCTTCATCTATCTGCCTGCCTGCCTGCTGCTTGGGTTCACCGGACCCGTTGCGTGACAGAATGAACCGGCCAACCTAGAACCCAGCAGGCACCCCAGAGTTTTTTTTTCCCCTTTCCTCTCTTTTTTCCCTGTTCTGACACCTTGTTTGGCCACGACCAGAACGCTCCCTTTTGGGGAACCCGGCTGGCAATAAAACTGCCATCCAGGGGGCGACGCGGTTCCCTAGGGAGGGGTTCAAGGCCAAAATCTCCAGGGTGGTCTCCAAGTGCCTCCCTGGAGATATTTTTTTCTTTTGAGGGAAATAAGTTTTTCTGTGATCTTAGCTACCTGTACTGGGACTGATGGGGGGACCCTAGAGAGATTCTGGTGATCCAGGACTGAAGATTGGCTGCCCAGAAGCCTGGGCTCATCGACCACCTTCCTGATTACATCAGAGAATTTTTAAACACTCCCGTGCCCCACGTCACCCTTCCAGTTCCCTCCTCTCACCACACTAATCCCCGATCTGACAGCCCACCTGTTTCTGGTTCCCCGTTAGCCGCCGAGCCTGCCGCCACAAAGACTGGCCATCGAAGGCACGGCTCAAGACAAAGAAGAAGCTCCCCTACTCCCGTGAAGCTCTGCGCCACCTCACCTGCGGCGCTGGAGGGGCTCTGTGCCACCTCGCCCGCAGTGTTAGAGGTTTCTGATGCAGCCTCACCCTCTGAGCGGGTCGACGCTGCCACTGTTCCCGAGCAGGTCGACACCGTCTCACTCCCTGCCAAGGAGAGGCCCCATGCCACCTTACTCCCTGCCATTGCCCCGTCTACGGTCCATGTGGGCCCTACAGCGTTGAGGCTTCCAATTTTCCCCGCAGTTTTGAAAGAGCTAAGAGCTCTTTCCGTAGCCACAAGAGAGATTGAGGCTCGTCTTGCGGCTCTGAAAAAGCTAAAGACTCTCACTGCAGCGTTTGAGGAGCTAAAGGCTCTCGTCGCAGCGTCTGTGGAGCTAAAGGCTCTCGCCGCAGCGTCTGTGGAGCTAAAGGCTCCTGCCGCAGCATCTGAGGAGCTAAAGGCTCCCCCCTGCAGCTCTGAAGGAGCAACAGGCTCCCCCACGTGGCTCTGAAGGAGCAACAGGCTCCCCGCGTGGCTCTGAAGGAGCAACAGGCTCCCCCCGCGGCTCTGAAGGAGCAACAGGCTCTCCCTGCAGCACCCAGAGAACAAGCAGCTCTTCATGCTGCATTTAAGGAGCTAAAAGCTCCGTCTGCAGTTTTAAGACGGCTTCCCGCCTCCTCTGCAGCCTTCAGGAGGCGTCCCGCCTTCCCCATGGCCTTGGTGAGGCGTCCCGCCTTCCCCTCAGCCTTGGTGAGGCGTCCCGCCTCCTCCGTGTCCTTGTCGAGGCGTCCCGCCTCCTCCGTTTCCTTGTCGAGGCATCCCGCCTCCTCCGCGTCCTTGTCGAGGTGTTCTGCCTCTCCAGTGCCCTCTGAGAGGCGTAAAGTCTCCCTGATGCCCTTAGAGGAGCTTAACACTCCCCCCACGGTCTTAGAGAAGCCAAGAGCTTCTCCTGTGGCGCCTAAGGAGCCAAAGGCTCCATCTGCAGTCTGTCTGTAGTCCAACTTGAGTCCAGTCCGGTTCCGGTCCAGTCCAGTTCTAGTCCAGTCCAGTTCAGGCCGAGTCCAGTTACTTCCAGTCCCACTATTGTCTAACCCAGTCCCGTCCCAGCCTACTCCAGCTCTGCCCCTAGAGGGGCCTCCCGTTCTGGCTCCAGCTCTGCCCCTGGAGGGGCCTCCCGTTCTGGCTCCAGCTCCGCCTCTGGAGGGACCTCCCGTTCCGGCTCCAACTCAGCCCCCGGAGGGGCTGCCGGTTCCAGCTCCGCCCCCGGAGGGGCTGCCGGTTCCAGCTCTGCCCCTGGAGGGGCCTCCCGTTCCGGCTTCGCCCCTGGAGGGGCCTCCCATTGCAGCTCCGGCTCCACCCCCGGAGGGGTCCCACCGTCGCCGGTTTCCAGTCCGGCCCCCGGCCCGACCCCCGGAGGGGTCCCACCGTCGCCGGTTTCCAGTCCGGCCCCCAGCCCGACCCCCGGAGGGGTCCCACCGTCACCGGTTTCCAGTCCGGCCACCAGCCCGACCCCCAGAAGGGTCCCATCATCATCGGTTCCCAGTCCGGCACCCGGAGGGGTCCCATCGATCCAACTGCCGGTTCCCAGTCTGGCCTCCAGAGGGTTCCCGTCGGGTCTGTTGCTGGTTCCCAGCCCGGCCTCCAGAGGGTTCCCATCGGGCCTGCTGCCGGTTCCCAGCCCGGCCTCCAGAAGGTTCCCGTCGGGCCGGCTGCCAGTTCCCAGCCAGACCTCCTGAGGGCCCAACCTCCGCAGCTGCCGGTTCCCAGTCCGGCCACCGGAGGACCTCCGTCGGCCTGGCTCTTTGCTCCCGGTCCAGCCCCAGCCTGTCGTGCACCCAGGCCATCCTCCGGAGCGGTCCCGTCAACCTGTCCGACTCCAGCCTGTCCAGCCCCTGGACCGTCTCCCGACGCATTGTGTCAGGCACTCGTGAGTATTAAGGTAAACTACGGATAATTGTCTTGCTCAGTATCTACTCTTTGATAGGTCGGGTTAAAACGACGTTACTTGTGAGAGCATGGCTCGATGTCAGGTCCAGCATCCAGGCAGCAGGTCAGAGAGTCAGAGGAGTGTCATCTTGGAAGATAGGGCAGCGACTTACCGGAGAAAAGTTATTAGCTTAAGATAAATAGATTTTACAAGTTAAATAGAAATTCGCAAATTATTGATTTCCAGCTAACATTACGTAACATATGAGGTCCAGGAGCAAAAATGACATTAACCAAGTAAGATAAATATTAGTGGTAGGACACAATTAAAAAAATGAATCTATCTAATTAGAGGCTTTGTAATTAATTAATCACAACTGATTTAACAAGGACATAGAGGTAAAAAAAAAAGCGATATATGCAGTGTTGTCTTCATTTTAAATGCCAAAAGGATTTTGCGGCTCCCAGTGTTTTCTTTTCTGTGAGAAACAGGTCAAAATGGCTCTTTGAGTGTCCCTGGACTAGACGAAGTTGAACTTTTTGAAAGATGTGTGTGTCATTACATCTTGAGTAAAAGTAACACAGCATTTCAAAAAAAAGAACATTACACCAACAGCCAAACATGGTGGTGGTGGCGATCTGATGGTCTGGGACTGCTTTACTGCTTCAGGATCTGGACAACTTGCTGTGATTGATGGAACTATGAATTCTGCTCTCTAACAGAAAATCCTGAAGGAGAATGTTCGGCCACCAGTTCATGACCTCAAGCTGAACCGCACTTGGGTTCTTCAGCAGAACAATAATCCAAAACACAACAGCAAGTTGACTTCTGAGTGGCTTAAAAAAAAAAGGCTGTGAAATGCTGTGGCATGACCTTACAAAGTCCCTTCGTGATGGAAAACCCTCCTGTGTTGCTGAATGAAAACTATTCTGCAAAGAAGAATGGGCCAAAATATCTGCACAGAGATGTGAAAGACTCATTGCCAGTTATATAAAACACTTGATTTCAGTTGTTGCTGCTGAGGGTGGCCCAACCAGTTATGTTTATCCGGTAATTACTTCTTCACACAAATCCAGGTAGCTTTGAATACTTTTTTTCTCCTTAATAAATAAAATCATAATTTTAAAAAATGCATTTTTTGTTAACTTGGGTTATTTTTGTCAGATATTTACATTTATTTGATAGCCCTAAATATTAAAGTGGGGAAAATATGCAACAACAACAAAAAAAAAAAAACAATTCGAGAATGGGGCAAATACTTTTTCATGACACTTAACTTTTTATGTGCTGATGAACTCATAATCTTTTCTATTGTCTTACTTTAGCCTACTTAATTTTATTTCGTCGAATCGCCACCTTATCGCGGTGGGGTTTGAGTGTCTCGGTGATCCTGGGAGCTATGTTGTCCGGGGCATAAGCCCCTGGTAGGGTCTCCCAAGGCAAACTGGTCCTGGGTGAGAGACCAGACTAAGAGCGATTCAGAAGACCTTGATGAGAATGACAAAAGGCAAAGCCGCTACCTCGCCCGGGATAGGGAAACCGGGGCCTTCCCCTGGAGCCAGACCTGGGGGGGAGCTCGTACAGGAGCATTTGGTGGCCGAGCCTTGGGGTCCCGTGGGGCTCGGTTGGGCAAAGCCCGAAAAAGTAACACGGGGCCACCGCCCAGTGGGCCCACCACCTACAGGGCAGGAAGTCGGGGTCGGGTGCTATGCCCACCGGGCAGTAGGCAGGAGCGGGCGCCTAGGCGTGCCGCCCCCTGGTGGCGTAGACTAGCTCTGGGGACGTGGAACGTCACCTCACTGGCGGGGAAGGAACCTGAGCTGGTGCGGGAGGTGGAGCGATACCGGCTAGATATAGTTGGGCTCGCCTCCACGCACAGCAAGGGTTCTGGAACCAGAATCCTGGAGAGGGGTTGGACTCTCTCCTACTCCGGAGTTGCCCAGGGTGAGAGGCGCCGGGCGGGTGTGGGGATACTCACAAGCCCCCGGCGGAGCGCCGCTTTGTTGGAGTTCTCCCCGGAGAACGAGAGGGTCGCCTCTCTGCGACTTCGTGTTGCAGGGGGGAAAACTCTGACTGTTGTCTGTGCTTATGCGCCGAACAGCAGTTCAGAGTATTCGGCCTTCTTGGAGTCTCTGGGTGGGGTCCTGGAAGGGGTACCGCCCGGGGATTCCATAGTTCTCCGGGGAGACTTCAACACTCACGTGGGCAACGATGGAGAAACCTGGAGGGGGGTGATTGGGAGGAACGGCCTGCCCGATCTGAACCCGAGTGGTGTTTTGTTATTGGACTTCTGTGCTAGTCATGGTTTGGCCATAACAAACACCATGTTCGAGCATAAGGTTGCTCATAAGTGTACTTGGTACCAGAGCACCTTAGGCCAAAGGTCGATGATCGACTTTATAGTCGTATCGTCAGACCTGCGGCCGTATGTCTTGGACACTTGGGTGAAGAGAGGTGCAGAGCTGTCAACTGATCGCCACCTGGTGGTGAGTTGGATCCGATGGCGGGGAAGACTGCCGGACAGACCTGGTAAACCCAAACGTGTAGTGCGGGTGAACTGGAAACGTCTGCCGGAGGACCCTGTCCGTAGGGTTTTCAACTCCCACCTCCGGAAGAGTTTCTCCTGCATCCCGGGGGAGGTTGGGGACATGGATTCTGAGTGGTCCATGTTCAAAGCCTCCATTGCAGAAGCAGCTGTTAGGAGCTGTGGTCTGAAGGTCACTGGTGCCTGTCGCGGCGGCAATCCAAGGACCCGCTGGTGGACACCAGCGGTGAGGGAGGCCGTCAGGCTGAAAAAGGAGACTTTTCGAGCCTGGTTGGTTCGGGGGTCTCCTGAAGCAGCTGACAGGTACCGGCTGGCCAAAAGGGCGGCAGCTGCGGCAGTTGTGGAAGCTAAAACTCGGGTGTGGGAGGAGTTCGGGGAGGCCATGGAGAAGGACTTTCGGTTGACCTCGGGGAAGTTCTGGCAAACCATTCGACGCCTCAGGAAGGGGAGGCAGGGCTTCGCTCAGGCTGTGTATGGTCGGGGTGGAGAACTGCTGACCCGTACTGGGGATATCGTCGGGCGGTGGAAAGAGCACTTCGAGGAACTCCTGAACCCGGTAAACACGTCCTCTATGGAGGAGGCAGAGCCTGAAGACTCGGGGGTATCTGCGTCCATATCCGTGGCAGAGGTCGCCGAGGTAGTTAAAAAGCTCCTCGGTGGCAAGGCGCCACGTGTGGACGAGATTCGCCCTGAGATGCTGAAGGCTCTGGACATTGTTGGACTGTCTTGGTTGACACGTCTATACAATGTCGCGTGGGCATCGGGTACAGTACCTGGGGAGTGGCAGACCGGGGTGGTGGTCCCTATTTTTAAAAAGGGGGATCGGAGAGTGTGTGCCAACTACCGTGGTATCACACTTCTCAGCCTCCCCGGGAAAGTTTACTGTAGGGTGCTGGAAGGGAGGATTCGGCCGATAGTCGAACCTCGGATTCAGGAGGAGCAATGCGGATTCCGTCCCGGTCGTGGAACAGCGGACCAGCTCTTTACCCTTGCGGAGCTGCTGAGGGAGTCATGGGAGTATGACCTGCCAGTCTACATGTGTTTTGTAGATCTGGAGAAGGCGTACGACCGTGTCCCCTGAGGGGCTTTGTGGGGGGCACTGCGGGAGTATGGGGTCCGAGGCTCGTTGTTACGGGCCGTTCGGTCCCTGTACAACCAAAGTGAGAGCTGTGTCCGCATACTCGGCATTAAGTCAGACACGTTTCCGGTGGGTGTTGGACTCCGCCAGGGCTGCCCCTTGTCTCCAATCCTGTTTGTGGTTTTCATGGACAGGATTTCAAGGCGCAGTCGTGGTGGGGAGGGTTTTCGGTTTGGGAGCCTCAGGATCGCTTCTCTGCTTTTTGCGGATGATGTGGTTTTGTTGGCATCCTCAGACCGTGACCTCCGGCACACACTGGAGCGGTTTGCAGCCGAGTGTGAAGCGGCAGGGATGCGGATCAGCACCTCCAAGTCCGAGGCCATGGTTCTCTGCCGGAAACCGGTGGAGTGCTTCCTCCGGGTTGGGGGGGAGTTGCTTCCCCAAGCGAAGGAGTTTAAGTATCTCGGGATCTTGTTCACGAGTGATGGGAAAATGGAGCGAGAGATGGACAGGCGGATTGGTGCGGCATCAGCAGTAATGCGGGCGTTGTACCGAACCGTCGTGGTGAAGAGGGAGCTGAGCCGTAAGGCGAAGCTCTCGATTTACCAGTCCATCTACGTTCCAACCCTCACCTATGGTCATGAGCTTTGGGTAGTGACCGAAAGAACAAGATCGCGGATACAAGCGGCCGAAATGAGCTTCCTCCGTAGGGTGGCTGGGCTCAGCCTTAGAGATAGGGTGAGGAGCTCAGACATCCGGAGGGAGCTCGGAGTACAGCCGCTGCTCCTTCGCATCGAAAGGAGCCAGTTGAGGTGGTTTGGCCACCTGATTCGGATGCCTCCAGGGAGACTTCCTCTGGAGGTTTTCCGAGCACGTCCGTCTGGGAGGAGACCTCTGGGCAGACCCAGAACTCGCTGGAGAGATTATATATCTCGTCTGGCCTGGGAACGCCTCGGGATCCCCCAGGAAGAGCTGGAAAGCGTCGCCGGGGGGAGGGACGTCTGGAACGACCTGCTTCGCCTGCTGCCCCCGCGACCCGGCCCCGGATAAGCAGAGGAAAATGGATGGATGGATTTTTATTTTTAGTAATGTATCATACTTGCATCTATTGCTTTTCTACTAGGCACTGCATTGTCACTTTGTTTTCAGTAGCAATACCTGGTAAAAAAAAAAAAAAAAGGTTTATCTCTTATCTTAATTTTGTATAGAAATGATCATTTTGAATTTTTTAAGCATTCCTAGACCTGCAAAGTAAACTAAATGAATTTCTCATTCACTTGGAAATTTGAAACAATAACACATCGAAAAATCTGTTAACAGACAAATGAGGTTAATGAGCAAGAAACAAAAGTGTTTGACATCATCTACTTAGTGATCTTTATTCATTTTATTTGTTCAATCTTTATTAAAGCTGGAAGGTCAATTGAAAATCAGTTCTCATTTACATTATCAATTTAAGATTCACCAGTCAATGAAAAAACAAAGAATTTGTAGATTATTACTTGTTCTCATCTTTCCTTTGAAAACTATCCATGTCTTGTGCACTTTTATGACACTTTCTGGCTACTCATAGCATAGCACTTATTATGCTACAGTATTTACTTACTGCAGGTAGTTTTTTTGCTGTGGTGTCGACCCAGTTTCTTTACAGGATCAGTGAAGTCTGACCTAATCTAATTTCAGGTGTCAGCTGAAGCTTTAAAGCTCCAATCTGCACATTGGTCGGCTGCTACTGCAGAGGGGCACACAGTTAGCATGCTAATGTTAGTTTTCAGCCTAAAGCAAACCTGAGCCCAAGAAGGCCACACCTGATACTGACCAGTTACATAGACTGATAAATACAATAGTCGTGGAGCATCGTCTTACTTTAGCAAGTTTAATTCAACAAGTTTTGCTTTCTATCAACCTAAAAGTGAACGTGCAAACAGCTAGGATGGCTCTTGAAAAGTCACCTGGTTGGTTATGAGGACAAAAGGAAAGCACTGACCTGCAAGGTAGCGTTGAATTCATGGTACAGGTCTGCGTCCTCTGCAGACTCCGCTAACCTCTAACAAAAGAAATAGGAAAGAAGTGTAAACCCAAGTGCCTGAGTCCACGCCACAAACACAAGAAAACAAAAGTTGGGGGAAATGATAAAATATGTGTGCCATATGAGGAGGGTCATTCCAGAATTGGAGGACATTTTAAGTCCCACCCATCAAATTTTAAAAAAATCCTCGTAAAAATACTACAACGAGTTGTTGTGTAAATTTACTTGTCCTGAGGCCCACAAGCCTGTTAGCATAACCTTTTCAGCTGACAATGAAGAAGAAAACAGTGAATCATATGATACTGGAATTAACATCATCAAATGTTTTTTCAAAAGAATGGGTAGTTCTGGTTTCTATTTTTCAGATTTTCATAACGTCAGCCTTCATTGAATGTTTCACTCTACCTCATGCAACCTTGTAAAGCATATCATAAGGATAAGACAAATTATTTTAACTTTTTTCTTTACCGTTTTCCATCAGTAAGTTTGTCCTCTTGGTCAGCAGTAACAGTTCGCTAAATATCTAGTGTCTACTCCTGAGAAAAAGCTAACATAAGCATTGATTAGCAACCCTGTTACTGTATTTAGAGTAGGGTTAGCAAACAACAAATAAAACATGGATTAAAAACGGTACCACTGATGTGTAAGCTGAACCAGTCAAGCCTTTGATAGTTTATTACCTATTACTGATGAATATGTAGCACAAAATTGTATAAGAGAAGGTTAATTTTTGAAAAAATTTGAAGCCCAAATGTCCTCAAAATCTTTACTGACCCAGGAATAATCCACAACAAACTATGGTATGTCACAAAAACAAGCAAAACCAAAAAGAACAAAAAATAAAATTTGTGTACAGTTTTTATCTGTTTAGCTTTAATCTTGTCAATCTGTTGGGAATTCTTGGAGGGACCACATGTTGGGAACCACTGCTTAAAAGAATGCCTCAGAGATTAACCCACTTAAAGGAAAACTCAGCATTCAGATATTTACAATTATTCACTTTCTTTCTAAGAACACTAATAGCAGTTAGTTAGTTATACACAGGTGGCATCAGGAGGCAGTTAGGTCATTTAGGACAATGACTGAATTTGAAATCCCATCTGGGGAAAAAAAACATATTTTTTCCCCTCTACCTTGTTAACATTTCCAATTTTAATGCAATACTGTTCAAAAGTTTGGGGTCACCCAGACAAGTTTTCCATGAAAACTTTCCTTCATGTGCTAGCATATTTGCACAAGACTGTTTGAATCATCAATTAGCCTTTCAACACCATTAGCTAACACAATGTAGCATTAGAAGACAGGAGTGATGGTTACTGGAAATGGACCTCTGTACCCATCCATCCGTCCATCCATCCATTGACTTCCGCTTATCCGGGGCCGGGTGGTGGAGGCAGCAGGCGAAGCAGGTCATTCCAGACGTCCCTCCACCTCTTCCTGGGGGATACTGAGGCGTTCCCAGGCCAGACGAGATATATAATCCCTCCAGCGTGTTCTGGATCTGCCCCGTGGTCTCCTCCCAGATGGACGTGTTCGGAAAACCTCCAGAAGAAGTCTCCCTGGAGGCATCCGACTCAGATGGCCAAACCACTTCAACTGGATCCTTTCGACGCGAAGGAGCAGTGAACTCCGGATGTCTGAGCTCCTCACCCTATCTCTAAGGCTCCTCTGTACCCTTACGTAGATATTCCATTAAAAATAAACCTTTTCCTGTTACCACATTAACAATGTCCAGACTGTGTTTCTGATTCATTTCATGTTATCTTCACTGAAAAGGACTGCTTTTCTTTCAAAAAACAAAGACATTTCTAAGCGACCCCAAATGAGAAGACATATCAAAGCAGTCAGATCCAGTATTTCCACTTTGAATCTAGAATGTATTGATAACATGATAACACTCTCAAAAACACAAATTCAGACTTCTAGGGTTTCATACATAACAAACTGAAAGATACTTTGGGACTTTGTGCATTTTTCTTCTTCTTCTAATTCACTTTCTGTCTGGCACATGTTTGACTGAATCCCAACAATTTTACAACTTGCTCAGACTAGTTTTATAGTGTTTGTGTTGTCAGTGAGAACCAGACTGTCATTCTCTCAGTTATATCAGTTATATATTTTGAGAGAAACATAATTTCTGCTGGATTATATTTATTTGTGATGTATCCCAAATATGTTTCCAATCAACAAATCTTTGCCATGACCTCAGTGAATGGAGATGAACTTTAACATCCATATACAAAATTAAATTGAGAAATATAACCACAATCAAAAATGTTCACAGTTTCCTGTGTGTCAGAGCGGAGTGTTTGGTTAAAAATAAATAAATAAATAAAATAAAAATGCTGAATAGTCTATTTTGTAGTGTGGTAGATGCTACAGAAATGCCAGGCATCTTGTTAGATAAGTTTACCTTCATGTTAACCCATTAAATCTGTGTGAAACATAAATATAATATCTCAGGAATAAATCATCATGAAGTGTGTGATTTTAAATTATCTGACTTTTTTCCTTTTCTTTTTATACTAGCTATGAATCTTCAGCTGATCTTTAAAGACACACTAGCTGACTGATGTTAATTTATTTTTCTTTATTGTTGCCCAGTACTACCAGAATGCACCACTCATTGTGTACAGATAACAGTGTTACTCCCTTATTCTAATGCAACAGGGGCAAATCCAGCCATCGGAGTAGCTCATTTGCATTTAAACTTTTGTGTCGGAAGACAGTGTGAAGCACCTCATTTCTAGGATCCCACTGTTTGGCTCACAGCTTGGTGTCCAAAACATCATGCTGCAGTAAGAGCCTTCTACCTCCTTCTAGTCTTTATGCTAAGCTGATTTGCTTATGGCTACAGATAGATTTTTATTATCCTCACCTTCACTGACTTCATCTTGCTTCCCAACATTCGTTCAATTTCATCGGAGTAGTCCTTCACCAAGTCAGTTCCTTCCAGCTGTATGATCTTGATGATGGGCTCCACATCCTTCAGTTTCTGAAAGGGGAGAAAATAGGTAGTTGAACTTATGAGGGTACTTAAAAACCCGGAAAACAAGAGGCGTAACTTTCACTTTGGGGCATGACTTGTTGAAGTCACATGGTGCAGGACAGGTCAGTAAGGTTCATGAAGCAACACTTCAAAGTCCCATTGGGCAGCTTCTGCCTCCTGTACTCTGTGGACGGACGCATTGTTTCTGGATGAGGGTTAGAACTTTTTGAAGTGTGCGTATACACTACCAGTCAAAAGACACACCTTCTCATTTAATGTTTTTGCTTTACTTTCATGACTATTTACATTATAGCTTCCCACTGAAGGCATCAAAACTATGAATGAACATCCATGGAGTTATGTAGTAAACAACAAATTATGAAATAAGTCAAAACATGTTTTATATTTTAGATTCTTCAAATTAGCCACCCTTTGCTTTGATTACTGCTTTGCACACTCTTGAGGTTGTCACCTGAAATGTTTTTTCCAACAGTCTCGAAGGAGTTTCCAGAGATGCTGAGCACTTGTTGGCCCATTTGGCCTCAATCAGCGGTCCATCTCATCCCAAACCATCTGGATTGGGTTTAGATCAGAAGACTGTGGAGGCCAGCTCATCTGACGCAACACTCCAGCACTCTCCTTCTTGGTCAAATAGCACTTACACAGCCTGGAGGTATGTTTGGGGTTGTTTTCCTGTTGTAAAATAAATGATTGTCCAACTAAACACAAACTGGATGGGATGGCATGTTGCTGCAGGATGCTGTGGTAGCCATGCTGGTTCAGTGTGCCTTCAATTTTGAATAAATCCCCAACAGTGTGACCAGCAAAGCACCCCCATACCATCACACCTCCTCCTCCATGCTTCACGGTGGGAACCATGCATGTAGAGACCATCCGTTCCCCCTTTCTGCATTGCACAAAGATACTGCGGGTCGAACCAAATATCTTATATTTAGACTCATCAAATCTGGACTTATCCAATTTACCAAAGCACAGATTTTCACTGGTCTAATGTCCATTCCTTGTGTTTCTTGCCATTTCTGAGGCTGGTGACTTGGATTGAACTTATTCTCAGCAGCAGAGATGATTCTTGGTGTTCCTTTCCTGGGGCAGTCCTCATGTGAGTCAGTTTTGTCATAGGCCATGATGGTTTTTACAACTGCACTTCAGAATACATTCAAAGTTTTAGCAATTCTCCAGACTGACTGACCTTCAGTTCTAAGAATAATGATGGACTGTCGTTTCTCTTTACTTAGCTGATTGGTTCTTGCCATAATATGGATTCTAACCGTTGTCAAATAGGGCTATCAATTGTGTACCAATCTGACTTCTGCACAACACAACGGCTGGTCCCAACCCCATTAAGAAGACAAGAAATTCCACAAGGCACACCTGTGAAGTAAATACCTGTAAAGTAAATACCATTTCAGTTGACTATCTCATGAAACTTGCTGAGAGAGGATCAAGGATTTGCAAAGTGGTAATCAAAGCAAAGGGTGGCTATTTTGAAGAATCTAAAATATAAAACATGTTTAAAGTTATTTCACAATTGTTTGTTTTACATAATTCCATGTATTTTGCTTTATGGTTTTGATGTTTTCAATATGTATTTACAATGTAGCAAGTACCAAAAATAAAGAAAAAACATTGGCTGTGAAGGTGTGTCCACACCTTTGACAGGTCGTGTACATGAACTTTGTGGATCCCAGAAAGAGTCGCTATTTGCACTGGTTAGGGCTAATATGGATCCAAATAAACAACAAAATCCACATCTGATAAGGCCATGTGAACAAGAGTGTCTATGTAGTTTTTCTAATATCATAAACCTTCATCAATTTTTTTTTCCTTTTTGCAAAAATATGTCACAGCATTGCTGTATTTAGGTACACAAAGTCAGGAGCCAGTGTTACTAAATCTTTTGTGTTATTACCATCAAAAACTTTTTTAGACATAGACACTGTGTGATAAGATATTCTACCCATCAACATTTCTCAGAATATGACCTCTTAACAAGGTCTTAATTGATATCTCCTGTTTACAGCATAAATCAAATCTGAATGATTCCAGAAACTGACTGAACAGTTTATGATGCAGCTAAACGTTGGACATGTTTTCATCAGATAATTCAGATCGTCAGATTCACTCAGATTACATCAGCTATTATGGAGTCCGATTTTTACAGAGAGGCTATTTTAAGTAATCAGGTCACTTTCTCTGGATCAAGACACTTGAAGTGGATCAGCCAGCTGAATGTGAGGAGGAACTGCCCAGTCTGGTTATTTACACTGAATCACTTGATTAACTCGCAGACTAATTCCAATTAATCCAAGCAGGACAGTAACTGAAGCAAATGCATGAGCACAGCCAACATTTAGTGTAACCTAGAGTAGCATCCTCTGTCCACGATCTGTGCCATTCATAGAAAATGAAACTCTCTGGGCATGTGTGGGTTTTCTCTGGGTACTCTGGCTTCCTCCCACAGTCCAAAACATGCTGAGGTTAATTGGTGATTCTAAATTATCTGTAGGTGTGAATATGAGTTTGCTTTGTGTCTCTCTGTGTAGTCCTGTGATAGACTGGTGACCTGTCCAGGGTGTCCCCTGTCTTCACCCTATGTCAACTGGGATAGACTGCGGCCCCTTGTGATCCTAATGAGGATTAAGTGGTCTATAGATAATGCATGGATGGATACATATTACATTCTGCTAAATCAGTACTCAACAGTAATCAACACTCTCAACCACAAAGGTTGTGTTCTCAGTCCACTCTTCTACTAACTTTTCCCACACGATTGCACTCCCACTCATAACTCAAACTACATATACAAATTTGTAGATGACACAGCAGTGATGGGGTTGATAACCAACAATAATGAGGCAGCCAACAGAGAGGAGGTCCAAGTCCTCACATCCTGGTGTCAGAACAATGACTTGCTCCTCAACACCAACAAGACAAAAGAACTTGTCATTGACTTCAGGAAACACAAGGATGCAACACATGAAAGTCTAGTGATCACTGATCTCTGGAGTACAGGTGGAGCAGGTGGGGAGTTTCAATATGTGCACGATAGGAAGTGTCCTGAGCTACTGATGCACGGTGTGGTTCTCCAGCTGTACCTTAGAAGAGAGGAAAAACCTGCAGTGGATCACCAAGAACGCATAAAAGATCATCGGTGCCCCTCCCCACCCCTGGAAGAAATGCTCTGCCCGGCTGAGGAACAGAGGCGAAAAGATCAAGTTGGACAACACACACACCAGAAAATTCCTTTTTGACAACCTTCCCTCTGACAGGCTCAGGGTCATAAGGAAAAGGAAGACTTTAAAACAACTTGAGATGGACTTGCACTTTACACCTTTACAATATTTTGTATGCTACTGGACAAAGAGAACTATCAAACGAAATTTCGTTGTACAAAAATATGCAATGACAATAAAGTATCTATCTATCGTAACCAGGTATCCACACCAAGCCTTGTGCTGAGCTCCAAGATGAAATAACTTTTTCACATTCACACAGTGCTTTTACTTGCATGACTGTTACAAAGCAGAGCAGCTTTGCAACACTAGCAGGACAAAAGTTCAGCTTTTGATCTGTTTTTTTTTTTTTTTTTTTTAGCTGACACTGATCCCTCCAAAGCTCTAGATTTATTTTTTTCAAATAAGAGATTTGAGTATTTTATGATTTTTCTGTGGGTGTCTCGTGGACTTTCTCATCAGGAGAAGGCATACACGAATACAAATACATTAAAGTTATTATACAACAAATTCAGTCCCTCTTTACAGGCGTGTTATTTGTCTGCTTGCTCTCAGACCATGAGAAGATTGTGTGTTTGGAAGGACACACTGCTGACTGCCTCTGACAAATCTAAATCTGACAGATAAATGGATGAATGGCTAAAATCAGAACAGGCCACAAATCCTGACGCTGGTAAAGAGGGCTTGGCCCTCAATCTGGGCATTACCATGATCCCTGTGTGTGTGTGTGTGTGTGTGTGTGTGTGTGTGTGTGTGTGTGTGTGTGGGTGTCCTCGTAAACACAAATAACTATAGACAGACATTATTGAACACACTCACTGACCAACACACACAGATGTACAATCAAACACACAAAAATACTCCCTAGTGTTGTGCCAGTTCAACTGGTCTAGTGGCCTCTGGACCAATTTGAGGCTCAACTGTTTTTAGTTTAATTTCCATCAATAAAGATTGATATCATATCATTAGACACTTCACCTTAATCTAATCCAAAGCAAATGTAAATGATTTAGCATTATTATCAAAAGAAAGAAACAAAAAAACAAAAATGATTGTCAAAACCAAGTGGTAACCTCTAAGACTGACAATGAAGGAAATGTCTCAATGCCAAAAATTCCTCATCTATCCATTTGAGACTGGCTTTAAAATTGAATGAATCCCCATAGACCGCCATGTCCAACTGAACAGCAGAAATAAACCGCTTGCATAAACAATTACATAAACAATTTTAGTCTCTATAGCTAATTCGAAATACCCTTCCAGCAAAGCCATTGGAGACTGACAAAATAATATTTCAACTAGAAAAGCACTCTACAGTACTCCACCAAGACTGCTCATTCCCCCCTATGGCATTGTCAGAAACGCAGATTTTTTTTTTTATCTTCTTAGACACGCAGCTTTTGTTTATTAGTTACTGATGATCAGAAATCATGGCAACATAAAATGTAACCATTTAATATAGATGTACCCACAAACAAAATGACTTTGTGCTGAACAGGCATGTGTTATGCATGTGCACATTATGTACGGATACTAAATCGTGTGACCTAAATATGTAGCGGGCGGTGGGAACTGATGGGACTCAGAAACACACCCACAATTTAATCAGTTGTTACTTGTGTCATTTTTGATAGATGAGTCCTGATAAGTCTGCAACGGTGGATTTGTAGTAGGGTTGCAAATCATGTAATCGTCAGCAGGCAGCTGGCGTAGTGTTCACTTGTAGTCATAGTAACAGTGACGCCGAACAGCTATCTCACAATGATACAGAAACATTTAACAAATCCATGTATCCAGTTTATAAGCCACACCACTGTCAAAATCTAATCACTTGGTCCTTGTGCCATTTCTGAACTTCCCTGAAAATTTCATCGAAATCTGTTGGTCCATTTTTGAGTAGTGTTGCGAACAGACAAACAGACAGACAGACATACAAATGGATGGACAAATGTACGTTGATCATCACATAACTCCGCCGCGTTCCTTGGCAGAGTAATAACATAAACCACAGAAGCACATGCCATGCTTGGCATCTTTGCAGAGTCTACGGAGATGAAATTAAACCAAGACCTCCAGGCTTTGCAACAGAAGTAAGAAGACCTCATTCAAAACAATTCTACTTTAACTACAGCTTTGTAACTAGGCTCATAAGATCCACTGTTGGAACAACATCTATCTCATCAGTATGTTGCATGTTTTACATCATGTGTCTGCAAAAAAATTATTGTGTTTTAAAAAATGACAATAGCTAATATTGTAGTTAATTCAGCCATTCTATTTTTAGCAGCCTTTTACAAAAGAAACCTTTTCCTATGAGCCTCAGACATTCGTTAGCTAAATGCCACAGCTCGTCAGAAAAGGCAAGTTTACAAGCAGATTGAGTTCCTTGTATCTGTGACAACAGGAGGGAAGGGAGGACTGAATACTGACTAAGGACCTGAGCTGTCATGCTCATACTTTTTTCTGTGCAAACAAAGCAAACGTTAAAGTTTTTTAAACACAACGGTTTCAGTGGCCTATTTTAAGCTACATAAAAAATGGCAGGATGTCTTTTTATGTAAACAGTATACTTCAAAGAAGGTATTTTTCTTATAAATTCTGGGAAAACAGAAGGCCAAATGAGACAAAACTGACCCAGAAACTGAAGAAATCTGTGTGACCAACTTTGACTGTGTTTACCTTCTGCAGCAGCAAAGAGCCGGAGTATTTGGTGGCGAGTTCTCGAAGCTGGACAGAGAACACTGATGCCCACTGCTGCACCCTGAAAAACAGACAGACATGGAGTTAAAAGAAAAATATAGCCTCACATATAAAGTGAAGGACTGATACCACGGAGTACAGGTTATAGAAATACAACACCTTTTGAAGAGGTATCATGTTCATGGAGCAGCAGACTACTGAATAAAGTAAGTGTTGATTTGGTTTCACAGAGCTCTTATAATGTTTGTTAGCTACAATACCAAATGGATGTTTTATAATCCATACATGTAGGGTTATAGTGTAGATGCAGCATTTTCTGTTTGTGGAATAACCTCCCCAATTCATAATCCACTGCTCCACAGTACTATTTCTCACAGATTGCACCTAGTATGTCACGTGGTAGAACTAGCACCCCATCTGGTGGCACTGCCTCTTTACATCAAATATGATAATATGGTAAGATTAAACTCAGACAAAGAGAGACTTAGAGATCAAGATGCAAATCGCAGGTTACATACAGATGTTCAGTAACAGATGGGAAACATACACTCCCATTCAAATGTTTGGGGTCATCAAGACAATTTCATGTTTTCCATGAAAACTCACACTTTCATTCATGTGTTAACATAATTGCACAAGGGTTTTCTAATCATCAATTAGCCTTTCAACATGATTAGATAACACGATGTAGCATTAGAACTGTCAGGGCTCCCTCCTCACCCTCACCCACCTGGCATCCCAAAGCCCTCTCCCTCCTTTTTCTCCCCCCTCCTTTCTCCCTCCTGCTCTCGCTCTCTCCCTCCCTCTCATTGTTTCCTCCCCAGCAGAGCTGGGTGTGGAGCTCGGCCGTCACAGATGTGTCCACTCGAACAATCAGCCGCCGCTCTGGAGCCCAGACAGCTGACGATCATTCCAGTAATCACCACCACGACAATAAAAGACTGGTTCACTCATCCATTCTCCGCCAGATTGTTGCACTAGACACTTCAGTCAGTCGCCTTCTTGCCGATACTAGACTTCGCTGTGTTTTTGTACACTTCTAACGTATATTCTCTTCTGCCTGCCTAGGACCAGCTGTCCGGGTTCCTGTCCCTGCCGAGATCTGTCTGCTCCCTCTTAGAACCTCACCGACCCTGTCGTTCTGGATCCCCTACCTTGGTTTCCCCCCTCCTTGACTCCTGGTGCCCCTCGGACCCGCTGGACCTCCACGAACCCCCCCCCATCCCCCACCACCACCACCACCACGAACCTCCCGGAACCAACCGCCAGGGATCCCCATAACACCTGCCGTCGCACTCTGCTCCCCTCCGGACCCCTCCACGGCTGCCGATCCCCGGCTTCCCTCCACCTCCGCAGCCAGAACCCTCCATCCGCCTCTGCTGCACTTCTGGACCTTCACCCCTGACCCTCCTACAATAAAACCCGTTTTTGCCTCTATTCTGCCTCGGTAGCATGGTTCTCCGCTCGAGTCCAAACCAACACCTTGTGACAAGAACACAGGAGTGACGGTTGTTGGAAATGGACCTCTGTACCCCAATGTAGATATTCCATTAAAAATCTGCTGTTTCCAGCTAGGATAGTCATTTACCACATTGACAATGTGTAGTCTGTATTTCTGTTTAATTTAATGTTGTCTTCATTGAAAAAAAACACAGCTTTTCTTTCAATAATATGGACATTTCTAAGTGACCCCAAATTTTTCAAGGGTAGTGTACACAGAATTTTATTTTATTTTATTTTCCATTTTGCCTTGGTTGGTTTCCTGATTTACAGACTAGTTGTTGGTCTTGACCTTTGGCCTCAGTCTTCCCTCTGGATTGGCCACTTAGGTTGACTGATCTGATTAGTAGCAGCTGTCTAAGCTGACATCTCTGCCAACTAGGTGACTGCTTGAATAAAGTAATGTACTGAAATGCTGATCTCCATCTGTGACATACATTCTTCTGGCAGCTATGAGTTTTTTTCCTCTGTGATTAAAACATTGAAATTTTTATCAAACAAGAGACATGCTCTAATGTATTATAATAGGAGTACAACTGACCAAGAAATGCTTCAGCAGCAAAACTACTGAGGATATTGTAAGAGAAAAAATTTGTTATTTTTGTCCCTCAAAAGTGTCATGTAGTGCAGTCCTCTCAGTCCTTAACTTGAATTTGCATTGTAAGATTTTTGAAACAATTTCAACAACAAAGGCACTCTGAGAGTGCAGTACTCTTCCAAGGCTGCTCAGTCATTGTATGAATTCTGACAGATCAAATCTTTAAAAAATTTGTGGTCCGCAGTGGTCTGTTTGTAGTAGGATAGCAGTTATGATCGTCAGCAGGCAGGTGACGTAGTGTTCACTTGTTGTCATAGTTACAGTGACGCAATCTCGCAATGATGCAGAAATCTTTGACAAATTGTTGGATCCAGACTATAAGCCGCCTCACTGCCAAAATCTAATCAATTGGTCCTTGTGTCATTTCTGACCGTCCCTGAAAATTTCATCCAAATTCATTACTACATTTTTGAACAATGTTGCTAACAGACAGACAAACCAATGCCAGTCATCACATAACAATACAGTCATTTTTGTACAATGGTGGACATGTGTGTAAAACTACGAGCAGCAACATTAGCAGCAACAATGGAATGGGCAAGCTCAGAGTGCTGTTAGCAGGATCAATAAAAATACTAGTAAACAGAGTCGTAACAGTACTGGTTTTACTATCAACAGTAGTCCTAGAGGTCTTCTACCTAGGGTCATCAGAGTTAAATTTAATCTCACAAGTGTAAAGCTTTTGTTTAGAAGCTGGGGTTGTATGGATGCAGACTGTGTTTGATAGAAGCATTGCCTTGAGTTTAGCTCCATGTTGCCACAGCGGTGGGTTACAGCAGAAAAAGGCCGTTAAATATAACGGTGATGAAAGAGATTTAGATAATCTGTTCTTCATCTGGGTCACAGCAGGAAGCTGCAGGTGTCTGCTCAGCACAAACCTACAGCAACACAACAGTATGAACCAACAGCATGACACACAGCACGACAGCCAGCGTGTGAATTCCTGAATCACAGAATTAAATTACTACCTTTTTAAAGGGACTGAAAAAAACAAAAGTTCAAGTTTTAGTTTGGTTTGTCATAAACATGACATTACGACATTTCCGAGCCTAATTTTGACACAATACTGAAAATATGTACACTACTAGTCAAAAGTTTGTACACACCTTCTTTATTTTCAGAAGTATTTACATTGTACATTCTCACTGAAGGCGTCAAAACTATGAATGAAAAATATGGAATTATGTAGTAAACAAAAAAGTGTGAAATAAGTCAAAATATGATTTAGATTTCAGATTCTTTATCATTTGTTTTGACTACTGCTTTGCAAACTCTTGACATTCTCTCGATGAGCTTCATGAGGTAGGATCTCCTAGTCACCTAGGACTTACCAAGACTTCTTTTCCTAAATCAACATTCATTTGTTCCATCCGTAAGACAATAGAAAGTTACTCAGAGTAGACTCTTCACATGTCTGTTTTGACCAGATTAACAGTGAAAAACACAAAGATTTTTGTTTTACCATCCTGTATCTCACATAACCGCATCAAATCTTCACATTTGAGAAGATGAAACAGTTTTGTTTTTTTTTGCTTCAAACAATATTAAAAGGATTAACTAAGTGATGACTGAAACTGCAGTAGCTGGTGAATTCTCTGTCTAATTGTGGCACATCTACTTTCTCTAGCATTGCAGTAAGTAATAAAGTTCTTACTGAGCTCAAACAAGACAGGAAGATTTAAAAAAAAATGTATTTTTCAGATATGTTATTATTATTGTTTTTCTTTTTTAACTATGTTGCTGAAACAATGCTGTAGATATTGCTGAGGACCAAAATGAGCAGAATAATGAGTTTCAGATGGTAAATAATTGTTCAGACAGACATGAGGACAGTAAAGAGGAGAGTTCACTCAGCTTCATGTGTGAACTCTGCGAGACAGAGAGACTGTGTGTCTGTGTTTGCTCAGCATGTGTTGAAAAACGGAAGAGTTTATTAGTCCATCTGTTGTGGACGTTAATCCTTGGAGTTCAGTGTAGACAAATGTACGCACACAGACTACATGTTTCAAAATATATTGTTGGATTTTAACAGGGTGTACAATTTTAGACAATTAAACAGAAGAAACTCTGTTCTCTAGCTGCAACTAATGATTTTTTCTATTAGAAGTAAAAATGGTTGATCACTTAAAACATTATTTAAACTATGAAATGTCAAGCTAATATTCACCAAATGTCCAGAATTCAAATGTCTTCAGTTTATGATGGCACACAGCGCAGAACCTTCTCACACTGGAGAATAGCTGGCTAATGTGTGGACATGTGTACGGTGCAAATTATTGAGCTGTATAATGTGATTCTCTTCTATCTTAATATTTACCTTTCATAAAGTAACCCCTGATATTTGTAACAGTGTTAATTTTTAGCAAGAACTGCAGCAAAGCAGACAACTTTTAGGATTTGTTTAGTAGAGTTTTCCACTTATTATTATTTATCATGCAGGAATTTCAATTCTTATTTTGAAAATACTATTTATTTAATTTAATTTATGCATAGCTAGAAAACATGAGGGTTAAAAGATGCTATACTGTATATCCATTTAACAGTTGGGGTCACTTAGAAAAGTCCTTATTTTTGAAAGAAAAGCATTTATTTTTCAATGACGATAACATTAAATGAATGAGAAATCCAGCGCAGATATTGTTAATGTGGTAAATGACTATTCTAGCTGAAAACGGCAGATTTTTAATAGAATATACAGAGGCCCATTTCCAGCAACCATCTCTCCTGTGTTCTAATGGTACATTGTGTTAGCTAATAGTGTTGAAAGGCTAATAGATGATTAGAAAACCTTTGTGTATGTTCATGTTAGCACATGAATGAACGTGTGAGTTTTCATGGAAAACAAGAAATTGTCTGAATGACCCAAACTTTTGAGGACTATTTCCCATTTGCCTACCCTTTCATCTGTTGTTTTTCTTGCCCAGTGTAGTTAAAAATACCTATCTGTATTTGCATAAGGAATAATCAGGGATGTTTGAATCGTTTAGTGTCCTGATCAGAGATTAAAATCAACATTTTCACCAGACACTATTTACCCGATGTGCTGTGACTCCCAGTGTCACAGCACAAAGTTTCGTCAGCTCTGCTTGTCGGTGCAGATGAGAAGGATTTGGAGAGGTTTTAGTGTTTGTATCCAGGTGATGTGGGGGTCACTGTCCAGGCCAGGTGGTGAATGTGGGTCAGGTTGGAAGGTGACTGGGCTGATGGAACATGGCCAGTGGCCAGCGAGCCATGCTAACCCACATATGGTGATGCAGGAGGGAGCATTTGTGTCCTTCAGGAAGCTGCAGCCATGCACGATTGCAGCTGCAGGGAGGCTCTGCTGCTTCACTCTAACATTGTCTGACACGGCCATGCTAATGAGGCTGTTCGCTTTAAAAACTACAACAACCTGACCAAAAAGACAAACAAAACATCAGCACAAATATGAGTTGTAGTTGAAAGTAAATATGCTGTAACTATAAATGAGGCAGTTCATTTGTCGGGAGATCATATAGAAGCAATTATACAAAACGATGTGGGAAATACAGTCAAAAAATTTACTCCAACAAATTTTAGTCAATGCAGGTGACTATTTTTTAGTGATTATGAGCTGCTCCTAAGCCTTCAACTTCAGTAAAAATGGGAAAGGACAGCTACAATCCTTTAGTGGACTGCTGATGGTGAGCAACCTGAACATCTCTACTTCCAGAGCAAATACTCTGTCAGCAGCCTCTGGCAGCATTTGATGTCCCATAAGTAAACTGAGATGCTTGGGATTGTTTGAATACTCTCCATGTGAAGTTGTTCCCCTGACATGCTGATTAACACATTTTTTGAGAATTGCATTATATCATATATAGACCTTTTTAAAGGATCTTTCCAGTTTTTTTCAGCTTGGTGTATTTGGTGTATGTAACTCTCCACTGTTTTTGCACAGCGTTTTGGTGGTTAGCACTGTTGCCTTGCAGCTAGAAGATTCCTGGTCCGCGCCCCAGTTTTCCTGGGATCTTTCTGCATGGAGTTTGCATGTTCTCCCTGTGCATGAGTGCTTTTTCTCTGGGTACTCTAGCTTCCTCCCACAGCCCAAACACATACTGAGGTTAACTGGTAACTCTAAATTGTCTGTAAGTGTGAATGTAAGTGTGATTGTTTGTCTCTATATGTAGCCCTGGATGGTGACCTGTTCAGAGTGTCCTCTGCCTTCGCCTTAAGTTAGCTGGAATAGACTCCTGTCCCCCTGCAACCCTAATGAGGATGAAGCAGTGTATAGATAGTGGGTGGATGATCTGTAAAGACAATTATTTTTATAGTTTCATACAGATTTTATGGTTTTGTTCTTATTTTAACAGATCTGACACACCATTTTACTCAGGAGTACAGCATCTCCTTTTACCAAAAATAAAGTATGCATATACTCTTATATCATGCATGGCTATTTAAGTTTTGTATCTGAAGACATTTCTGGAAAGTAAGGATGTTTAGTCCAGTTCTGGGGCTGTTTGAAGACATTATGTTTGGTGTAAAGTTGGAATTAGACATGCTGGTGGCTGATGTTGAGTTTTGAATGAGACAGCGGAGATCATTTAAAGGAACTGTAACCACAGCACCTGGAATGATGCGACTCACACACATCGGAGAGCAAATTTCAGCGAGTCCCAAGGGAAAACTGCAGCCTGCTGACATGCATAGTTACCCCCTTGGGAATGTTAACACAGTGCATTCTGGGAGTTTGCTGTCTGAATTTATCTGGAAAGTCCAATCAGAACTGTCCTCTATGAGTTTCACATCCCATACGTGTGTCAAAAGCAGTAGAATCATTTGCTTACAAGCCCACTGCTTGCTTTTATCAGAACAGGTGAAAGATAGGAGATGCTGAATAGAAAAAGTTTGGAGGGACAGGTACTCACGTCTCTGGTGGGATCTTTGTCTGAGCTCGAGCAGTAATCCACAGGCACAAAAATCCGAGAATCATCAAGAGGTTCCTCATTCCCGCTGTCCTGCATTTCATTCTGCTCCTCTGAAGTCCCAACATTGAGCTCTGACTCTAAATTTTGAAGGCAGTGTCACAGACTGAGCCCAGCTCTGAAAGTTCAAGAGAATGATAAAGAGTTCATAGGAAACGGTTTCCTCATGTTGGCTAAAGGCAGAAGCCAGCTGAGCTGATCGTGGTGGTCTTTTGACCCTGAATGCTCTCTGTCATGCCTGAATAAACGCGTTCTGCTGCTAACATCTTCTCACTGCTTCCTCTTTTAGCCTCTCATCCCCCACAAGGAAACTAACAGAAGATCCTTAGAGATTTTAAAGCCATCCAACACAAACTGAAGAAAAGGAAAAACCTAGTTCTGGTGCAAGAAGAAGAACAGGCTTTGGTAGTTAAAAATCTGTAAAAGACAAAGATGTAAAGATAAAGGTTTCTTCTGATCGTCCAGGTTGCTTGTCATTTAAGCAGCAACAATTAGTGGGTTCATTTCTCTAGCTTGCAGATAGTTAGGAAGACATAAAGCCGGCTCTGTGTAGGAGATTTTGCAGCCACTAGTCTCTACTGTCGCCCAATTTGCAACGTAATCCACTTGGATTAAAAACTCCTCTTCCCCATGGACGAGAGGGGGAGAGAGACAGAGAGGAAAGAGAGAGCAGAGGGGGCAGGGGATTGGTTGAGGGCTCTGTTTTATCTAAGAGGATTAGAGAAATTTCTGGAGACAGACTTGCCCTCAACCAATCAGAGTTGCCAAAAGAGAAACAAACCCCTGAGGTTCAGTCTGGCTGATCGAAGAGAGAACGAGACCAGCTAACAGTGACATGACACTCAGACAGTCAGCTGATTTGCACTTTCCTCTCTTTATATTCATTACACTGTAATGCAATTAAGGGGGGGTCGGATGCTGTGTTTAAGCAGCAGCTCTGAGGTCAATATCTGGCTGAGAGGCAGCAGACATCTGATGCCTGATATATGTGTCATTTGTTGGGAGGGAAACAAAGCACTCTGGTTCCAGGTCGTCCAGGACTTTCAACCATCAATAATCTGATAAAAAAAACCCAGTTAGAAGCAAGTTGTTGACATATTATGGCTTACGATTATCTCATCACCTTTCCTCCTCCTCATCCTCCTCCATCATCATCATCATCATCATCATCATCATCATCATCATCATCATCATCATCATCATCATCATCATCATCATCGTCATCATCAGTTCACTTACAGTAACTATGTTTAGGTTCTTAGAAGAAGTAAATATGAATTTTGGCCGCAAAAGGCACAAACAGCAGCACTGTTTAAGAGGTGTCAAATTCTTTGAGAGCTCTCTGGCTGTTTACATCAAGTCAAAGCTGGTTTCATTTAGCCATGTCCAAGATTGCTTCTTAACTCTACCCAGGCAACATAAAACAGGGTCACTCTGAGTCACTTTAGGTCAAAAACAGGCAGTAAACCTGCAAAAAATTTAGTTCCTGATTAACCACTGACTATTTTTTTAAGCAAAAATAAAATAAAAGAGATATGTAAAGTGTAGCTTGATTCTATATTTAAAAATGCTCATTCTTGATCTTGTTTGGGTCATGTGCTCTTTGGTGTCAAGGGAAAAAATGTAGGGAAAAAATTAGCTTCACGTATGGGTATATGGGTGTAATCATTTAAATATTTTGGGGAAGTTTGACAGTTGCGTAGTCAAACTGAGATATGTCATGATGTCACTTTGAACTCATCTGCAGCTTCTGTTTTCAGATGTTCTACACACCAAATAATCATAATGAAAATACATGTTACTTTGATGCAGTCCTGGGCAGTCACTTTCACATCTGCTGTTGATCTTTAACTCTACGAATGAAAAATGAAGCAGAAAAAAAGGAGATGAGAAAAGATCAGGACGATAATAAAGAGAGATTTCAGTGAGACTTTGAGGATCTGATTCTGAAGCTACCTACAGCACCAATATTGGCACTGAGGAAAAAAGACAAAAAGATCATAAACACTCAGATCAGATCTGTCACTAAGTCTCAGTCAGGTCTCACATCATTGTTCTATGTGATCCAGACTTGTCTAGTCTTTGTTTTGAGTCTTTCCCGCTCATTCCATCTTTTATCAGATCCTATGATGCCCCCTAAGGATCACAGTGATGTATTTTTTTAATGACTTTTGATCTTGTTCACAATAACTTTGCCATTGTCTTGTGGTACATTTTACATTACCTTGGAATTAGTCTTGCGGAGCTCCACTATGCTGTGTCAGTGCTGTAGAATGGTCTGACTGCACCTCATTATCTTTCTGTACTGGCTTGTTTGTATTTCTTTGAGCTAGTCACAATCACGTTGGGGCTGTACAGTGGCTTGGTGGTTAGCAATTGATGATGCTATTAAGAGCATATAAGCATTCCTTCATACTTTGTAATCCGCATTGAATATGTTGGCTAATTAGTCGTGTAAGGCAACAAAACTAATTAGCCAACATGTTCAATTAGTTCAGCAGATAACACTGAAAAGAAATCCAAAATCTGTTGATATCTTGTCCCTGTACAGAGACAGCATTATAACCTTTAAGGCACATTTTTCAAATACAAAACATTTAGTGTGTAGGTTGTTGCTTGTATTTTTATTTAGCGTGTGTGTGTGCGACAACGAGATTTTGAAAATGCTAATGCTAAATAGTGAAAGGGAAGGACAAAGCCATATGAAATTTAAAGTCTACATCCGGTGAGTTTGACTGTCTTGGAATAATTGGGATTTCTACAATATTTTCAAAATAAAATTCAGCCTTTTGTCTGTGAAACAGATGAAATGCAAATGTTATTTCAAGGGCATGAAGAATGTTTTGTGAGGTAAGTTTAGAAAAAATGTGCCTGTACATCTGTAAACACATGAAGCATCAAAAAGCCTTGATGAGTAAGTCTCACAAAGGAGAAGAAGAATTTGCTGATCAGTGGCACTAGATTAGAGGTCTTAATCTTTTGTGCCCTGTAAAGTCAGTGAAACATGGTATAGGATTAAAATAAGGAACTAAGTTCCCTATTTAGGTCATGTTGGGTTCCTTTTTTTATCGATTCGGTGTCAGATCAAGATCTGAAGTCCTAAATAGTTTGACCTCCTCATATTCAGTGCGTCTGAAACTTGAGTCAGTCTGAGTCCTCACTTCATCCTGATCTCCACATTAAGATTGCTGTAACTTTTTTTTAAAAATCCACCCTTCACAGAAGTGCCTTGTAGCTTGAAAAGTTACAAGAACCTGTAGAACCTGCTAGCAATCAGTAATCTGGTGATCATCATCGTCACACAGCATCTTTCAAAACTCCATGTCGGCCCCCTCATACTTCGTATTTATTCATGTGCTAATCACTGAAAGCAGCTATGTGGTATTCGGACACAGAAATTACTCTGAACTGTAAGTGCAGGTGTGCTTGCACCACTTTGGCAGTTTCACTATTCATAGACTCCCAATTAAATATTGATCAGTCACAAAAATAACCGCAGTGTGATCAATAGACCAGTGTAAGGAAAAGGATGATTCTTCACCACTGTGATTGACTGCACTGCTTTCACTGCATCGTCACATCCACGTTGTGATTTAATAATGACCCTAATTAAGTGTGTCAGCTGACAACTTGTAAAATCAACAAATCTAATCATACACTACCATTCAAAAGTTTGGGATCAGCCAGGCAATTTTTAATCATCAATTAGCCTTTCAGCATGATTAACTAACACAATATTCTATTAGAACACAGGAGTGATGGTTGTTGGAAATAGACCTTTGTACCTATATGTAGATATTCCATTAAAATCAGCCGATTCCAGCTAGAATAGTCACTCACCACATTAACAATGTCTAGACTGTATTTCTGAGTAATTTCATTTAATCTTCACTGAAAAAAAGTATTTTCTTTTGAAGTAAGTACATTTCTAAGTGACCCCAAACCTTTGAACGGTAGTGTAGCGATCTTGAAACACTTCATAGCACACAAATAAGGTCGTCTCTGTTACAGAAACATGCATTAGGGTCAGAAAAAGAAAATCTCTGCAGAAAAGTGATCCAACAGCTCCCTCTAGTGTGAAAAGTTCCAACAACTAATGCTTGCACTTTAGTCTGAAATACTCATACCTATGCCAACTTTTCATTTATACCAATGTTTTATTTGACCAACAGCTGGAAATGACATAAACAAGTTATTAAATACAAACAAAAACAACAACAACAACAACAACAAATTAGTTAGACATTATGGTAGACAGATTAATGATGATTTAAAAAAACATTTATTTATTTATTTATTTTATTTTATTTCATTTTTTTAATTAAAAAATACCATCTTCACTCTTATTCACATCCCTTACGACTGTCACAAATCTTTTGGAAATTATAAAAATAATTGTAAATTCTTTTTAACATGTTCAACAGCATTCACTATAAACTGAGAGCAGATGATGCAGTAGTTCACATGCCATACATGGCTAAAGCCAAAGAGCAGGTTTTTTCAGTAAAGATAACATTAAATGAATCAGAAATACAGTCTAGACATTGGTAATGTGGCTGACTATTGTAGTTGGAAATGACTGTAAGCTGTAAGCTGTAAGCTGTAAGCTGGTATTGAGGGACTATGGCTTCTTTTTATAGGTTACCTGCTCAGCCAGCTGAGCTATCTGGGCACCCAAAATGGCTGATTTTTAATGGAATATCTACATAGGGGTACAGAAGCCAATTTCCAGCAACCATCACTCCTGTGTTCTAATGGTACATTGTGTTAGCTAATGGTGTTGAAAGGCTAATCGATGATGAGTAAACCCTTGTGAAATTATGCTAGCACGTGCATAACAGTTTGAATTTTCATGGAAAATATATAAATGCTAGGTGACCCCAAACTTTCGAACGGTAGTGTATAAGATACTATGTATGTGCTACTGGTGCATGAATTTCAAACGTACAGCAGGTATATTTGAATTCACTCTTCAAATCTTTTTCTAATGATCAAAAGAGAAGTTAAAGAAAACAGATATTAAAGTTAAGTGTAGTAAACTGTCGGAAGATGGATCAGGTTTTAAGACACAAACTCCTTCAGTCCTTTTCATGATCCAAGTCATGAAGTTCAATCTTCCTTTGACTAACGACTGAATCCTCAAATTTCAAGGATTCGGCGTGAGTAGTGTGAATCCTCACACCAGCACATTCTTCACTGAGACTTCTCAGAATTGTTTGTGTGTGGATGCATGTGTGTGTGTGTTTTAAGGTGCTGATGAGGTGGGTTTCAGGTCCTGGGGGCGTCATGAAGGATCTGGTAACAGCGTGGTCTCAGTGTCAGAGCTGAGAGTAAATCGCACAGTCAGAGTGCTTCACTGACACTTACCAAGCTAAAGGTGCTGGGAGGCGCACAACCTCACGTCACAGTGACAGGAAAAAGCAACTGAAATACTATGACTTTGAGTACGTAGACAATTTTGCTTTTTTTTTTTAAAAAAAGGGTTTTTTTTTGTTTTCCACAGTGAATGTCTTGCGTTGTGTGACTAAAGGTACCCCAAAATATCTTTAAAGGTGTGGATGATCAGACATCTGGTGAAGAAATTAAACAAATTGAAAAAAAAACTGACTAAAGGTCAGTTCCCCTAAATTACACAAGTTTTATATTTATTGTCCCCCAAACAAAACCATCTGCATATTAAAACTCATTTTAATAGCATTTTTTTAAATCCATCAGGCTATCAGGTTTGCAGAATTAGTTTCACTTTGTTTGGCATCCACATACATTACCAGTAAAAAGTTTGGACACACCTTCTCATTCAGTAGTTTTTATTTAATTATTTTGTACATTTCAGATTAATACTGACAACATTTAACCAATGGAAGAATACATATATAAGTATGTTATAAACAAAAAACGGTTAATCTTCAGTATTAATCTACAATTTAGAAAGTAATACAAATAAATGAAAAGTATTGAATCAGATGGTGTGTCCAAATTTTTGACTGGTAGGGCTACTGACTGAGGGTTGGATGGATGACTGTAGTAAGAAAATTAATTTTGATCCTTTTTTAACCTGTCTCCCACCAACCCTACAGTGTTAGGAGTGAAGGACCTTAAATGCCTCCCTCCTGCCTGAGCAGAAATTCATTTTAGCATCTAATTTCCAAACCAGAAATACGTGGCAGCTGCAATGTAAACTTTTTAAATGTCTTCTGGACTCATCACAAAAAGCAGTTTCTTAATCAATTTTTAGAGAGAAATTTGTCATCAGCCAAAGAAACAATCTTTGCCTTGAATCTATAACACATTGCTGTAAGTGGTGCAATAACACAAAAGATTGCATGATAAATTAACAGAGCTCTGCACATGCTCAGTACATTCCTGCCTACCCTCAGCAGTAGTTGTACATAATACTTGAGTTATGTGACACAACGGGTGACCTGTCAGTGGCCAAACTGAGTGTCATCAGGCCCCTCCTGACACCCATCCAGGGTCAAAGGTCAGGTAGTATGCACAGGAGCATGCCAGTTTCATAACCTTCACCCATACATAAGAGCTGCTTTTACTGTCAGTAAATACTGATCAGTCAAGTGCTCTACCCTTGAGTTTTATTTTAGCTGCTGTTTGTGCTCCATTCACAAAAACAAAGTGAAAGAATGAAACAGACCATAAGAAAGCACTCAACGTCTGGTACCTTCATTTGCTGGAGTATAGATTGCTCTACTATTGTGGAAACCTGCATCTTCCTGGCGAGCTTGCATGATATTCGGTTTGCTCACAAGTTGTGAATTCAGTTCAGATATTAAATCCGCATATTTCTTTCATCTTTCTTCTTGCAGCTGCATCACCACCTGTTGATGATGTAATGTCGATGAGAGAAGAAAGGCATTGTGGTGTTCACTGTGAGGGAGCAGGTTTTGCTTTTTCGTGAAAAGCTGTTAACTTAAATCAAATCACTGGCCGCAAGGAAATCAATAAGCTTTTGACTTGGAAAAACATCAATGTAATGAAGGACCACCACATAAATACTATTTATTTCTCTTTTTTTCTGCAGATCCTGCTGTATTTTGAACAGCGGATTTTTTCTCCTGCGTTTCTACACTGCAAACAGCTGCTGAGCTATCAAAGTCCAGTCCATCATCCTTGGCCTCGTGTTAACACACAACCACACTCATGACCAACGCTGTGTGTGTGTACGTGTGTGTGTGAGGAGGGGGTTTCATCTCTCTGATATGCAGGGCTTAGCCAGGCCAGAACATAACAATGGCTGTATTGAGGAGGACATTGCCCTGCGTGGCCTGACGTGGATAGAGTGTTATGGAGGGGTTTGGGAGGTTACAGGGATGTTTTTAGGGAGGGGGTTGTTATGTGTAGATACCCTGAGCCCTGCAGCTGTCGCCTGGCACGCTCCGGCCTCAGGGAGAACCAACAGCGCACGTCAATGCCAAGTGTCCCGCTGCTGCCGGCGGTGGGGGCCTCTGTCATCATGGGGCATCTGGAGGAGGGTAAAGACGGAGGGGAGTGAGCAACAGTCACCACAACACCACCCGGACTCCCACCTCCCACCTCCCTCTCTAACCCCTGGGCTGTATGTCACCCAGCTGCTTCACCCTCTGATGCCCCATTAAGATGGAACGTGTCACAGTTTGAGCGTCAAGCCGTTTATACCACTAACATGTGATCGGTTGTCAAGTCTGAGCATCAGAATCCACAGCTGTCAATCTCTCTTGCAAAGTAGGGGAATCCTCTACAAGCTAGTTTACATTGAATACTGTGTACAAACTCAGGGATTTTAATATTCTCTCTAACTGCAGGCATATGGGGAGGGGAAATTAGTAGAACTGAACAACAAAGGCCAGCCAGTTTGCATATTCTGCAACTGTCAGGTAACACTCTCAGTCACTGGGGTGCCTCAGTGAATATACGTGATGTTTCTGCTGCTGATGAAGCTCTATTGTGTTTTCTTTCACAAGACATCACCAAGTCCATCCCTCCATCCATTATCTATATACCGCTTAATCCTCATTAGGGTCTGGAGCCTATTCTAGATGACTTAAGTCTATCACAGGGCCACACATAAAGACAGCAATCACACCCACATTCACACCAATTAACCTGAGCATATTTTTTGGGAGGAAGCCAGAGAAACCGGAGAAAATCCACGCATGCACAGAGAGAAGATGCAAAATCCATGCACAAAGATCCTGGGAAGCCCAGGACGCAAGCCGGGGATCTTCTAGCTGCAAGGCAAAAGTGTCAACCAAGTCACAGTGCAGCCCCCATCACCAGGTCATCACATCAGAACACAAACATCTAGCAAACCCATGACATACATTCTTCTCAAAGTAAATGTCACTCTATATAAACTACTGTTCAAAAGTTTGGAGTTACCTAGACAATTTCATGTTTTCTATGAAAACTCACTTTTAATGATGGGCTAACATACCTGCAATACAAGCTATCACCTGTTCCTGAGAGACAACTGATCAGGATGGTCAAGATTCAACCAAGAATCACCAAAAAGCAGGTCTGCAATGAATTAGAAGCTGTTGAAACACAGATGTCAGTGTCCACAGGAAAGTGTGTTTTACATCTTCATGGTCTGAGAGGCTGGAGTGCAAGAAGGAAGCCCAACTTCTAGAGCCTTCACCTTAACCCATAAGAATCCACGGTGACACCAGTGTAACAAGCACTTTGAATGCCCCAGTCTATGTGGTCCATTTGGTCTGTGGTATATCTCACATAATTTTTCTTTAAGGAAAAATGGGTCTGGGTTCTTATGGGTTAAAGCTTGACTGAAGCTTGGAGAAAGAAAGAAAAGTCCTTCTGGAGGAAGATTCTGTGGTCAGATGAAACAAAAATTGAGTTACCAGAAATATGTTTGGAGGAGAGAAGGTGAGGCCTGTAACTTCAAGAACACCAAACCAACCATCAAGCATTGTGGTGGTAGCATTATGGTCTGGAGCTGTCCTGCTGCCAGTAAAAGTAGTGCTGTATGAGTGCACCAGTTCAAACGGAATTATGAAGAAGGATTTCCTTCATATAACCCTTAAAATACTACTTTAATCCTTACATGAGGAGTAAAACATGATCTGTTTGTCACTATGGACACTACCCTGTCCAGACCGGTTCCTGACTGGAGTTACCCAGCTCTCTCTCTCTTTCTCCCTCTCTCTCTCTCTCTCTCTCTCTCTCTCTCTCTCTCTCTCTCGCACGCACGCACGCACGCACGCACGCACGCACGCACGCACGCACGCACGCACGCACGCACGCACGCACGCACGCACGCACGCACGCACGCACAGAGCTTTACTGAGGTTTTAGATAAAAATAACTGGGGAGTCAAGTTGAGTAGGTATTTATAGAACGTATGACAGTGATACATACACCACTGAAAAACATCAGAGATGGTATGATGAACAATATGATTGGTGATCATCTGACACAACAAAAGAACTGAACAATTCTCCTGCTGCAGTGCAGAGATGAAGGGTTAACAGGTGTAAGAAGTCTCCAACGGTTTGCACTGTTTCTGTTTTTTGGTTGGATTTTAAACAGCACTAAAGACAACACAATACCTATATGCATTACAGAACAGAGGGACTGAGGGGGAAATAAACTAAATGAAAGGATCACATTAGATGCACGGGTTCTGCTGTAGTGTGATCAATTGGTCTTTTGCACAAGCTCTTTATTTATTGGCTGATCCCTCCACATATTACATCACTGACATCCATATCATGTTGCTCAAAAGTTGAAATGTTCATGGCGACATCTGTTAAATTAAAAATCCAGGCCTGATCCATTTGTGCCAAACCACAAGTACAGAGGTTTAAACTGCTGCCCCCTCCTCCATTTGCATCACTTCTTGTTCTCTGTTCTCGCTGACGAGCAGCACTCGACTCACAGTTGGTTTATTATTTATCTGCTGGCACTGAGCCAACAGTTGCTGCTCTGCCTCTTGTCCTCTCTGAAGCTCTGCATGGCCACCTGGAGCTGTCACTTCACTACTGCTGCCGCCACAGCTTGTCAGGGCCAAACTGCTTCAGCCCATAAACATGACGGATTTGAAAAGGCCAGCTGGTTTTTGGAGGAAATCAGAATGTTCAAACTGTAGTTTTGTCATGTGAAAAAGTCTCTGTCAGTGCTTCCAATAGGGCTGGTCCTCACTGCAAACTTATTACTCCACCAAGGAAAGTGGTGAAGCGATGTGACAGGTATTTGTCCGTCTGTCTGCTTGTCTGTTAGCAACATTACTCAACAACGGACAAACAGATTTTGATGAAATTTTCAAGAAAGGTCAGAAATGACACAAGGACCAAGTGATTATATTATGGCAATGCTGCGGCTTGCAATCTGGATCCACAGATATGTTAAAGATTTCTGTATTCTTGCGGGAAAGTGGCATGGTGTCACTGTAACTATGACTACAAGTGAACACTACGTCAGCTGCCTGCTGATGATCACATGATTGTGATTCTATTACAAATCCACCCCTGCGGACTTATCGAGACTTAGCAGTTAAAAAAGATAGAATGAACCACTGATTAGATAGTGAGGGTGTGTCCGAGTCCCATCAATTTCCATTGCCCGTTAAATATTTAGGTCACACGATTTGGTATCTGTACATAACATACGCATACATAATACATTTCTGTGCTCAGCGCAAGGTCATTTTTTATAAAAGATTTCATCCAACAGAAATTTATATGACTGAGCAACTTTGGTGGACTAATGCACTCTCTGAGTGCTTTTCTTGTTTATTATACAATACAGGTTATCTTCTCATCACTGTGATTACAAAAGCAGTGGGCCACGAAGGGACTGCTTGTATATTAAAAGTTAAAATCAAACTCTAAATCTGGATCGATATATTTTTTGCAACAAGGATAAAATTAAATATCCAGACATCTTACTGAACTGCTAAATGCTAAATTTAGCTAAAAAGTTCAAGTTTTTCAACAGTATTTAAATGACCCTGTCTGAGTGTAGAAGGTTCTAAATAAAATATGCGCTATATAGTAGTGTAAATATGCAAACTCAGTGCCTACATCAACACCATTAGATTTACCCTCTGAACCAGAATGCAGAATGTATTTTAAAAAATCACCACAATTACACCACCACACCAAGTTTCTAAACAGGATATTCAATCAAAATCACGTCATCGTATGTGCTTCAATTTAAAAATTATATAAATAATCACATAGACAATAAATGAAAAAAATCTAAATAATATGTTTTTTTCCAGGTTCTGTAAGCGACAAAAAATGAGGCACTTCTCAGTACAAAACAATATGAAAAACATATAAAATGTCATCAGTAAAATATATGTAGTATATAGTGTCATGATTTATTTTTCCAGTATTGGTAACATCTGTGGGTGTGACCTAAATATGGAGCAGGCGGAGGGAATTGAATTGGACCCAGAAACACCTCTACAATTAAATCAATTGTTCCTTGTATAATTGCAGGCAGATAAGACCCGATAAGTCAGCAGCGGTCGATGTGTAGTAGGATTGTAATCATGTGATTGTCAGCAAGCAGCTGATGTAGTGTTCACATGTAGTCATAGTTACAGTGAGGCCATGACACTATCTCGCAATGATACAAAAATCTTTAACAAATCCATGAATCCAGACCATAAGCCACATCACTGCCAAAATCTAATCACTTGGTCCTTGTGTCATTCTGGCCTTTCCTGAAAATTTCATCCAAATTTGTTTTTGATTAATGTTGCCAACAGACAGACAGATCAACCCCAACTGTCACATAACTTCACTGCCTTCCTTGGCGGAGAAAATATCACAGTGTTCTTTTTGAAAGAGAGAAACAAACCTTTGTTGTCACTTAGAAATTGAGGACTTGTTGGGACTCGTTCTGACTGCAGAGGTCATTCCAGCACTGATCTACTGGTTTTAAACATCTGCAACTGCAGCAGTTGTTCATCTGTTAAACCTTAAGCATCACCACAAAGATGTCAATAGCTTTTCACTCAGTCTACCTGATCCTCATATCAATCTCTCGTCTTTGTGTTTTCAGAGGCTGTGAAGGCCCCAAACAGACTTGCAGTAAAGACAGGGGTCCTCCTTCAAACCGAGGCTGCACTCCTACTGTCTTCCTGTGTGGTCACTTGTAAACTCATCCTCGTGGCGGCACATGGTGCTGCCACTTGCCTAACATGTAAAAACACTGAGTTAAACCCAGTTTAGTTCACCTTCGGACAGTGTGGCACTTTGAGAAAACAACACCACACAAACACATACACACAGATGGTTTTTCACTTATGAACTGAGTGCTTGACAGACAAATTAACCCAAAAGCAAAGGTTTAACTGCTGATCGACCCCCAGATGCGGTTTCATTCACCTGTTAAAGGAAGCTAGAGGTCATATAACATTTCAGTCAGGTCAACCACAGTGTTTGTATCCTCACTAAAGTGTCCTCTTCTGTGGTGTTTTTATATTAAATGGAAACCAAATGAGTCTCTAGGATTAGATGGAAGGGTGCTGGAGCCTATCTCAGCTGACTCGGGCGAAGGCAGGGGACACCCTGGACAGGTCGCCAGTCTGTCACAGGGCTACACATACAGACAAACAATCACACTCCCATTCACACCTACGGACAATTTTGAATAGCCAATTAACCTCAGCATATTTTTGGACTGTGAGAGGAAGCCGGAATGCCCGGAGAAAATCCACGAATGCACAGGGAGAACATGCAAACTCCATGCAGAAAGATCCCAGGCCCACCCCGGGATATGAACCGGGGACCTTGCTGCAAGGCGAAAGTGCTAACCACTACGGCACTGGGCAGCCCGACCAACTCCAAGTTTTGCAACTTAATTTTGCTTTTGGATGATTGATTGCTTTTGGGTGATATATTCAAGGATAATATGTATATTCATATGTTTATCGATACTGAACATGAACTTAGAGCCAACTTTGTGTCTCTCTCCGTGTTCAGCTCTTGCGTGAGTCTTAACATACTTAATGTGATCTTGTATCAACCTCATTTGTTGAACTGATGAAACAGATTAGGATATAGGAGAAACAGTGCCAATTAGTAGTGCTCAAAATATGAGGGGGAATACAAGACAAAGTAAGCTGATGTAGTTAAACACAAAATGTGCATGGGGAGGAGGTCGGGGTGGATAAGTAGGCCAGTCAAACATGTGACTTTAGGGAAGCAGAATACTTCTTATTTCACCAAACCAGAAGCCTACACATCTTTATTGGTGTAACCATTATAACTAAGGGTCTATATTCTATCCCAATTCTGGATGTTGAAGTTGAGACAAACACATTTGTACTGTTAATGCTATGATTCCCATTTCCCATGATTCCCAGTTCCCATAATTACAGATTCGAATTATGTATATAACTATTGATTAAAATTATGAATGTAGGGCTCTTTATAGGACACGATGGACAAAGACAAGATTATCTAAATTCTATCAAGAACTGGAACCTAATCGTAAAAGATGCAACGAGTGTCTGACAAATCATCTTCATAAGTTCTGGTGTTGCCCATCACTTGTGACTATTGGACAAATATTTTTGATACAATATCAGACATAATTGGTGATTGAGAAGGATATGAGCTAAATATTGTCAAAAGCTGCTGTTAGGTCGAGGAGGATGAGGAGTGAAGAAGAGCCACCATTTGCTGGCATCAAAAGGTCATTTGTGACCCTGACCAGTGCTGTCTCAGTGCTGTGGGCAGAGCAGAAACCTGACTGAATTTTTTCAAAGAGATTATGTTGTTGTAAATAGTACTGAACTTGGGTGGCAACAACTTTTTCCATTACTTTTGAACGAAACAGGATATTTGAAGCTGTACCTGGTAAGGGGTTCTGCGCCCAGGATGGGTTCTTTGAGAAGTAGTTTAATGACAGCAGTTTCAAGCTCAGTTGGAACATGGCTGGACTGGAGGGAGTGGTTTGATGTTTTTGTGATAAGAGGACTTATGGGAGAGAGATTTGATTTTATCAGGAATGTGTGCAGGTGGATGATTTCATTTTCTTGATGATGGCCTCAACTTCATGCTGTTAAACCTCAGAGAAACAGTGAAGGGGGAAGGAGGTCACTGGCTGGGGGCTGGCAGACAGGGAAGGAGGGGTAAGAGAGCTGGGGAGATGGGAATGGATGGTGTTGATTTTGGTTTTTGAAAAGTTAAAAGAAATTGTTACACTGATCTTCTGTGTTTTCTGTGAGTGTTTGAAACTGAGGTTTAAGGAGGTAGTTTATAGTAGAGAACAGCTGCTTGGAGTTCCCATGACTGTTGCTGATGGTGCTGGAGTAGAACTGTGACCGTGCATCTTTCAGCAACTCTGCATTGGCTTTTTGGTGTTCCTGGTAAGCTAGCCTGTGTACAGACAGTCCAGATGATTTTAGACACTGCTCAAGGGCATGGCCAGCCAGTCTTCATTTGCTGCTCTCTGGTATACCTGGGGAAGAGTGGGCAAAAGTCACTGTTCTGGCTTTGATATGGGCGTGCAGATCCAGGACACTGCAAAGAGATCTGCTGTAATATTCCACTGACACACTGGGAGATGAGAAATTTGCAGAGGCGAGAAGCTGGAGACCTTAGGTCATGATGTCCATGTTGATATTTTTGATATTACGGAAGTGAATTTGGCATTTGGGCTTGGAATGGGGAGGCAGAAAAGGCGATTCAAGAGAGATTACCTTATGGTCAGAGACACCCAGGTCATATGCATGTAGGCTGTTGACAGGAGCAAACTCAGTGATAACCAGATCAAGAGTGCGCCCCCTGGTGTGTGTGGGGACATCAACACGCTGTGTGAGATTTATGCAGTCCAGAAGTTGTAGAAATTCAGTTGCTAAGTGACAGAGGGGTGTCAACATGAATGTTCAGGTCTCCAAGTATTAGAATATTGGCAGATGTGGCACAAAGTGATGTGAGGAGGTCATGCATCCCTGGGATGAAAGCTGAGTTTGGTTTGCATGTCCAATAAATGAGTAATATCGTCAATGGAAATGGAAGTGGAAATTCAGGTTTACATTTGTATGTAAGGTGTGAGTTTTCGTGGAAAACATAAAATTGTCTTGGTGACCCCAAACTTTTGAACGATAGTGTGAGCGTGACATTGCTGTTGCATTGCTCAACAAATCTCATCACATCGTTATGTGTGCAACGGCAACAAAGCCTTCACTCTGTCAGAAACAACAATAGAGTTGATGCAACAGTTTATATATAAAAACAGGCAAAAATGGAAGAATGTCAGAATCAGCCTAGATCTTTTCCCCTCAGAGGTAAGAGGTCATTTCCAGCAGAACAAGCTTGGCTTCACACCAACTTGAGCTTTAAACCTCTGGCGCAGCCCCGGCCTCCCGCTCTGCCTCTTCAAACTATCAATAAAAGGATTCCAACTTGGCACCATGCTCAGATTCTGCAGATTGAGTGGACGATTAACGCACAAGAGACTCTCAGAGTGGCAGAAATCCCCTCTCTGCCGTGCGGTGTCAAGTTACCCACCACAATTTTCAGGGGTTTTAGAGTCTTCCTGTGGAAATCAATATATTCTCTGTGGCAAAAATGATTCACGGTAAAGGTCTGACCAAAGAGAATCCAGAACTCAGGGGCAGCCGGCTGCTGCTGCTGAAAAGGCCATATTTCAAAGTGCTCAGCCAAAGATTTTCTAATGAAACCAAAGCACTTGTTTAGCAGGCAGCCAACCACCACCATCTCTTATTATACTTCTGAAAATGTCCATAATTTGTCAAAAGTTAGAAAATCAATTGGAGAAGAATTTAGAATCACTTCAGCAGAAAAGCAGGTTGAAGGTGATTAAGCATATTCTTCGTGCTGGTCTGATGTTTGAAATGGATTCCTAAAGTTTCCAGGACAAACCAGATTATAGACTTATCGACTTTTTGTCTTTTTTCTAACTGTTAGGTCTGTCATGTAGTCCATGTCATCTCCCAATGTCAACTATCCAACTAAGACAGAGCAGACTGCTGGAAGGACATGTAGTGAGGTTAAGTTTTTGATGGCTATGTCATTATAATTATTGTTACAGCATTTCTTTATTTTGATGAATTAGATTAATATACATGTAACCCAGGTTAACAAACCTGTTTTAGTCTCTCTCTCTCCTTTCTCCCTGATGTATTTTTAAAACCTCGCGTTATTTTCTGGGTTTTGTGGGGATAAATTCATGGGGCTATTGGCCAATCATTGCCCTCCATTTAACAATGTCACGCAGTCACGTGACTCGGTCCGGCCAACTACTTCCCCTTTAATATGGCGCTGCTCGTCATTCCAGTAGCTGTGGGGCAGGCAACACGAGTCCGGAGCTACAGGTCAGTTTAAACTCCTTTAATAGCGCTATTTTTGCATTGCTTTTGCTTGATATTTACTATTTCTAATCGCTAAACTTGTAGATTCCCCCTACCGTCGCCATATTCGCATGTAAGCGGGCGTTGGGTGGTGATTAGACCAGGAACTGGTGAGTATTTGTTTGTATATCTTCGTGATAGCCGCATTAGCATTTGTATAGCCGCAATAGCCTAGCCGCCTCCATTCATTTATATGGAGCAGTTAGCATTTCTTGTGGTGTCCATTGTCTGTGAAGAGCACTACATGGTTTGTGCCTTGTTTGTCCAAGAATTGCAACCAAACACATGTAATTGTCTGAGGTTCTATGGAGGCATACTAATGCCAAAAGTCCCTTTGTGGTTTAATGTGTTTTATTAGGAAATTGTGTACATTTTTACCTTATAAAAATAATGTAGGTAACATTATTTTTATATGCTTTCAAGTGCAATTGATATATATTGCTATTGGTATTTATGTATTTTTGTATGCATTGATATTTGGATTTGAAGAATGTGTTTTAGAATTTTAATTTGCATTTATGCAATAAGTGCATTTAATCCTGAATCTTGTATATACTGAATTGACGTAGCTATGAGACTATTTGTGTAAATTTACAAAGAGATTCATTAGAGCTTTTGGTCCTGTTTAGGCCAAGGGTTTTGGATGGCAAGCTAAGAAGAAGCCTCGAACCAAGGAACTGGCAACCGCTTCAGTCGTATTCCCTCCACCGGGCCGGTAGGGGCTCTGTAGCCCACAAGAAACTCTCCCACTGGCTAACTAGCCACTGCCGCCTAAATCATCCAACACTTACACTTCCCTTTCCCAAAACTCCTTCTTCCATTCCCCTTTCCTCTGGACAATCGAATGCAACCCACACGTGGGTTTTCAAAAACTTTGGGTGGCTTGAACTGTGGACTTGTTTTTTGTTTTTTTTTGTCCTTCGGTCGCAGTTTTGTGCTCTGTGTATGGATTATGGACCTGACTTTTCTAAATGCTCTGGATGTTGTGCATTTATCTGATTGTAGTGGTTGTTTTCGATGAATATGAAAAAGAAGCACTGATGTTTGCGAATAGCCATGCACATTGTCTACTCTAATTGTTCATTGTAAATACTTTTTGCACTTTACTAAAATTAAACTAACAGCATCATAAAAAACATTAAGTGTCCCGTCAGCTCTCTCCGAGAGCGAAATCAGATCTTCTTTTCACTAGCCTATCAACTATATTGTTATATTTTACCATCACATAGTTGCTACATAAATTGTGACGAGCTAGCCAGGAGAGAGTGTGAACAGGCGTGAATTCACTGAATTGAAAGTAAAGTCGATATTTGTGCAAATATGGATATCTTGGAGAAACATTGCATAAAAATACCTAGTGCTGTTCTGATGAAATATGTCATAGATAAAGACACAGATGAAGAGGTCCAACATGGCGGCGAGCTGAACACACTCATCGAGGAATGCTCCCCTTAGCTAGCGGCAATTTCTGCACTTAATCTTTAACCAAAATCTTAAAAGGGTGTTAATTTGGATTATTTAGACCGCTGACACCTCTACTGTTGAAATGACATCCAGAAAACAGAAAAAGGAGACAGTTCAGCCCGTTAACTCCACCGACTGGGACGCAAGCCCCTCTATATCCTCAAAGAAGCTAACACTGAGCACATGTTTGAGCAAAGAAGCTAGCACCGACAACATGGAGGCTACTGAAGGAAACTTGATCATGAAAGCTATAGCGGACATGAAAAAAGAACTTTCGGAGGATATTGAAGGCGTTCTGAAGGCCGTTGATGGTATTAAACGGGACTTCAGTGAATTTTCCAACAGGCTCACCGAGGCCGAACAACGCATTGGGAACACTGAGGATACTGTGAGTGCTCTGGAAAAAACAGTGGCCACACTCCAGAAGCAGGTCGACTTTCTTACCGCTAAAGCTGAAGATCAGGAGAACCGTAGCCGGGGTAACAATCTTCGTCTTATCAACCTGCCAGAGGGTGCAGAGGGACGCGACGTATCTTTTCTGGAGAGATGGCTTCCCGAAGTGTTGGGCACCGAGACCTTCCCCTGCCCGCTCTTCATTGAACGAGCCCACCGCCTGCAGAGCCGCCAAGACCGCATCTTTCCAAGACCGGTGATAATGCATTTTCTCAACTTTAAGGATAAAGAAAGGGCGATGCGGGCTGCCAGAGCCAAAGGAAAAGTGATGTTTGAGGAGCGGGAGGTGAAATTTTTCCACGATGTTGCCAAGGAAACACACATCAAAAGGAAGCGCTTTGACGAGGTGAAGCAGCAGCTTAAAACGCTCAACGTTCAATATGGGATCATGTATCCAGCACGGCTTCGGGTGACCCACGCAGGCCACTCACGAGTTTTTGACAATCCGAATGATGCTGCAGCTTTCGTCCGAGGCCTCTCTGCAGACCCGTCGGATTAGATGGCTGATTCACCGTCGCTGATGTAGACCCTCTGGCTGAGGACAATGACTGGAACGGGTGAACTTTCTCTTTCTCTCTCGCTCTCTTTTATTTTCACCATTAATATTTCATTTTATAACGGACCTATGGAGGTGACAAGCATGTTTTGACCACACTCCCTGTTAAATGTGGTTTGTTTACAAAAAAAGGGGAGAAAAAAATTTTAAAAAAAAAACTCCCGTGGACACACTTCAACAGTAGAGAGGACGACTTTTAAATGTCTTCCCTATGCTAAGAATGTTTAAGTTCTCAAACATGCCGCTACCTGGGGACAGCTGATGATGGTCACGTGTGTAAGTATCGTTATTCTGCTCCTCTTTGTAGGATCAGAGCAGCTTTATGTTGTGATTTCTTATGTTTGGTTTTGTGGGAAACGCTGTCAGGTTCCGGGTGACAGTGGGGGAGGGATATTCTCGTCTTTCTTGGAGAATCATTTTAATCTCATAGTGCTTCTTGCCTTTTTTGATCCATATCACACCCTTTTATGTTTAATTCTTGATAACTTGTGTTTGGAATACAATATGGTATCCACAAAAAATGAATGACTCAACTATAAAGATAACAACTTGGAATGTAAGAGGCTTAGGGAAACTGACTAAATTAAAGCAGGTTATGACAAAGGTTAAACAATTAAAATCTAAAATCATATTCCTACAAGAATCTCATCTTATGTCTAATGATATAATAAAGGTGAGGAGACGCTGGCCAGGGCAAATCTACTTTGCTTCATTCTCTAGCTGCTCCAGGGGAGTCATCACATTGATCCATAAATCTCTTCCTTTTCAAGTTAGGGAATCAATATCTGATCCAAATGGGAGATATCTGATTTTACAAGGATCACTCTTTGGTGAAAATATTTCAATGGTCAATTTATATGGACCGAATGATGACTGCCCCAAATTCTTCGAGAATCTTTTTTTATTACTAGCCTGTCTACCAGGCAGCTTGTTAATCGGCGGAGACTTTAACTGTACAATATCTCCTCACCTTGACCGCTCTTCAGGTATTGATACTACTCATACACAGAGCAGAAAAATCTTGCAACATTTCATTGAAGAGCTAAACTTATGTGACCCCTGGAGGAGATTATTCCCCAATGATAGAGAATACTCATGTTATTCAAATGTTTCTAAGGGCCACTCCCGGATAGATTACTTTTTGCTGTCCAATAACCTTTTCCCCAGAGTAACAAGTTGTCTCTATGAATCCATCGTAATCTCTGACCATGGTCCAGTCTCCATATTATATAATGATAAAAATTTAACGCAGGGTAGCCGAAGATGGCGACTCCAGCCTAAATGGTTAAATGACCCAAATTTTCTGAAATATGTGGGAGAACAAATAGACATTTTTTTTTTTTGGTGAATAGGGAAGAGACATCGGCCTCAATAAGGTGGGAGGCATTTAAGGCCTATATTCGTGGACAAATAATCAGCTATACCAGCTCAATTACCAATAAAACAAATTTAGAAATGTTAACTTTAGATAAGACAATTAAACAACTTGAGAGGGAGGTTTACAACTCAGAAGCTCACACACAAGAATTAGTAACTCTCAGGGCCAAATACAATGCACTTTCAACTGTAAAAGCAGAAAACAGCTTATATAAACTAAAACAAACATTTTATGAACAAGGGGAGAAAAGTGGAAAGTTGCTAGCTTGGCAAATAAAGAAGTTAGAAACTGAAAGAGCCATCAATAGTATTAAAATCGCAGATGACACAATCATTGTTGACCCCCTACTAATTAATGATACTTTCGCTGCTTATTTTCAGACTATATATGATTCAGAATCACCAGAATCAGATCAGGATCAATCTCGGTTCCTTGATCATCTCCCAATCCCCACTCTATCTGAGGATGATAAATTCTCGCTGGATCGTACGCTTACAACTGAGGAAATCTCTGAAGCTATAAAGTATATGAAAGGAGGGAAGACAGCAGGTCCTGACGGTCTTCCAATCGATATTTATAAATTATTCAAAGATAAACTGATAAGCCCACTGAAAGATATGTATGAAGAGTCTTTTTGTAATGGTTGCCTACCCCCCTCTCTGCGAAATGCACTAATTACTCTGATATTAAAACCAGATAAACCACCGAACAAATGCGAATCTTATAGACCGATCTCTCTTTTAAATTCCGATACGAAAATAATAGCTAAATTGTTAGCTTTACGTTTAGAGAAATGCCTCCCATCTATAATAGGCAGTGATCAGAATGGATTTATTAAGAATCGTCAGGCATACTATAATATCAGAAGAGAATTAAATATCATTTATGAAAAAGGAGAGTCACGCGACTCTTGTATTCTGTCCTTAGATGCCGAAAAGGCCTTCGACAGAGTCGAATGGCCATACCTATTTGATGTACTTCCCCGCTTTGGTTTTGGTGATTATTTTAGGCAATGGGTCAGACTTTTGTATTCTGGACCAAGTGCAGAGATAATGACTAATAATGTTATTTCCAAACCTTTCACCCTACATCGTGGAACCCGCCAGGGGTGCCCTTTGTCCCCCCTGCTTTTTGTTTTGGCACTTGAACCCTTTGCCATTTCCATCAGAAATCACCCTGTTATTAGAGGAATTCCAATTGCAGGTGTAGAGCACCGCATAGCCTTATTTGCAGATGATACATTACTTTTTATGACTAAGTTGGAACAGTCACTATCAGCCCTTACTGATGTAATTGACAGGTTTGGGAAATTCTCAGGTTATAGAGTTAATAAGACCAAATCCTCTATTCTTTTTCTTAATGAACAGGAAAGGAGCCGACCGGAGATCCAGCATCCTTTTGTGAATGCTCCCAAAGGATTTCAATATCTTGGGATTTTTATTACTCCAAGCCTAGAATCACTAATACCTGTCAATTATGACCCAGTTATTTTAAAAGTGAAGGAATCTCTAAGCAGATGGATCTCACTCCCCCTATCCGTGATAGGACGTATAAATGTTGTAAAAATGAATGTTCTTCCTAAATTTTTGTATCTTTTCCAGTCCATCCCGCTGTCTCCTCCTCCTAAATTCTTTGAAGATATGAAATCAACATTCACTAAATTTATATGGAAATCCATGCGTCCAAGGCTCCGTCTTACACTATTATACCTTCCATTTGATAGGGGAGGCCTGAAGGTACCAAATCTCGTGTGGTACTATTGGGCAGCTCAATTAAGAGCAGCCAGCTTGTGGTTCTCTCCCCAACCACAGCTGCCCTGGGTAGGAATTGAGGCACTGTCCACAAAAGGACTAGGATTAGACTCCTACCTATACTCAGACTCTGTTAAGAATCTGAAGAACAACACTCTGAATCCATTTGTCAGGAATACCCTATTGATATGGCATAAGGTGCATAGTGTTATAGGCGATGTTCCTAATCTATCCTGCTTCTCACCTATCTGGGGTAATGCTGAGTTCAGACCGGGTAAAAATGATCTGGGATTTAAACAGTGGTCACAGAAGGGTATCAGGAGAGTCATGGATCTCTATGACAGTGATACACTGTTACCCTTCAATGAAATCAAAGACAAATTTAATATTTCTCAGACCCACTTTTTCAAATACCTACAGCTACGAAGCTTCATTAACTCTAAAATTAAGAATTCGTCTACTTGCCCCCCACTAACAGTATTTGAACAGTATGTAGTTCAACACCAACATAGCAAGGGCCAGATCTCTTCTCTTTACAATATATTCTCATCATATTCCACAGAGTCCTCTGACTCAAAAAGAAAGTCCTGGAGTGAAGATTTAGGCGAAGATGTGCTTGAATGTGAGTGGAGTCAGGTGTGCTCTGAGGCCCATAATATTTCAATAAATACTAGACTGAAATTAGTACAGTATAACTGGATCATGAGAACGTACATCACCCCAGAAAAGGTAAACAAATTCAATCCAAATGTCCCTGACACTTGTGTGAAATGTCAGACTCACAAAGGCACCCTCTATCATTGTATTTGGGAATGTGAGAAGATGCAGAAGTTCTGGAAAGAAGTCATTAACATAATCTCTCAAATCACCTCTAAACGCATCCCTCTCTGTCCTAGAATTTGTATTTTGGGTTTGTACCCCATAAATCTTATTTTAAAAAAACATGAAACCACATTGATCAATCTTTGTTTCATTCACACGAAACGTCTGATTGCCATATACTGGAAAAATGTGTCAAGTCCCAACATTAGTCAATGGCTCAAGGAACTATCATCCTGCCTGGCTTTAGATAAACTAACTTATGGTCTTAAACACAGGCTGGGGGAATTTTATGAGATCTGGAACCCTTTTTTAAATTTCTTGGAAAACACTGATCTACAACATACCCTTCAGTCTTTACTTCCCCCCTAACACTTTACATACAGGCACATTCAAATCATCTGAAAACTTCACTAATCCTCCAATCTAATAATTTTATCTGTATGCCAAGCTCCACTGTGACTATAAGTCTTGATATGTACTAATTGTAATTCTTAACACTTGTTGTCTTCATCTTATTTTCATTTTCATTTGCACTATATACTGAGATTTATATATTGTATTTCTGTTTATGTATATCTTGTTATAACTATTGAGAGGCGAGATTATGGGTGGGTGGTTGGGGGGTGGGATTATCTGTTCGGTCTGTGTTCTATGTGTACATGTACACCTTGAATTAAAAATCAATAAAACATATGTTCAAAAAGACACAGATGAAGAAGTGGTTGAATTTTTGAGCCGTTATGGTAAAATTTCTAAAGCCGTAACAGTAAATGACCCTGGTGATTTTAAGGAAACCATTACTGTCGAATTTATGTCCCGTGATACCGTGGTTGAGTTACAAAATATTTTACCATACAAGTACCGTATTTTCACGACTATAAGGCGCACATAAAAGTCTTAGATTTTCTTCAAATTGTGCGGCGCGCCCTATGGTGCAGTGCGTCCTGTGTGTGTTGTTGTAAGGCGGACGTAGACCAGGTGGTTTTTTCCACGCATCACCATCGCTGTTGATCTGTGACTCTATGCGTCCCCATCTCACAGCCGATGTGAAAAAACAAGTGAAGCAAATGAACTCTGAGCTTGCTGTCATTCCGGGAGGCCTGACAAAGGAACTCCAACTGCTGGCCATCGGTGTGAACCGGCCGTTCAAAGTAAGGCTGCGAGCGGCGTGGGAGCGATGGATGACCGATGGAGACCACAGTTTCACTAAGAGTGGAAGGCAGCGCCGGGCGAGTTACGCCACAATTTGCCAATGGATTGTAGATGCTTGGGCTAACGTGTCTGCTGGCACTGTTGTTCGAGCTTTCGCAAAAGCCGGCATCATTTCCGAGGCGCCGCATGGCACGGAAAGTGACTCTGACAGTGAAGAAAGTGAGCCTGGCATGTTTGATGGAGGTTTAGCGCAGCTGTTCAATTCAGAAACAGAGGATGAGGACTTCCATGGGTTTGATTGATGATGATTACCGGTAAAAAAAAAATGTGAATACCAAACTCAGTTTTGCTCCCGCTCTATTTTTAAATACGCACACTTGTGTGCTTGTTTAATCCGTGTGTTTTACCATGCCCGCGCCTATTGATGATTAAAAAAATGTTAGTACTTTGTAATCAATACTTAAATAAAGCACAACCAAACTCAGTTTTGCTCCCGCTCTATTTTTAAATACGCACACTTGTATGCTTGTGTGTGTGTTGTTGTTGTAAGGCCGACGTAGTAGAGGACACCATGAGAACGTTAAAGGGGGGAGAGTGGGCGTGGATTGTATATAAAACCCTCGCCATATAATCAGGTGCGCCTTATGTGTGTGTTAAATACAGTAATGGCACACATAACTGAGACTGCGCCTTTTGGTACAGTGCGCCTTTTGGTCGTGAAAATATGGTATGTATGTCAAAACAATACAGTGACTTATGACCTTCTAGAGCAGGGGTGTCAAACTCAGTTCCTGGAGGGCCACTATCCTGCATGTTTTAGATGTTTCCCTCTTCCAACACATGATTCAAATGATCAGCTTATCATCAAGCTCAGCAGAAGCCTGATAACGAGCCTGATCATTTGAATCAGCTGTGTTGGAAGAGGGAAACATCTAAAACGTGCAGGATAGTGGCCCTCCAGGAACGGATCTTGACACCCCTGTTCTCGAGCTTTCCGTCGTTTGTTCAGAACTCGAAGATAAATTGAAAACTCAGAAATACATGGCTGAACTCGAAGATCTAGCTAAGCTCACAGGGAAAAACTATGATGAAGTCCTGCAAGGTGCAATGTCTCTACTGGGCCAGTCCATCTCCGAGTCTACCCCCCAAGTGAAGATCTGCATAGAGCCAGAGGAGGAGGTTTCTGGTGCTGTGGCTCCCGTATCGTCATCCAACGCTGCCACCGTTGGTCCACGACCAGGTATTGCAGCCACAGCACAGGATTTTCCCAGACCCTAGCCAAATACTAATGTGCCACTCATGTCACAACCCTCACACCCTTCAATGACTGCACATGATCTTAATCCCCCAGGAATACAACTCTATGTGGTCGAACACATTGTGAAGAGAGACGACAGTGCAGTGCACATGACATCTCAGAGACTCAGATCATTCTCTGGCCGAGTACCAATACCTTCACATGAATGAGGTTATAAATCATGGCGCTCAAGTGTCGCTCTTTTGTTACAGGACCCAGCTGTTTCTGATCACCATCGTTCCAGGAAGCTGGTTAAAAGTCTTCCCCTGCCCGCTGCAGATATGGTGAAACACTTAAGACCGCTGCTCACCGACCTGCAGATTCTAGACTCCGCCTACGGAACAGTCCAAGATGGAGACGAGCTGCATGCCAAGTTCATGGAGCTGTTTCAAGATTCCGGTGAGAGACCTTCTGCATATTTGCAGCGCTTGCAAGTCGCACTGAATCAGGCTGTGAAGAGAGGAGGAGTTAAAGCAACAGACCTGGATCGGCACTTGTTAAATCAATTCTGCCGAGGATGTTGGAACAACACGCTGATCTCAGAATTACAGCTGAAGCAGCGCAAGTCTCATCCGCCATCTTTTGCTGAGCTGCTCCTGTTACTGCGAACGGAGGAAGACAGGGAGGCTGCAAAGGCTCAATGTATGAAGCAGCACCTTGGTTCAAAAGCTAAAGCCGGGGCGCATGCTCAACATGTTCATGTCGAGCCTGAGGGAAGTAGAGTTGATGCCCTGATGACTACACACGTGGACAAAATTGTTGGTACCCCTCAGTTAAAGAAGGAAAAACCCACAATTCTCACTGAAATCACTTGAAACTCACAAAAGTAACAATAAATACAAATTTATTGAAAATTAAATAATCAAAAACAGCCGTTACTTTTGAATTGTTGATTAACATAATTATTTAAAAAAACAAACTAATGAAACAGGCCTGGACAAAAATGATGGTACCTCTATAAAAGATTGAAAACTATTTGACCAGAGTGACATGATTAACTCAGGTGTGTCATTTAATTGACATCACAGGTGTTTCCAAACTCATAATCAGTCAGTCTGCCTATTTAAAGGGAGACAAGTAGTCACCCTGCTGTTTGGTGAAAAGGTGTGTACCACACTGAACATGGACAACAGAAAGCGAAGGAGAGAATTGTCCCAGGACATCCGAAAAAAAATTATAGACAAACATCTTAAAGGTAAAGGCTATAAGACCATCTCTAAACAGCTTGAAGTTCCTGTGACAACAGTGGCTCATATTATTCAGAAGTTCAAGACCCACGGGACAGTAGCCAACCTCCCTGGACGTGGCCGCAAGAGGAAAATTGATGACAAATTGAAGAGACGGATCGTTGGAATTGTATCCAAAGAGCCCAGAGCAACCTCCAAAGAAATTAAAGGTGAACTCCAAGGCCAAGGTACATCAGTGTCAGATCGCACCATTCGTCGTTGTTTGAGCCAAAGTGGACTTCATGGGAGACGACCAAGGAGGACACCACTGCTGAAAAAAACTCATAAAAAAGCCAGACTGGAATTTGCAAAAATGCATGTTGACAAGCCACAAAGCTTCTGGGAGAATGTCCTTTGGACAGATGAGACCAAACTGGAGCTTTTTGGTAAGGCACATCAACTCTATGTTCGTAGACTCAAAAACCAAGCATACGAAGAAAAGAACACTGTCCCTACGGTGAAACATGGAGGAGGCTCAGTAATGTTTTGGGGCTGCTTTGCTGCATCTGGCACAGGGTGTCTTGAAAGTGTGCAAGGTACGATGAAATCTGAAGACTATCAAGGCATTCTGGAGAGAAATGTGCTGCCTAGTGTCAGAAAGCTTGGTCTCAGTCGCAGGTCATGGGTCTTCCAACAGGACAACGATCCAAAACACACAGCCAAAAACACCCAAGAATGGCTGAGAGAAAAGCGTTGGACTATTCTAAAGTGGCCTTCTATGAGCCCAGATCTGAATCCCATTGAACATATGTGGAAGGAGCTGAAACATGCCATTTGGAGAAGACACCCATCAAACCTGAGACAACTGGAGCCGTTTGCTCATGAGGAGTGGGCCAAAATACCTGTTGACAGCTGCAGAACGCTCATTGACAAATACAGAAATCGTTTAATTGCAGTGATTGCCTCAAAAGGTTGTGCAACAAAATATTAAGTTATGGGTACCATCATTTTTGCCCAGCCCTATTTCATTAGTTTGTTTTTTTTAAATAATTATGTTAATCAACAATTCAAAAGTGATGGCTGATTTTGATTATTTAATTTTCAATAAATTTTTATTTATTGTTACTTTTGTGAGTTTCAAGTGATTTCAGTGAGAATTGTGGGTTTTTCCTTCTTTAACTGAGGGGTACCAACAATTTTGTCCACGTGTGTATCACTCAGCAGTTGACCCAGCAGCTTGCTGACATACAAAAGCAGCTGGCGTTGCTCACTGCAGCTCAGGCTGGTGGAAATCAGCCTACTCCAGCCAAGGCAACTCATGTGAGCAGGCTCAGGGAAGAGGGGAAGACCAGTAAAGCTACTCGCTCCATTCAGAAATCGTCTGGTTCGAAGCCTGGATATTGCTATAACTGTGGAGAAGATGGACATATAAAGCCGAACTGTGATAATGAGCCTCACCCATCACTTGTAGCATCCAAGAAGAAACAGTTTGCAGAGAAACAGAAGAAATGGCAAAAATCAAACCCAAATTTACCTTTAAACTAGGAAGAGTTCCTGTTAAGGGGCGAACGGGAACTGTCCAGGGTCAACAAAGTCCCAAGCAGCAGTCAGAGATGAAGTGCATTAACAAGTCACATTTCACTCCTGTTGACAACACTTCACTGCCAAGAGGTCTGATTGGTTCCCGCTGTACGGGCCAAGTCAATATGGCTGGTCAAAGGTTCTCTTGCTTACTGGATACAGGATCACAAGTGACTACAATACCCATGTCGATCTATAACAAGTACTTTTCACAACAATCTGTTAAGTCTATCGGCGAGTTGCTGCAAGTAGAGAGGGCAGCAGGACAAGAAGTCCCATACCTGGGCTACATTGAAACAATTATCACATTTCCAGAAGAATTCATTGGGGCAGATTTGGATGTGTGCACATTAGCGCTGGTGGTCCCAGATGTCAAGCCTGGATGTCCATCGCAAATCCTCATCGGGATGAACACCCTTGAGCCACTCTATGAGCAACACCTTGAGAGTGAATGCGTCAGCTATAAACCATCTCAGCCTGGCTATCGAGCAGTTCTCAAGCTGCTCCGGCTCCGGCACAAGCAGACCCAAGAGGCCAGAGACGGTGTGGTGAGATTGGCCAGCAAATTGCCTGTCGAAATTCCAGCAGGCCACACCATGGTCATCAAGGGCTCCCTTTGTGCAGATCCACCTCCAGCTGGCAGATGTGCTCTCTTAGAAACACCCGCTGCCTCGTTACCAGGCGGGTTATATGTAAAGAACTGTTTAATTACACTTCCCAGTCACACATCCTGCCAGATTCCCATCATGCTTACCAATGAATCTGATCAGAACATTACACTCTCGCCATTGAGTGTTATTGCTGAACTTTCTGCATCACCCCTGATTCTGACTCGCAGTGCCATCATCAATGCACCACAACAGAGCTCTGAAGATGTCCATCTGGAGTTCGATTTTGGAAACTCTCCAATTCCGCCAGATTGGAAAGAGCGGGTCATCTCCAAACTCAAGCAAATTCCAGATGTGTTTTCACATCACGATCTGGACTTCGGACATACCAACCGAGTGAAGCATCACATCCGCCTCCATGACGAGACTCCATTCAAACACAGAGCTCGACCTATCCATCCTCGCGACATTGAAGCTGTTCGTGACCATCTACGAGATTTATTGGAGGCTGGAGTGATACGAGTCTGAATCGCCCTTTTCTTCACCCATTGTGGTTGTCCGTAAGAAGAACGGGGATGTGAGGCTGTGCATTGATTATCGCAAGCTGAACCTTCAAACAGTTAAGGATTCTTTTGCATTCCCCAATTTGGAGGAATCCTTTTTTGCACTTACTGGTTCATGATGGTTCAGCATATTAGACCTGAAGTCAGGTTATTACCAAATAGGGATGGCTGAAGCGGACAAGCCCAAGACTGCTTTCGTTACCCCGCTGGGTTTTTGGGAGTTTAATAGAATGCCGCAAGGCGTAACCAATGCGCCAAGTACAATCCAGCGCCTTATGGTGAGGTGCATGGGTGACTTGCATCTGAAGGAAGTCTTGGTTTTCCTGGACGATCTGATTATTTTTTCTGACACCCTAGAAGAACATGAACGACGGCTGTTACGAGTTCTCCACCGACTTAGAGAATACGGCCTTAAATTGTCGCCTGAGAAATGCAAGTTTTTCCAGGTTTCAGTACGTTACCTTGGCCATGTGGTCTCGGAGCTTGGTGTGGAGACAGACCCCGAGAAAATTAGTGCTTTAAAATCCTGGCCAGTTCCTCGGACACTGAAAGAGTTAAGATCTTTCTTAGGCTTCTCAGGGTACTACCGCAGGTTCATCAATGGCTACGCAGCCATTGCTAAGCCCCTGAATGACCTGACGAAAGCATATGATCCTACACGCCATAAAACCCGCAAAGGAACATCCACTCCCACATATGACGCCAAGAAACCATTCAATGAAAGATGGACTTTGCAATGTCAAACTGCATTCAAAACACTCATTGATAAACTGACCACAGCCCCTGTGCTCGGTTTCGCAAACCCAAAACAACTTTACATCCTCCACACTGATGCCTCCACCACCGGGTTGGGAGCTGCGCTTTACCAAGAGCAGGAGGGAAAGTTGCGAGTTATAGCATATGCAAGTCGTGGGTTGTCGGCCAGTGAGTACAGGTACCCGGCACACAAACTGGAGTTTCTGGCATTGAAATGGAGTGTAACAGAAAAGTTTCACGATTATCTATATGGCTCGAGTTTTGTCGTGGTAACAGACAATAACCCACTGACCTACATTTTGATTTCTGCCAAGCTGGATGCTGCTAGTCAGAGGTGGCTTGCTGTGCTATCCACGTATGACTTCAAACTCCAGTACAGAGCGGGCAGCCAGAATACAGATGCAGATGCTCTCTCCCGAATCCCGTATCGTGAGCTGCCTGACCCACACAGTCAGAAGGAATGGGACATGGTTCAGAAGTTCACTCGTGACCATGCAGATGATTCTGAAACTGCAGTGGAACTCGATCTGGAGGTTGTGGCTGCAATATGCCACAGCTACCTGGTGAGAGATCTTCATGAGGATAGGATTACTCTGGTTGAGTCCCTGAGCATGTCCGTCACTGTCATTCCAGATGTTTATGCCAGTGAGTCTCACCAGGGGTTGTCAGTCATGCCATTACTATCCTGTGATGACCTCCGGGAGAAGCAGCATAGCGATTCTGTCCTCCGAGAGATCATCCATCAACTCAAAACTGGTGAGAAATCACCTCCCACTGTCAGGAAGGAGCTTCCAGATCTTGCACTTCTACTGAGGGAGTTAAATCGCCTTGAGCTTCAGGACGATATCCTTTACAGAAGAAGGCAAGACGAAGAGCATGTGTCATTCCAGCTCGTTCTTCCAGAAGAGCTGCGGTCTGTGGTCCTTACCAGCCTTCATGATGACATGGGCCACCTGGGGGTGGAGAGGACCCTTGACATTGTAAGATCAGGGTTTTTCTGGCCTCGCATGGCTGTAGATGTGGAAGCCAAGCTAAAGACCTGCAACCGCTGTGTGCGGAGGAAGGCACTTCCCGACCGAGCTGCACCCTTGGTTAGCATCAGGACCAGTCGGCCATTGGAGCTTGTGTGCATGGACTACCTGTCGCTTGAGCCTGATAGAAGTAATACCAAAAACATCTTGGTCCTCACAGATCATTTTACAAAGTACGCCGTGGCTATTCCAACTGCCAATCAGAAGGCAAGAACTGTTGCTAAATGTCTGTGGGAGAACTTTATCGTGCATTATGGCATTCCAGAGCGTTTGCACACAGACCAAGGGCTCGATTTTGAGTCCCATCTGATCCAGGAGCTGTGCGACCTTGCTGGTATTTGTAAGACCAGAACCACACTCTACCACCCTCGTGGGAATCTGGTAGAAAGGTTCAACCGAACGCTATTGAGTATGCTTGTTACGCTGAAGCCGGAGCAGAAACAATAATGGAAGGAGTACATCAAGCCTCTGGTCCATGCCTACAACTGTACCCGAAATGAGGTTACTGGCTACACTCCATACGAACTCATGTTCGGTCACTGTCCGAGGCTACCTGTTGACATAACCTTTGGCTTACCAGTCTGTGACGCTCCATCTACCTCACATTCGCAGTACGTGCAAAATCTCCGCTCCAGGCTTGAAGAAAGCTACCAACTTGCTTCAAAGAATTCAGCACGTTCAGCAGAAAGGAACAAAGCATGTTTTGATCAGAGAGTAAGACCCTGCATCTTGGAGGAAGGACACAGAGTACTCGTCCGCAACGTCAAGCTCCGGGGTAAACATAAACTTGAAGACAAGTGGGAGAAGAACGTCTACATTGTTGTTAAACGTGTTGGAGATCTTCCTATTTATACAGTGCGCCCTGAAACTGACACATCTGGACGGAGTCGTACCCTGCACAGAGATCTTCTGCTACCATGCGGGTTCCTCCCTGCTACTAAAGAGCCTGAACTTCAGATTCCTATTCCTGCACGCAGACCTCAAACCCGTAGTCTAAAGCAGCCGGTGGTTGATTCTGAGGAGTACATCAGTGAGGAAGAGGAGTGCTTCTAACATCTCCATTCCACCAACAGTCCAATTTCATGTTGGAGGGCCTCTTCCTGTTGAATCCGCAACTCCTGACTCTGCAGTTCTTGAGCCTATTCACTCACCTGAAAATACCATACCTGTCGTCGGGGAGTCCTCGCTGGTGTTGCCTGATGCTGTGAATCCATCCTTACCTAGTCTGGAAGGAGAACCTGTCTCGGGAGAACTCGAAATGGATCATGAAGAACACTTGCCTGCACCTGAAGATCTTCCTGCTGCTCCTGAGACTGTCCCAGATAAGGATGTAGACCTTGGCAGCCCAGTAGAGACATCTCCCGATGCAGAAATGACATCCCCATTGTCTGTCGAACCACCGATTGTTACCTCTACTTCTATTGACAGGAGTACTGATGAAGTTGCTGTGCCTGACTCACTTTTACATCATTCGTTACGTCATCAACAGCCGCCCAAGAGATTGGGATATTCTACTATTCTCTGATGCTTATGGTGAAGCTTTTAGCGCATCTATATCTGACGTTCCGATCTGTTCTCGTGTCCATGTAGTTTAGCATGCATGAGTTTAAGGGGGGAGGGTGTAACCCAGGTTAACAAACCTGTTTTAGTCTCTCTCTCTCTCTCCATTCTCCCTGATGTATTTTTAAAACCTCGCGTTATTTTCTGGGTTTTGTGGGGATAAATTCATGGGGCTATTGGCCAATCATTGCCCTCCATTTAATAATGTCACGCAGTCACGTGACTCGGTCCGGCCAAGTACTTCCCCTTTAATATGGCGCTGCTCGTCATTCCAGCAGCAGCCGTGGGGCAGGCAACACGAGTCCGGAGCTACAGGTCAGTTTAAACTCCTTTAATAGCGCTATTTTTGCATCGCTTTTGCTTGATATTTACTATTTCTAATCGTTAAACTTATAGATTCCCCCTACCGTCGCCATATTCGCATGTAAGCGGGCGTTGGGTGGTGATTAGACCAGGAACTGGTGAGTGTTTGTTTGTATATCTTCGCGATAGCTGCATTAGCGTTTGTATAGCCGCAATAGCCTAGCCCGCCTCCATTCATTTATATGGAGCAGTTAGCATTTCTTGCGGTGTCCATTGTCTGTGAAGAGCACTACATGGTTTGTGCCTTGTTTGTCCAAGAATTGCAACCAAACACATGTAATTGTCTGAGGTTCTATGGAGGCATACTAATGCCAAAAGTCCCTTTGTGGTTTAATGTGTTTTATTAGGAAATTGTGTACATTTTTACCTTATAAAAATAATGTAGGTAACATTATTTTTATATGCTTTCAAGTGCAATTGATATATATTGCTATTGGTATTTATGTATTTTTGTATGCATTGATATTTGGATTTGAAGAATGTGTTTTAGAATTTTAATTTGCATTTATGCAATAAGTGCATTTAATCCTGAATCTTGTATATACTGAATTGACGTAGCTATGAGACTATTTGTGTAAATTTACGAAGAGATTCATTAGAGCTTTTGGTCCTGTTTAGGCCAAGGGTTTTGGATGGCAAGCTAAGAAGAAGCCTCGAACCAAGGAACTGGCAACCGCTTCAGTCGTATTCCCTCCACCGGGCCGGTAGGGGCTCTGTAGCCCACAAGAAACTCTCCCACTGGCTAACTAGCCACTGCCGCCTAAATCATCCAACACTTACACTTCCCTTTCCCAAAACTCCTTCTTCCATTCCCCTTTCCTCTGGACAATCAAATGCAACCCAGACGTGGGTTTTCAAAAACTTTGGGTGGCTTGAACTGTGGACTTGGGTTTTTTTTTTGTCCTTCGGTCGCAGAGTTTTGTGCTGTGTGTATGGATTATGGACCTGACTTTTCTAAATGCTCTGGATGTTGTGCATTTATCTGATTGTAGTGGTTGTCTTCGATGAATATGAAAATGAAGCGCTGTTTGCGAATGGCCATGCACGTTGTCTACTCTAATTGTTCACTGTAAATATTTTTGCACTTGTTGCACTTTACTAAAATTAAACTAATAACAGCATCATAAAAAACATTCAGTGTCCCGTCAACTCTCCTAGAGCGAAATCAGATCTGCTGTTCACTAGCCTATCAACTATATTGTTATATTTTACCATCACATAGCTGCTACATACAGGAAATGGACACACAGCCTGGATTCATGAATGTAAAGACATATTGTTGGTGAGTGATCCTTGCTGTTTTTGACATGGCAGTAGTATAACTCCCAGAATAACAATGCAGGTCCACTACTGTAGCCAAAAATGAAATATTGGATGGATTGCCATGAAATTTGGTAGAGACATTCATGATCTCCAAGGGAAGAAGTCCGATAGCTTAGGTCAGGGATGTCAAACTCATTCCACAAAGGGCCGGTGTGGCTGCAGGTTTTTGTTCCAACTAAGCAGCATCACACCAGACCTGACTCATTTAATCAACTGATCTCAGTCTCCAGCGAGATCACTGGTCAGACTGTGTACTCTAGGCTACAGAATTTAATTCCAACATATCTACAGCACACAGTCTGACCAATCACCTGTCTGGAGACTGAGATCGGTTGATTAAATGAGTCAGGTCTGGTGTGATGCTTAGTTGGAACAAAAACCTGCAGCCACACCGGCCCTTTGTGGAATGAATTTGACATCCTTGGCTTAGGTGATGCAGATCTATTGACTTTTTCAGTAGCCTCACCAACACAACAGATTAAATTTTTCCCTTCTTGAGTAAATATTGTAAAATCTACTTGCTTTCTTGGAAAAAACTTGACACTCATGGTTTCCTGTAGGGAATCATAATGTAACAACTTTATGCTTTTTAGTGAAATGACCCAAGTTTTTAATGGATTGCTATGAAATTGTGTACTGGGCTGTAATGTATGTGCATTCATCCCATACCATTTGTTAGACGAAATTGGGTTCAGAGTGAAATTGTCTTGGTTTAGTACGCTCTATGTTCCAAATGATTATGTGTTGGAAGTCTGTTTATGCTGACATATTTGGTGCACTTATGGAACAAAAGTTCTACTTTGTTCACTTTAACCTGGACAATTTAGGCAGTGTACCAGTTATTGTCTATCCGTCATAGCATTTTAGCAGAGTCAGCCTCGAAAGGTATGCAGGTACTGTGAGAATATTTTTAAATGTCTTTAACCTTCACAGGTGTACTCTTGCTTAATCACATTGCATGGATTGATTAACCGGCACCATATGGAGCCTACACTGGACATGAGCACAAAGCTTTGCTCACTTTGTTTACTGACAATATATTAAAGATGTTAATTGCTCCAATATAAGGAACGCAGTGTTTTGTTTTGTTTTGTTTTTTAAAAATTCATCTGTAAGAAATCATACAATGACTGAACAACCTTGGCAGAGTACTGCTCTCTTTAAGTACTTTTCTTTTTAAATTTTGTGCTCTCAAAGTAACAAAAAGAGAGAAAGACGGCGTTTCTTTATCCAAATCTAAAGGTACAATGAAATTAACAATTTAAATGTGAGTATGATGCACTTGTCATGATAGTTACTTCTTTTATTTATTGCTTGAGTAAACAGGTTAGTGTCTCTTCTTATTGACTGTATGCATCTTTTGTTTTCCTTAGCTGCTAGAGTAACAATTGTGGTTAATTAAACACTTTTGAATGTATTCACTCTTTTATAAAATATATTTTTCTATTTCTTTCTTTTCTTTTGTTTTCAATGGTATGATTCTATTTCGTTCATGCCACAACAGGTTTTAGAGATCCTCTGACTTTTTCCTATAGCACCACCATCAGGACTAAATTTAACTCTGTGCAATACTTTGATTTTTGACCAAATACTGCCAACCATAAAATCAATACATCGGTAGCACTTTATAATAACTATACACTATTAAGCATGAGTTAAGCATTGGTTCAGCATAATTTAAGCATTAGTTAATCCTTAGATCCTCATGAACTCATCATGAATTCACCATTAGTAATGCATTACAAAGCATTAGTAAAGACAGTTTTAAATGTTCAACTAACACATTATTAAGCATTAGTTAAACATTAGTAAAGTGCTTAATTCATCATTAACTCATCATTTGTAACTAATTAGTTATACGTGCTTAATTAATCATGAATTCATGATCTGTATGGCATTTATTATGCATTACTAAGCACTTAATAAATCCGGTTAAAGAATGTTTTGTTGCTCATTGATAACCTCAGTTGTTAATACTTTATAAAGAGTTAGCAACTGTGTTAGTATATGATTTACAAACACATATTCATACTCAATGAATAACTTATTAATGCGGTTACTACTCATTAGTTAAGTATATTCCGTGAGCCCATCTAAAGTGAGGACTATCTATGCTTTATAAAGCATTTATAAATGACACAGAAGCAAAGATATACAAAGTGTCAGTTTTATTGGTCCCAAACAATACAAGCTTACCTCTGGTGTGTGTGTGTGCCCTAAAGAGATAGTTCACCAGTTTACTTGAAATGTTAAGGATTGCAAAGTGTGTATTTAAAAGAGCTTGTATTTTATTTTTCTATTTTATACGATCACAGACTGTTGTTATTTGAAGATGTTTGTCAAGTTTACTTGAAATTTTATAGATTGTATTTGTTTAAAGTGTGTATTTAAAAGAGCTTGTATTGTTTGGGACCAATAAAACTGACACTTTGTATATCTTTGCTTCTGTGTCATTTATAAATGCTTTATAAAGCATAGATAGTCCTCACTTTAGATGGGCTCACGGAATATACTTAACTAATGAGTAGTAACCGCATTAATAAGTTATTCATTGAGTATGAATATGTGTTTGTAAATCATATACTAACACAGTTGCTAACCCTTTATAAAGTATTAACAACTGAGGTTATCAATGAGCAACAAAACATTTTTAACCGGATTTATTAAGTGCTTAGTAATGCATAATAAATGCCATACAGATCATGAATTCATGATTAATTAAGCACGTATAACTAATTAGTTACAAATGATGAGTTAATGATGAATTAAGCACTTTACTAATGTTTAACTAATGCTTAATAATGTGTTAGTTGAACATTTAAAACTGTCTTTACTAATGCTTTGTAATGCATTACTAATGGTGAATTCATGATGAGTTCATGAGGATCTAAGGATTAACTAATGCTTAAATTATGCTGAACCAATGCTTAACTAATGTTTAATAGTGTATAGTTATTATAAAGTGTTACCAATACATCTCCTCTAACCATAGCTATACTTACAGTTTACTGATTGTTAGCATTTGTTACCATGCTAACATGCCAAACTGTATCGTTAATACACCAATATTAGCATCACAGAGCTTTTAATGTTGAAAACATGGCAGTTGACTGTTAGCTTTGTCTTTCTTACACTTTGCTTTCTTTGTACATTTTTAACCCATGTTTTTGCATTTTCATTGCATATTTAAAACAGAATGTAATAAAAATGTAAATGTCTCACAATCCCCATAAAATCCAAAAACAATGAAAAATGAAAATACCATGAAACTGAGTTTGGAAAAAGTCAAAGATCAATAATAAAACATGATTAACATCCATTTAGTCTCGGTAGTTGCTAGAGGTACGGACCCGTACTTTCCATTTGCCAATCAGATACGCAAGATCTGGTCACGTGACTCCCGGTAGACGCTGGAGGTACGGATCCCATAGCATCAGTACTACAGGTACGGACCCTAAACCTGACCCTAACACTAACCCTAACCTTAACCTTTGCTTACCTTTCAACAGTTTGCAGTGGTTAGCAGCTTCTTGACTCGTGAGACTCGCGTACGGGTCCGTATCTGTCTGGCAAATGGAAAGTGCCGTATCCGTAGCCCACAGGCTACGGGTACGGGTCCGTATCTGTAAACACTACCTTTAGTCTCAGATTGCACTGAAATGCATTTTTTGAATAATGCTTCAATATTAAAACAAAATCCTAATCCAAATTGCAGGCACAACATACAAAAATTTTCATGACTCTTTATCATACCATGTCTTTACAGCCACTAATTTAGTTTATGAACTAAAATTAGTGTTTTTCACCCCATGACAAATGCAAACATTTTTTATTTCATGAACTTGCCACAACTTGTTGGTTTAGTCTTCACAGAGTTTCAGCTTACATTAATTATTTGAAAGAATAACTATAAAAAAAACTGTGAACTATAGTGACACTTTGTGGTACATACATAGTCCTGAAAGATGAGTTGCTTTGAAAATATAAGGAGCAGGTATTTTCTGATCAGTTAGTCTGGTATAAAGATGAAAGTAAAACTTAGAGCCCATTGCCAGAGAGATAATAAAAACTCAGAACTTGGTCCTGGTCCAGGACCTGCTGGATGTGTGACTGCACAGGGTTAAGATGTCCCACAAGACACACACAGACACAGACACAGACACAGACACACAGACACACACACACACACACACACACACACACACACACACACACACACACACAGTCACACACAGACACACACACACACACACACACTGCACCAAGGTAATCCCCCCAAAGCAGCAGCTTTAGTGTAATTCACGCCGCAGCTGTCCACTGCTGGAAGAATCGAGAAATTGTCCTGCACATGTTCAGCTACAGGAACAAATGTCATAGTAAATGAAAAACCACCAACACCACACAACCCTCCCTCCCCCAAGTGCACACTTACCCACACATGCTCACACATACTGTATAAAATCACACATGGTAGTGATGGCAAAGGCAGGTGGAAACTACCAGGGCTTTAATAGCACAGTGCATGACTGTGTTTGTACTGCTTGTGTATACATACACATGTATGTACATACATACATACAAGCACATGTACTAGTACTAATTGTACTAGTTTGAGTTGTAGATGTTTTGATTGTCCCTCACTTTTTGACAAACCTTCAAAGGGCTTTTTTGAGCATTAAGAGGTGGTTTTAGGGTAAAGGTCAGAATCACACTGAGATTAGGGTAAGGAGCTAGGGAATGCATTATGTCAATGGATGCCTTTCCAAAGATAGTGATATAGTCATTCAATAAATCCAAAAGAACTGTGTGCATGCCTGAGTCTTTGCACACAATCAAATAATGAGAAAAACAAAACGTTATAAATGTCTGTACCTATGTGTGAATTTAATTTTGGAATTTAAATTTATACCCCCTGTTCCAACAACTAAACTTAAACACAACATACATTAGCCTAAACATACTGGAGAGATCTAACACTTAAAGTGTAATCGGCTTATCTTTCATTAGCAATACTTCACCATCATTGGTTTTACTAAAGATACTAAGTTTACTGTAACTACATTATATTGATTATCTATTATTATTAACTTTTTTCATTATTAACTGTTATTATTTATTATTATATATTGATTGATCATTATATTGATTGAATATTATTATACTGAATTTCCCTTTGGAGATTAATAAAGTTATTGTATAGTATTATTAGGTTAAGAACCATTTGCATACTGTCTAGAGCAGCTGCTGAAAACACCTGCTGAGGTTGGACAGATGTCATCAGGATGCAAAAATAGCATCATGCCAACTTTTTCCACCCCAAGGAAGTTTCGCCTTTGTTGACTTGAGTAATTTATCCAGAGGTTAAAGGCTGCAACACTAGTGATAGTGATACGGAGACACCAAAAAGCTCAGCTAGAAAGATTTGCTAACTTTGGGCCACATCAATGCTAATGTTGGAAGCAGAGAAAATAAAGAAACACTGATCGATTTAGATGTTTCAGCTCTGGTTATGCCTTGTCATATTTTGTGAGGAGCAAATGAAAAGAAGATCCACGACAATAAAAACATTTTAATCATGACAGAGGTAAAATGTTACTGTTTGCTGCAAATCAGGCAAAACAATGTACCTTCTCATCAACACTGGTAGTTTGAGAAGTTCAGAGACTGCGGCTATAACAAGAACAAAAGCTGTTCAAAAGTTTGGGGTCACTTATAAATGCCCTTATTTTTGAAAGAAATACAATTTTTCTCAATGAAGATGGCATTAAACAAATCAGAAATACAGTCTAGATATTGTTAAAGCTGCTGTCCGGAGTTTGAATCGCAGCGTCTCCCAAAACACTGGTGGTCCCACCCTCCCTCCGTCTGATTTCGCCCCTTTATTTGTGCACGCGCGCAGTACCTGAGAGAAGTGCCCGGAGTGCTGCAGCATCTTGCCTGTTTTGCTGTTTTCCACTCTTCTACATTTAGTACATTTAGTAAATAATAAAGGAATTACGTTAGAATGCTGTATTGAGTCTAACTTGTCCTAATACCAAAATAACATGAATCTGCTAGGACGAACGAGTAAAGTTTCAATATGTGATTACACTCGTGTATCCCTCTCGATGACGTTGTTTATCAAACTTCGTGCATTTACGCATGTATATGTGTTACATTGTTTATTTATTTCTATCTAGAGTTCAGAATTGCATGACTCCTCTGACGAAGAGTATGTCCCAGACGCCCCAACATCTTCCTCCAGAGGTCGGGCATCTAAACGAAGCCGTCAGGCGGGCTATGGAGGCCGTGGTCGGGGAGCGACGCGAGCACCCCGAGCCAAAAAACGTCCTGCAGTCTCTTGGCCTGACAAGCCGTGGGATTGGTAACTTTTCTGGAAGTTGCTGATCCCTGATGCTCTCTCCTCCACAAGCAAAACAAATGTGCGTGCGGTTGCGTAGTGCGTAGCTTGCCCACCTCTGCATGGGCTTGCTTGCTGTGCGCGTAACCGTTGATTGACAGCATGACAAAGCTGAAGCTCGAACTTGATTGGTCGGCAGCGACCGGCGCTTTTTGGAATAACATGGGGGTCTATGAGAGGAAGGCGGAGCTCAGGAATAAATTTTCATATCGCGCTATACTAACTTTATATTATAGTATCGAACTAGACTAACACATTTAAGCTTTGTTAAAAAATGATACATAAATTGAAAACAAAGGGAAACTCCGGACAGCAGCTTTAATGCAGTAAATGACCATTCTAGCTGGAAATGCTGATTTTTAATGGAACATCTACATAGGGTTACAGAGGCCCATTTCCAGCAACCATCACTCCTGTGTTCTAATGATACATTGTGTTAGTTAATGGTATTGAAAGGTAGCCTAGCCGCGCTAGACAACCCAACGAATTTAATTCTCTGCCAGGGTGGGTCTAGTTACCCTCCATAAGGCTCGAGGTTGGATGCTCCTAAAACTGGTCGGACGAATCACCATGAAGTGTAGAGTCAGAAGGCGGGCGTAACTAAGTGACGACAGAGGCGCGACGATTCTCTGCCAGGGTCGACAACAAAAACGACAACAGTCATTGAGCTCCATTAGCACCGGCTCTGAATAATCTTTCTGTTAACATGTCTGTAATATACTTGAGCTTCACCCATTGACTGTATAAATAAGGCTTCACCGAACTCCCGCATCCTCTGATTTCCGGCGCTCTAGGAGCCTATTCGTTGCGCTGATTGGTTGTATACCTACCCAATTGCAGCAGAGTGATTTGATAGACAACCTTTTAGCCCGCCTCCCTCCCTGTCGAGCGTGCCTAGACCCTTACGTCTTCAGAGCATGGGTCTAGCGCAGCTAGGCTAATTGAAAGGTTAATTGATGATTAAAAAACACTTATGCAATTATGTTAGCACATGAATAAGAGTGTGAGTTTTCATGGAAAACATAAAATTGTCTGGGTGACCCCAAACTTTTGATCGGTAGTGTATGTTTACATATTATTATATTTAGTAGGGGTGTAACGAAATCTCGTGGCACGAAATTTCAAAATGACGAAATAAAATTCAAAGATGCACAAAATAACACAAAATAAAAAACACGAAGGGGCGCCGCGCACCACTGAGACTGATGATTTTTGACCCTCCTCGCCTATCGTAGCAAAACACTCGCTTCAAAACGGAGAAAGATGAGGTTGAGGAATTAGCTGATGCTCCTTCGTCAAATAAATCGGCTGTGGTTTCCTATGTAAATGACGAGAGAACGGTGAGAAGATTGCGGATAAAACAAAAACAGTGAGCAAAATATGCCACTACAGTTCGCTGTATACTGCGGCGAGTACAACTAGTTCACAGCTCAGACATTTATAGGTCTAGACTGCAGCTCCTAGGACTGCTATTTGTTTTCCTTTTCATTTAAGAATGTAGTTATCCTGATTGTTACAACAACAAAGCACTTTTTTTTATTGAGATTTTATGTTTGTATTTGCACTGTAGTCTAAATAAGGGGGAAAAAAATACAATTTTGTTTTTTATTTTGTACTGATGCAGCATTATTTTTTGTATGTCTGCACAAGGTAGAAAATAAAGAAAATGAGATTTTTGCATTATGTCCTACTGTTGGGGATTTTCCTTAATCTTTATTTCATATCGTGAGTATTTTGTATCGTGAACCCTGTTTCATATTTCGTATCGTTTGGTGAGTTGACCATTTCGTTGCACCCCTAATATTTAGTGAACCACTTTGAAACAACAATATTCTTTTTTACCTGGATTAGTCTATCAACCAACATTTTTCTAATTAATAGGACAATTTGTCATAATTGCTCATCAGTTATAAAAAATTAACATAAAGAACATTTTTCATGAATTCAATTTTACATGAACATCTCAAAATAATGATGTGTACCAGAAGTGCTGATCAAGCATTTTATTTAATTATTTATTCATTTATTTGATCAGGAACCATGCAATTATCATAGAACTGATGCATTACATATAGAGTGTATAGCATTGAGCTAACTTTCAACTCCCAACCCTGGTTGGGCTTTTAGGTAAAAGTAGTCAAAAGACCAACAACACAAATAAAAACAGCACAGACACCATTAAAAACCTACAATCCCCACCCACCCACGCACACACACACACGCCATGTAGACCTTGTAGATGTCAGAAAAAAAGTTGTAGAGAAAAAGTTTTTAAATCTGCTATCCTATTAATTTCATTTGGTAGTGTGTTCCAGATGTGACAGTCTTTGATTGAAAAGACTGTCTATCCAAATGTAGTTCTGTGGTAAGCTATTTTGAAATTGTTGTTGGTGGAGCTTCTGGTGACCTTGCTGCCATCCTGTCTCTGGATGAATCCACAGAGTGGCTGTGGTGCTGATTTACTGAGGCATTTGAAGATTCATTTGATGAAGCAAAGATCTACAGTATGAAGCTTTCAAAACTAAAAAAAAATAAAAAATTAAAATAAGACATTGATGCCACCAAATTGTTTTTTTATCCATAATTAGATGGGGCTACTTGAACCAAAACTGTCAGACAGTATGAGATATGGGAGAAGATCAGAGCACGCATGTACAGTAGGGCTGCCTGGTTAGGAACATTATTTCTGATTAACTTAAAGCAGTTCAGATTTTTTGTAACTGTTTTTGAAATCTTTATGTGGAGATTAAATTTAAGTTAAGGGTCTGATACAACTCCAAGATACTTCAATTCTGTCACTGAAATGACAGAATTTAAGAATTGATACATTTTTCTGTCGATTCTGTTGATTTTGTATATTAACTTTAAAGCATTGTTGGTTTGATTTCCTAACTGAGAAGCACATAGACACTGTTTTATCCAGGTTTCATACAAGATGATTTTGAACAAGCCACTCTTGGACCTTAACCATACATGATAACAGGACATCCACACCCTGTGCTGGTGTCTTAGTGGCCGTATATAGAACTGCATCATCTACATGAAGTTGACATGTTGCAGTAGAGCAGTATAACAGAAGGTCATTAATGAAAAGGCTGAACAGTCAGGGACCAAGAATGGACCCAATGCCCATGTGGATATTTAAAAATGTGGATGTGTCGTGATGAATTTGGACACATTGTTCTCAATTCTGCAAATATGATGTAAACCAATCTATTGTCTCAGAGGAGAAACCAAAAGAAACCAATTTGGATGGAAGCACAGTATGATAAACAGTATCAAATGCCTTTTTGAGGTCAAGAAAAGCAGCTCCCACAACATTACCCCCATCCAGGCTCTGTTTAATATTGCCAATGAGGCAACAGTTTGCTGTTTCTGTTGAGTGGCCTGGTCTGAAACCAAACTGGTGTGGATGAAGAAGCTCACTGTTCTGTAGATAGTCTATGAGTTGTGTAGCGATTACTTTTTCAAGAACCTTAGACAGGACAGGTAAAATAGAGACTGGACGTTAGTTATTTATATTATCCTGACTTCCTGATTTAAAATCCGGTACAATGACAGCCTTTTTCCAGTCAAATGGAAATTTACAAGATCTAATAGAGAGATTAATGAGATGAGTCAGTAGTTTGGTTAACCTGGTGGGTCCTTGGATCATTTGTTGATAATTAATTTTAGTCAAAATGTTTTTAAATTTCTGTTTGTTATTTTTATCAGACCAGTTGATGTTGAAGTCCCCATAACATATCGTTTCTCTGTGAACTTCTAGTTGTTCAATCAGATCAACTAATTCATTATAGAAGGAAACCTTATGTGGATTGTACAGTACTGCACTGTTGAAATTCATTGTTGATGAGAGAATAACATTAACTGCTAGACATTCAAGGGGAGTATTCAAATTGACTAGCTGACATTTAAACTTTACTTTGATGTAAATAATTACACCTCCTCCCTTCCCAACCTGTCTTTTCTAAAACAGTGATAACCTGGAATGTCTATCATGTTGGTGGGTATGTTTTTATGTAACCAGGTTTCTGATCAATGAGATCTACAAGTGTCTTAGCTCAGAAGGATATGTTCTATTTAATTTCAGACTGAATATTTCTCTTCATTTCTTGGACTAATAAACCCAGACTGAAGCCTGTCAGTATGTGTGTGTGTGTTACATTCCCAGTGTGTCAATGGTATTACTGAGCATTAGTGAACACATTTACCAACATGCCAGACAACTCTGGAAACATGCTGCGGTGTTCCTCTGCGTCTCACTGGTGAACAGTCAGCTGAGTTCAATGAGGCTGATGAAATTGAAGTCTAGAAACAAAAAAAAACGTTGCATTTTGTTAACATTTATAAATTTGTTATCCCCAACTCATGCTTTTAGATGTTAGCTCAACTATCTTTTCATTGTAAACAGTTAACTTGGCACAGTCAGATTGTGATAACAGTTGTATAAAGTCCTCTGTGGCTTTGCAGGGAATATTAAAATCTAAAAATACTCATGACTGAGGAGGTTTGTTCCAAAAAATGGTTAGAATGACAATCAGTGAATGAAGACACAAACATTGCTTTAATCTCTGCCAATATTACAGAATGATCAGTGTTAATCACAAAGTGTTCTCATTTAGAACAAAGTGTCTGCAATCAAGTCTTAATCTGTGCAATCTGACAAAATCTTCTATTTTACCAACAGTGCATGTTAAGGTCTGGGATACAGTATATCAGACAACAAACTGTCAGTTCTCACAGTCTAATATTTGATGTGGGAGAGAAAGGCAGGTGCAAAGACCTAAGCAACTTTGGCCTAATCGTCATAGTCAGACAGCTTGACAGAGCATCTGAAACAGCAAGGCTAGTGAGCAGTGGTGGGCACCTACCGAGTGAGTAAGCATTGTCAAGCAGCGGGATGTTGGGGTATATGCGAGTGAGATATAAAGGATTGACTGCGAACATGTTGGTGACAGATACCAGAGGGCACCTCAAAAGTCTGTAGAGTCAATGTCTTGGCAGAGGTGTTCTGAAGCAAAGGGGCCACCAGCATATTAAGCAGATGTGGTCATAATTTTTAGGCAGTTTAGCCAATATGGAGATCAATATTGGACATGAAACTCAAAAGACATGGATACAGTTCTTACATTGTCCAAAAGGAAATGGAGGTACCAGGATTTTTAAAATGCTTGGCTCATATGAAAGTGTTGCGCCAGGGTTGGAAAACCCAGGCGTAGACACAGAGCTAAGACAATACAAAAAAAAGGGAAACTGATTTGAGGGGAAAGTAAGCCAAACTCTACAAAAATTCACAACTAACAAAAAGTGGAAACCTACAAAAACGAAAGCAGAATTAACTAAACTAGCAAATGGAGTATTCACAAGAATGGGGAGCTGAAAACAAAGGTGGATGGGGGCAGGCAGGCTCAGGCAATCTGGGAACCAGCAGGAGTCAAGGCAGGTTCACAGCAGACTGGAGACAGACGGGACCAGTGTGAATCCAGGGAGGGGTAAAGAGAGTCCAGGTAGGGGACTATGGCAGTCAGAAGATTAAGCAGGATTGGCGGTAGAACTGAGTCCAAAAGAGGATCTGCAGTCTGTGGTCTGGCGGGGATTGAATGAATGAACTGGGCTTATGTAGGAGGAGGTGAATACTGACAGGTGAACTGAGTGAGCTAATCACCACAGTAGACACTCATCAGCGCAATCATCAGGTGGATCAGACAAGAAAGGGAAAGAGAGGATGAGTGAGAGCAAGAGAGAGAGAGGAGAGACAGAGAGATCAAGACAGACAGACAGACGCAGAGGGAAAAGGAGGGAGAAAGAGGGAGAAAGACAGGGGCTGGAGCAGGGATCATGACAATGAAGACTAAAAGTCGGAACATCTTTGCCTCTGCTGATTTGATTTCAACCCCTGCTTTGTTATTTTATCTTTTCTTAGTGTCCCAAATGTTGTGAAAATATCAGATATCAATATCAAATTGCTGGGGCATCCTTTAAAGTGCTGAAATATGTGTAAAATTGTTGAATGATTAAATACAAAGATACAGAGGGACGCCATTTTCACACCATCAGACTTGCAGAGCATTTGGGTAACTTTTGATCATCCATGTCTGGTGTACATTCTCGCCAAATTTGAGCTCTGTCAGAGTTACCTCATTTGAGTTTATAGCTTTTGAAAATGTGTAAAATTCATCCAAAGTCATACAAAATATGACACATAATTCAAAATGCCCGACTTCCTGTTGTGTTTTAGACATGGTTGTGAATTACATTTTTGTGTATCTTGATGAGTTGCAATACCTACCAAATTCCATTGCTGAAGGTGACTGTAGGTCGTGGTTGAAATTTTGCAGGTGCCACTGTTAAGCTATTTTGACCCACAAAACATACAATGCACACTTTCCATAAAATATCCAATTTTTTTTTTTTTGCTGGTCCTGATATATGTGCAAATTTTAAGATGTTTTTGAGTATTTTTAGGTCTTCAAAATGGCAATTTTAAATATGACAGGAAAATAATGAAAAATAATAAACCCATAGGTTTCAAGTGATAATAAAATAAAATAATGTGAATCTTTACTAAAAATGACATTGTTCATTCCAAATATCTCTTTTTTCCTGCTGTTCAGCAGCAGATGCTGATGTTTGTGATGTGTAAAAGAAAGCCTGGTGTAAAGAATGCACTCCATGCTCATGTTTCTGGTCAATCAGCAAGTAGGCTACTAGTATTTTTTCAGCTTAAATATCCACATTTTTATCAACTGGACAGAACTACACTGGAAATTGGCTCTGAGAAATCTCTCATTTTACATTTCAGACATTTTGCTGGCACTCACCTATAACGACTGCTCAGCAGAGCAACAAGAGAGTTACAAAAACACGTCATGCTGTACGTGAACACCGGAGGATATTATTGTAGGTATACGTTACAGTATCAGAAGCAGATAGTGATCTACACTGGGGCATCTCAGTGAAATAGAGCCTCATCTGAGCCTGGCCACAGTCCACTGGTAAAAAAAAAAATCTCATGGTAAAAAAACAACAACTATGAGATCTCAGTGAACTTGCTTTAATCTTACTTTATATTTATATATTTGGGACCAAAATAGATTCACGAAAGAAAAGTAGCAAGTATTTTTTTCAGTTTTTTTAACTGCAGTATTTCATGAGAGCTCTGAGTTGGTGGAGAATTCCAGATCTTATGTCCTCCCACACAAACTCTGTGTGCTCAGTACAATCTTGAGTATTCATGAAACGCTCATCCTGACACATCTTTTCCTGACAAGACATACCCAGAGAAAGGTCACATACCTGGGTCCGGGCCCTCAGTGACGCTCTGGACTAAAATAGCGTCATAAAGTCATCCATCAAACAAGTGGGCCAAGGGTCAGTACTGCACTGTCAGCTGAGGAAAACCAGAGAGATACAAGTCAAGTCAATGAGAAAATTCCAGAACACTCTTCAATTCACACTGTGCACGTCTGCATTACACAATATTTCAGGTTGATATATTTCGTCTCAGCTAATATGTCAGTTCATTTCTGTCGAATCAGCTTGCAGAGACTTGAAAGACAATATATTGCCTTCAACGCAAAGTTAGAATTCGGCTCGGTGATGCATTGAAGAAAACTTTAAAAGCAACTGCATGTGATGCAGAAAATTCCCTGCCAAAAGCACTAAATGTCACAAACACTACCAATCAAAACTTTGGGATCACCTGGGCAATTGCATGTTTTCCATGAAAACTCACATTTTTATTCATGTGCTAGCATAATGAATAAATGAATAATCATCAATTAGCTTTTCAACACCATTAGCTAACCCAATGTAGCATTAGAACACAAGAGTGATGGTTGCTGGAAATGGGCCTCTGTACCTCTATGTAGATATTCCATTAAAAATCAGCCATTTCCAGCTAGAAGTCATTTACCACATGAACAATGTCTAGCCTTTATTTATGATTCATTTAATGTTATCTTTATTAAAAAAAAACTTCTTTTCTTTCAAAAGTCAGGACATTTCTGAATGACTCCAACCCTTTGAACAGTAGTATACATGTTGAAAAAATATGTGAATTTAGTTGTTTCTTGAATTAGAGGTGCTGCTGTTCAGTGTCCATGTACTGTCGCTGAATAAGACAACATCAACAAGTTTAAACAAGAAAAGCACTCAGAGAGCGCGGTCCTCCGCCAAGGCATTGTGTCATTGTGTGATTTCCAACGGATAAGTTCCAATGAATGCGCAGCGGTCAAGTTGTAGTGGGGTCGCAATCATGTGATCATCAGCTGGCAGCGGACGTAGTGTTCACTTGTTGTCATAGCTACAGTGACGCTGTGCTGCTCTCTCGCAATGAAACAGAAATCTTTAACAGATCCATGGATTCAGACTGTAAGCCCCATCACTGCCAAAGTCTAATCAATTGGTCCTTGTGTCACTTCTGACCTTTCCTGACAATTTCAGTGAAATCCTTTTTTAATAATGTTGCTAACAGACAGACAGACAGACAGACAAATGTACCCCGATTGTCACACAACTCCACTGCATTCCTTGGCAGAGAATAAAGGTTCCTATTCAGCAGTGCATCGTTATGGAAAAACATCTTACTATATGATGAATCAGCCAGCCCATACTTTCAGCTTAGGTAGTTGCTAGAGGTACGGACCCGTACCCGTAGCCTGTGGCCTACGGTTACGGCACTTTCCATTTGCCAATTAGATACACGAGATCTGGTCACGTGACTCCCGGTAGACGCTAGAGGTACGGACCCGTAGCATCGGTACTACAGGTACTGACCCTAAACCTAAACCTAACCCTAAACCCTAACCTTTGCTTACCTTTCAACAGTTTGCAGTGGTTAGCAGCTTCTTGACTCGCGTACGGGTCCGTATGTGTCTGGCAAATGGAAAGTGCCGTATCCGTAGGCCACAGGCTACGGGTATGGGTCCGTATCTGTAGACACTACCTTCAGCTGATGTACCTTGATACTCATTAGTTCACAGTCGATATGTTGCTTCATTTGGTACACAGTAACAAACTTTCCAGTAAAATTACAATAAAAATATTGGCAGCTGTAGTTGTCTGTGTTTTACAACATTTTTATAGTGTTCCAGGTGTTTTTTACTTAGATTGCAGGACTCAGCAGCACAATATGAGGTTCACTGTTTATTACTGTTTTGTATTTTAAAATGTATGAACAGTGAGTTAAATTGCAGACATTTAGACAATAAATAACAATCATTATCCGGTTGTGTGAACAAAACCATCAGCTGCTGTTAATGGTTATTCTTGCTTTTGGTTCAAATTTTATTTTTTTTTATTTTGAAAAAGAAAGGACAGTACTGTCGGCTGTACGATTTATTACAGGTTTCCAGTTTCTCACTACTGCTATTGCTAATGGTGGTGAAAAGAGCATTGTTTAGTGAGCTTTTTATCTCATGCAGTAAGTCCACGGCAGAGGTTCCCTTTGTAAAAACAAAGCTGTACTGGCCTCTAGGGGTTGAAAGACTCATAACTACACACAATATGGTAGCTTGTTGTATTTAACTATGATCTACTGTAAGTGTGACCACTCCAACTCTGCAGGGGTAGCTTGATACAATATGTTATGTTATACATCGAAGTGGAAAAAAAATGTTGTCACTGTTTGCAGAATGAATGAAGCTACCTTTTATGAGTATATTGATGAAATGCTGCCTGGGTACTGTTCATATAGTTTAAACATGTCTGTTCTGTTGTTGTTCCTTAGTGCTGTCCTGCTCTGCTGTGGAAGAGGTGTCAGGTTGGCTGAGTTTTGTCCTCTTCAGTGGGAGATTGTAAATAATGCTTTATATCCAACATGGTTTTGGTCATTTATTCTGTGGTTTGCACCTGAGCCAGACTGCATGGTGAAGAAAAACCTTATTTTTAAGTCTGACTTTAATGCAGATTTGGACATTAGCAGTTATTAAATGAATAACCATGGGAATAATTGGCCATAATTGTATAGTCTTTAGTGATGACAAAAAGAGAGAAAGTAGACATCACATTGTCAAATGTTTTTAAAATTACTGGTGTATTTCTTTGACTTGACTGTATTTCCAACCATCCATTATCTATACACCGCTTAATCCTCATTAGGGCTTAATGGATAACAGTGTAGATTGTGATTGTCTGAAATCTCCCATTGTGGACTAGATTTTTTTAAAAGCCTGAAAACGAAGTCAAGACATGTAAAGTGCTGAAGTGCTCAGACAACATCAATTAAAAAAATAAAAGGTTAGAATGTATGTATTTTTTTGTATACTGATGCCTAAAAACACCAGATGTTGACACTGAGAAAAACATATGGCTGTCTGAAAGAAAATCATTCACATGAATTACTCGTCTTGCTCTGGACAGAGTTTAGTTGAGTTTAGTTTAGTTTATTTGAAAGGGGACAATACAATTTCATAAAACACATGATTATATATGGTTAAAAAAGCCAGAATTAGCCAAAAGGCTAGTTTTCATCTGTAGTCCCCTGATATAAAAAAAGCAGTAAAATACATCTACAAGAGATAAAAAAAATGGTTAGACACATTGATACGACACTAATGTAACAAATAACACATACATGACAAACTGTTAAGAGAGCACAGGGCACGCAATACCTATACAATACAATACAAGATACATATATTAAAACACTTACTATACAATTAAGAGAATGAGACATCACAACATATGATAACATAACATTTGATTCTAACATCAAAACGGTCTTGTCTCTTAGTGTTGGCAGCTGTGGGTGTTGATAAGCCACATTTTCAATTTTTTGTGAAGACCTTGTATGTTGTAAGCAGTTTAATCTCCTCAGGTACTGAGTTCCACTCTCTCGCGCTCCTCACTGACCAGGCCGACATACTGAAAGTGCTCCTGCGCAGAGGAATGGAACAGTCACCTCTGGCGGAGCCTCGAGTGACACCCTCAGAGCTGTTTCTTTGTTTGATGAACTCTGCCAGAGGATCTGGAGCCAAACCATGCAGCACTTTATAAATCAAATTTAAATCTGCAGATGTGTGAAGACTGTCCCAGTGTAAAAGACTATATTTTATTTAAAATTGCACAGTGATGATAGTGCCTAGGTTTTTTTTATCCATAGCTTGTTTGTACAAAGCTTCCAATGTTTTTTTTGCACTCCGACCTGCCTGGGACCAACTGGTTAGGCAATAGTTGAAGTGGCTGAAAATCATTGAATGCAAGTACATTTTTGCGGCTTCAGTTGACATTTCATTTCGAATTCCACAAAAATGTGCGAGATTTAACTTGATTTTTTTTTACACAATTTGTCAATATGGGCTTTAAAGGAAAGCTGTGAATCTATTATTAACCCAAGATATTTATATTGGCTGATGATTTGTATTTTTTTCTCCATTAACATATATGTCAGGATCAGGTGATACTCTATTTTAGTGAAATACATGCCAACAGTTTTAGAAATGTTTAGCTGTAGACAGCTTTCCTGCAACCAAGTTGTGACACAGGACATTGTTTTAATGAGTTTAGCAGCAGCAGTGTCTTTGGAGCGACCATGGACAAAGAAAACCGTGTCGTCTGCATACATTAAGCATTCAGCATGAGAACAAACAGTGGGCAGATCATTGATATACAGACTAAATAAAAGGGGGCTTAATATTGATCCCTGACGGACTCCAGAGGTTATCTTAAGACAATCAGAACTGTGGTTGTTAACTGATACAGATTGTATTCGATCATGCAGATATGATTCAATCCAGCTCACTGCATTGTGAGAAAAGTTAAATTTTGAGAGCTTGGTAAGAAGAACAGAGGGATTTACTGTATCGAATGCTTTCCTGAGGTCCAAAAACACTGCCCCTACAACTCCACCCTTATTGAGAAAGGATTTTATTTTCTCAATGAAGAGGCATGTAGCCGTTTCAGTAGAATGCTTAGATCTAAAACCAAACTGCATGGCGTGGAGAGAAGGGGAACTGCTGTTTAAGTGATGGACAATCTGCTCTGCAACCCATTTTTCTGCAATTTTGGAAATGGCCGGAAGAATACTTATTGGTCGATAGTTATGCAGAGAAGTTCAGTCACCGGATTTAAAAACGGGTAAAAATAGCAGATTTCCAGGCCTTTGGAAAGTGACCGGATGAAACTGAGAGATTAATGATTGAGGCAATAGGGGTGGCGAGAGCTGAACCTAGATCTTTGAGCATGTTCGTGTCCATTCCAAAAACATCCTTTGCTTTAGATGATTTGAGTGATTGAATTACATTAATAACTTTGGTCTCAGTAATATTTTTAATGTTAAAGGACTGCATTGCAGACAATGCAGGGTATTCCTTCCTTTGTTTTACTGCAAACTTATCAGAGATATCTGACACAGATTCAATGAAGTCGTTCTTCAAAGCATCAGCCATCACAGGTTCCGTCAGGATATTTCCATTTAATTAAATTTGAATTGGTTTTGTTTTGTTTTGTTGGGAATTACCCAATAGTTTTTTAATATAATTCCAGGTTATTTTAGAATTTCCCCTTGCAGTATTCAAAGCAGTAATGAAAAAGTCAGCTTTAGATTTTCTTATTTCTTTGACTACCCGATTTCTCAATTAAATAAATTGGTGTCTGTTATGTCCTGATTTGACTGATAACATCAAAAAGTGATCTTGTTCTTTCATCAGTTTAAGAATTGATTTGTTTAACCAAGGAAGGCTATTCTTTTTAGCTTGTAGTTTGAATATCCGTGTAAACTGTATAATAATTTGTTGTATTTTGTTGGCAAATTTAGAACAATCCTCATCCAAATTTTTGCCAGCGAGTAATTCATCCCAGTTTACTTCTTGGAATCTTGAAAATTCTGTTGTTCCTGTTTTGGTATCCTATAAAATTTAGTAGCAGCCAAGGGTTTGAAATGCTTTTTATTTAATTTTCTTGTGACCATTGTAAGATTGTGATCAGACAGTCCTGTGAACATATTATATGACTTCAAGATCCTTCCTGGCCTATTAGTAAAAGCTAGATCAATCTGAGTGCTGGTGGAGTTTGTAATTCTTGTAGGGCCATTAATTACCTGAGTCATATCCATATCATCCATGACATTTTTCAATTTTTTTCTAACTTTGTTAACTTCCCAATTAACATTTAGGTCACCCATTATTATCACCTCTTTATCAAGATTGAGTTGTTTCAATAAAATTTCCAGCTTTTTATAAAAATCTACATTTGATGAAGGAGGCCTATAAATAACTACAACAATAAAAGACATTTGCTGTGACAAGGAAACAGTTAGTCCAAAAAATTCTAATCCATTCTCATCTGTAACACGTATCTCATTACAATTAAAAGTGTCCTTGGCATAAATCATAACGCCACCTCCCTTGGAACTCTGTCTGTCTTTTCTAAACATTTTATAACCAGGTACAGATAGTATTGCTGAGGGTGAAGATTCACGGAGCCACGTCTCAGATAGGCAAAGGAAGTCAATATTGGAGTCAGTGAGAAGGTGATGGACCTGATCACTTTTTGTTAGAATACTTTGTATATTTAAGTGTGCACAAAGAATGCCTTTTGGTTTATGTGTTGAGTCCCATATTAGTTTAGAGTTATTAACGGTTTGAAACACCCTGAATTTGCGGTGTTTTAATATTGCGGAATTTGGCAGCCTTCTGTTTCTTTTATTGGCAGTGTTTGCATGTACCTTTATGCTGCCATCTTCTACATCAGCCAAAAGACCTCCACCTGCCGTGCAGCTCCCAAACCCACAAGACAGCGAAGATGGGGCTCTGGTCCCACTTGCCGGCGCAGCAGAACTCTGGCGACCAGAGGACAACGAAGTGGTCGTCACAGCGCACACACTCGCAAATGTGGTGATCCGGCAAGTGCTGGTGGTGATCTGTCCAGTGCCAACTGCAGACCAGCTGGTGTTGGTGGAGGTTCAGCCAGGGGTGATGATGACTCAAATACCAACGGAGGTGGTCCGGCCATCACTGAAGGTGATTCGACTGGCTGCAGTGTAGGTCCAGCTGGCTGTGTTGTTAGCCCAGGTCCAAGCCCAGCTAGCAAGGGTGGGAACCCAGCTAACAGAGTTGGAAATCCAGTTGGCAGAGGTGGAGGCCCAGTTAGCAGTGGTACTAGCCCAGCTAGCAGAGGTGGAGGCCCAGGTAGCAGTGGTGCTAGCCCAGCTAGCAGAGGTGGAGGTCCAGCTAGCAGTGGTGCTAACCCAGCTAGCAGTGGTGCTAACCCAGCTAGCAGAGGTGGAGGTTGGCGGAGCCAGGGGGTGTGGCTATACTTGATTGACAGTCCCATAGACTGGTCCTGTCCCGAGTTGCTTTCCGGTCCAGCCTGTTTGATGACGCTTTTTACGTCACTGGCTCCAAAAAAATCCAAAATGGCGACCAGGAAGTAGCAAAATCCGGGCTTCATTTTCTCGGCGTTGAAACCAACGGGTGATGTCACGGTTAGTTCACACCTGGTGTCTGCACCACGGCAGCCATCTTGAAGGCTCCTCAGGAACTCAGGGAACCAACCCCTTGAGCAGCAATAACTAGAAAATTCTTAGAGAATGCAGTACCTAGGTGGTTCATTCCCCTATATGGCATTGTCAGAAATGCAGCATTTTTTTTTTTTTAGAAATGTAGCATTTTTTTAATTTATTATTTATTGATGATCATAAATCACGGCAACATAGAATGTGGCCATTTAATATACATGTACCCACAAACAAAACAACCTTGCACTGAGCACTGGCGTGTGTTATGCATGTGTACGTTGCATATGGATACCGAATCCTATGACCTAAATATGTAACAGGCAGCAGGAATTGACAGGACTTGGAAACACCTCCACAATTCAATCAATTGTTCCTTGCACCATTTCCAAGAGATAAGTCCCAATAAGTCCGCAGCAATCGATTTGTAGTAGTAGGATCTCAATCATGTGATCATCATTGGGCAGCTGACATAATATTCATTTGTAGTCCTAGTTACAGTGGCGCTGTGCCGCTAGGTCCAGACTTTAAGCTGCATCACTGCCAAAATCTAATCAACTGGTCTTTGTGTAATTTCTGACCTCTCTTGAAAATTTGGTCAGATCAGACAGACAAACGCCGTCACGTAACTCCACCACGTTCCTTGATTCCTGGAGGAACAAGTAAAACCCATTTGTAGTAAAAGATTCTGACACTTGCATTCAAAACCACAGTGAAAACAGCTCTGTCCTACCTGAACTCTCATTCAGGTCTACACTTGCTCCCGCTCACTCCGCTTGGCCAACAAAAGGCACCTGATACAACCATCACAACAGGGCCGGTCCTGAGCTAGACTCTTCTTGTCTCTCAGTCTTTAAGAAAAGCCTAAAATCCAGTTCTCCACTGAACACCTCTGCACTTGACAGACTGCAAAAAAAAAAAAAAATCTTATGTCTGCACTGCCTGTAGGCACCACAGTCTTATCACATTTGAACTTGTTTAATGGCTCTTATCCAGGACTAGATCCTTGCTTGTGTTATCTACTCTCAGATGTATGTCACTTTGGATAAACACATCTGCTAAATGAATTTGTAGAATTGCAGAATTGTAAATGGATTAAAGCAGCAAAATCTTCCTTAAAATTAGGTAATGATAAATGATCCTGATTCAATTGAATGACGAGGTGTCAGTCAGTAGCACTGACTGATGCGCTACTGACTGACACAAATCACATCAAATCTAAAAGACAAATAAGATTATTTGCAGAACAGAAGTTCATCTGCTTCCACTCATCCTGTTCTGTGTAAGAATCAGTCCCACCATCTGCTTGAACCAGACACACAGAGAGAAGGTTCAACACTTAAGTCTGAGAATTCATCCAGCCTAGGAAAACCCTCCCTCTCTGAGTCTGTACAGACAGACAAAGAGCAAACTTGGCTCTGTCTGAAACTGATCTCTGGTTTGAACCTAGAACAAAATGAAAACAAAACAAATCATAGCCCTCTTCCCATGCTCCCCTCCATTCATATTCACCCGATAAGAAAATAACAAACCTATTAGTGCTGATTATCAACCATAAATATCAAACAATCGCTGGGCCCAGATGGGGAGGATTATGCCGCCTTAAAGTCATTACCATCACATCCTCTCCTTAAGCTTCCAATTCCCCCTCTCAGCTGCATTGTAATACCCCACCATGGATCACTTTCCCATATTAAACTCACTGTTTGCCGATGAGCCTATTAATGCTTTTGTTTTGCCGTGCTGAATCAAGTGCCTCCACTCAGATAGATAAAAGTCTCAAGCGTGATTAATCAGATTTAAACTAAAATGGTTCAGAACAAAATGAAAAAAAGGCAGAACGGGGCTCTAGTGGGCTCCTCCGAGGTGGCGGCTTGAAGTATTTTCTCAATGCCAGCCTCCTTTGAAGTGAAGACAGTGCATGTTTCACACTGAAAGGGCTTATAACCAGCCGTAACCTTAGAGCACAGAGGGGCTTAGGCTTCCCCCGCCAGAGTTTTGATATCAATTAGATTTGTAGTCACCTGATACGCCGAGGGCCCAGAACTGAACATCTGCATGGGATAATGAGAAGAGGAGGAGGGCCTGTAGCTCTGCTTCGGTACCTTGGCACTGCAGGAACACAGACGGAACATCAACCAACACTGAAGGAAGAGATTCAGTGCAGCAAGACAGCATCTATTCACACAGAACTGCAAATACACTATTACATACTGCAGCAGAGACGAAAACAAAGAAGCCTTACAAAACACTGAGTAAATGTAAACTAAATTGTATTTCCATTATTCACTAATCTGCTGATTTTTCTCTCAATTATTTTCATTCATTCAGTATATTAAGAAAGCTAATTTCAGTTCATTCATGTAAACTACTGTTCAAAAGTTTGGGGTCACCCAGGCAATGTCATGTTGTGGCGATGGGCGTGGGAGAGCTCAGCTGCAGAGGGGAGAGGTGTGGAGGAGAGTGTGTGGAAGCAGCGTCAGGTTAACCCTTGGATGCATGGCCAACCAATACCTACACTCTTCCATGGGTGGGGTCAAAAATGACCCCAATTGAAATCAATGCATTTTTGCAATAAACTTGAGACATTTCTTTCATGTTGGTTAGACATTATATATTTTGTTCAACAAAAGAGTATTTTCAGTTTTGATATGTTCTTCACTTTTAATTCAAATTTGATCACATAACAATCACTGAAACGGTATCAAAACATGTTTAATCTTCCTCCGTATTTTAAAACAGACAGAGGGACACATAAATTAACATTCAGTAACAATAATCAATAATATTCATAACAATCATAACATTCTATAACATTCATTCAACATTCATGTTCAGACACAAACATGTCTCTTCTCACTCTTCACAGCTTTCACAGACTATTTTCTTGTGGCTGTGACCATTGCAGACAGGGCTTTTGCATTTCCAACAGAAGTTGGTGGCTTTGCGGTCTTCGCACACGCACACACTAACCCATTAGGTAGCCTATTATATGATCATCGATTATTCAATGGTGTATGTGTGTGTGTGTGAGAGAGAGTGTGTGTGTTTGTGTTAGCTAACAATACTTTAGCTATCAATCCTGTTAGCTAAGATACTGTGTAATAACAGTGCAACAACAGTGTATGTGTATGCGTGCGTGCGTGTGTGTGTGTGATTGTGTTAGCTAACAATACTGTTTGCTAATAATAATGTTAGCTAGCAGTATTGCAAGCTAACCACAAACTAGGCAAATTTCACAGATATTCACATAAAATTCACATATTCTGTCAATGAAAAATAAGTCCATAAATGGAGATAATACTTACATGTATAATGCTGTGCAAAAATGACCTCCTAGGTGGTGGAACTGCTGACATCAGTTGTATGAGGGACAGTAAATGTTTATTTACACTCACAGTTGCCAAGAACCAATGTTAAGTGAAATATCCCATTGGAAATACTTGGGGTCATTTTTGACCCCGCCCATGGAAGAGTGGGGTACTGATACAAAAACTGAATTTTTTTTTAAATTAATGAAAAAATGAATTAAAATGCAAATGGCATCATGTCACAAACATGTTTTATGAGGAATACCTGGAATATGAAAATATCAAAACTTTTAATCTTAAAGATATTAAGAAATAACAACCTCTGGGGTCAATTTTGACCCCACCTATGCATCCTAGGGTTAATTAGCGCAGCTGGCACCAATTAGACTCACCTGATTGTCTTGGCAGTAGCAGACTGAAGTAGAGGAAAAAAGACAGATGGACAGAGAGGATGGGGGAACGCACGAGCGGAGGACAGCGGACAGGACGAGGTCCGGTGGAGCGGGCAGCTTACCGGACGAGATCCTGTGGACAGCCGGCTGACGCTGAGACTGTTTACCGGAGGAGAACCGGCGGACGTTGAGACTGTTTACCGGACGAGGTCCGGTGTAGCGCCGGGCAAGGAAGAGAGACTGTTTTATTTACATTGAGACGGTGTGGTGAATAAAAGACTTTGTTTGCATTGGCCGAACTGCCGTGGTTATTGTGCTGAGCAGACCTGCAGACAGGTTCTCCTGTTACACGTTTTCCATGAAAACTCACACGTTTATTCATGTGCTAACACAAGGGTTTTCTAATCATCAATTAGCCTTTCAACACCATTAGCTAACACAATGTAGCATTAGAATACAGGAGTAATGTTGCTGGAAATGAGCCTCTACACCCCTATGTAGATATTCCATTCAAAATAAGCCGTTTACAGCTAGAATAGTCATTTACCACATGAACAATGTCTAGGCTGTATTTCTGATTCATTTAATGTTATCTTTATTAAAAATAAATAATATAATAAGGGCATTTCTAAGTGGCCCCAACCTTTTGAATGGTAGTGAACATCCATCCATCCTTTATCTATACACTGCTTTATCCTCTGTAGGGTCGCAGGTCACCAGTCTATCAGAGGGCTACAAATCAAGCAACCAACTCTCACATTCACACCTACAGACAATTTAGAATTACCAGTTAACCTCGGCATGCCTTTAGACTGTAGGAGGAGGCTGGAGCACTTGGTGAAAATCCACATATGCACAGGGAGAACACGCAAACTCCATGCAGAAAAACCACAGGCCCAGATTTGAACCAAGGACCTTCTAGCTGTGTGAGGTGCTAACCACCAGAGCACTATGCTGCCCTTGTTCATGTACAGCCGTGAGCAAAAGCTTAGATACACTTGTAAAGACTATGTATATCATAGCAGTCTTGAGTTTCAAATTACTCCTCTAACTCTCAATTTTCTGTGATGGAATAATTGAAACACATGCATCTTTGTCCCAAAAAACAATGACTCATCTGGGTTCTGTCATAAATTAATTTGGAAAAATGACAAAATCTGCTGGATCAAAAATATACTGTACAGTGTTGTGAAAAAGTATTCGTCCCCCTGACAGAAGTCTTCTACTTTTGCATATATGTCAAACTTAAATGTTTCAGATCATCTAACAAATGTTTAATATGTCTTATTGTATAAAACAACGATAATCAAAGAAAACACAAAATGAAGTGACTACTTTATTGAAGGAAAAATGCTGCTGAGCCACACCTTACTCTGTGTGAAAAAGTAATTGCCCCCTTCGCTACTAATCTACTAAATGACCAAATTTATTTGGCAGTTGGGTTCAATGGTCCATATTCAACCAAAGATCACCAAGAAGTGGGTCTATAATGAATTAGAAGCTGCTGGAACACTGCTGTCAGTGTCCACAATCAAGTGTGTTCACCATGGGCTGAAAGGTTGTCATGTAAGAAGGAAGCACTTCTTCTCGGAGCAACACATCAAGGCTTGACTGAAGTTGGCTCTTGGTCATGTGGACAAAAAAAAGGCCTTCTGACTACAATGACCAGGAATATGTTTGGAGGAGAAAAGGGGAGGCCTTTGACCCTGAGCACAACATACTGTCAAGCATGGTGGTGGTAGTATTATGTTCTGGGGGATTTGGATGCAGTTGGGTGTTTCAACAAGACAATGACCCAAAACAGGTTTTAGACTGGCTTTACTAACAACCTGACTCAAACGCATTCAATAACTTCTGGACTGTGATGAAGAAACAAGTCTGTCAGAAGGCCAACAAATTCAGTTGAACTCCACAAATTGTGTCAAAAAAAATTTCTCAAAGATACAACCAGAAGCTTGTAGATGGCTACCAGGAAAATAGTTGAGGTGAACATGGCCAAGGAACTTTCAATTAAATATTAGCATTGCTAAATGTATATTTTTGCAGTGGAAAATTTTGTCATATTTCCACTAGACCTATAACAAATTTATAAAAGAACCAAAATGCATGACTGCTTTTGTGAGAAAAACATGTGCTTTAATAATTCCATTCCATAATTCCATAATTCCATTGAAAATTAAGAATTACAGAAGTAATTGGTAACTCACTACTGCCATGATACGCACAGTCTTTGGAAGTGTATGTAAACTTTTACTCACGACTGTAACAAAAGATGTAATTTAATGCTTACGAACCTAAATGTCATTAAATTAATGGTTATTTTAATTGTGATTTAAGGGTAATAATCACAGATAATAAGACACATGACAGAAATGTCAAAAAAATTCACATTCTACTGTTGTATGGTTTTCAGTAAATACTTTATCACTGCTCTGTGGCATTCATTAACACTTTATGCATGCACTGGACATTTTTTGAACAAAATGCCATTGTTGTGACTTGTAACAAAATCTGCACGGTCACAAAATATTGCCCAACTGTTTTTTTTAAAAGATGTATTGATCCTGGTTCGTTCCACAAATATCCCATTTTGCAGTTTTTAGGTGTTTCTTTAACTGTGTTGTAGGTAAGTGTGTATTGCAACATAAACATAAGACAGAGAGAGAGAGAGACAGGGATAAGTTCAAAACCGGCCAATTCATTGATTAAGTATTCACATCAGTAATGAACTTAATGATGTTCTTATACAGACATACATGCGTAGCCCAAAACTTGAAACACAGCGAGTGTGCTGACTGCTCATGTGCTCACACTGAATGCTTGTTTGGCAATCTGCATGTATGTAGCGACACTTCAACAGACACTTCATCAATAGCCATAAGAAAATTGTTCCACAGAATGTTTGATAGTTTCACTTAGATGCATCAGATACACTACTGATGCACCCAGTGAAAATTCAAAGTTTGAAGACATTCTTCATGACTTCCTGTCTTCCCCTGGTGCAAGGTACAGCTGGCAGAGATCAGTGGTTTCCCTTGTGAGATGGGCTTTGCAGTTTTGTCTTTTTGACCCTGGGCACACTCCCAGTGGCCGCCTCCCAGAGCTGACAGACTTGACATTGAGTTGCATGTGGAGCTCGGTGTGGCATCGCAATCCGTTCATAATCAGCCCAGGCCAGCATTTGGGCACCTCAACCTCAGCAGTGGCTTTGTCGTAGTTGCCACTTGTGTTTTTCATTGTTTTGTTACTAAAACTAATACCTGTGTACTTGGATTATTGGTTAAAATAGTGAAATTCAAAAGAAGGGCTAAATTTAAATTAAACCTTTTGTCTTCTGCTTTATTTTTAATTAAAAACAGATCATTTAAAATGATCAGTAATTATCTATGGCTGTAACTCTCCATTCCAATAATTTTTCTACATCCTAGGTCCTGTTTCTGCAGGACCTAGGATGTAGTTTGTGTTTAACTGTAGGATGTAGGATGTGTTTAACTGGACCTCTTGTCCAGTTAAACACAATAACCATTCAGCTCTTCTTTTGCTGAGGAGGCTGCCATCAAGTTTTGTAGATGTCATGTCTGGAAAGTGTTTGTATATACAAATTTGTGTAGTATCTATCAAAGCATGTGCAAGTCTGCTGCTTTGAGTTGAAAACCAAACAAGAAATGGTAATCTATATTTTCTGTGTTTTTGTGACTAAAACAAATTTGTTGCATCTTGTGCTTGTGAGACTGCCAAGGAATGCAGCGGAGTTATGTGACGCTTGGCTTTGGCTTGTTTGTCTGTCTGTCTGTTTTATTGTCTTACATTACTGAGAAATGGACAAACGGACTGAGATGAAACTTTCAGGGAAGGTCCAAAATGACACAAGAACCAAGTGATTAGATTTTGGCAGTGATGCGACTTAAACTCTGAATCCACGGATTCGTTAAAGATTTTTGTATCATTGCAAAATAGTGTCTTGGCATCACTGTAACTATGACTACAAGTGAACACTAGGTCACCTGCCTGCTGATCCTACTACAAATCAACCACTGCGGACTTATTGGGACTTATGCATCAGAAATGATGCAAGGAAGAATTAATTAAATTGTTAAATTCCCGCTGCCCACTACATATTTAGGTCGCGCGATCCGTTATCCGTACATAATGTACACATGGATAACACATGCGTGTGCTCAGTGCAAGGTCATTTTGTTTGTGGGTCCATCTTTATTAAATGGCCACATTCTATGTTGCTGTGATTTCTGATTAACAATAATTATTTAATTTATATATATATATATATATATATATAAAAGCTGCATTTCTGACAATGCCGTATGGGGGAATGAACAATCTCGGCAGAATACTGTGTTCTTTGAGTGCTTTTCTATTTTTTTAGAGTAAAGCTTGGATGTTCTCAGTCAAAACCATCCAGGTCACTGCAGTGATTGCACACGTTAGATACATAGTGATGTGAATATGAACGTCTTCACAGTCACAAATGGTCAAATATGACTCTGGAACGGAAACCAAATACTACACAAACTTACCCTTGTTTAAAATAAAACAAGATCTAAGTCAAATGTAGTCATTTAAAACAAGATCAGGACTGGAGATATGCCTAAACAATGCTCCATCTGAACTACCAAAACCAAAGCTCCCACCATGTTCAACTCCTTCACCCTGCTGCATTCACAGTCTAATGGAGGCTTGGTGCCTTGCTAAAAGGCCCTCTGTAGGTTTTTGGGAGGGAGATCTGCATTGTATCAGCTCTGTGTGAAACTCTGTGAAAATGGAGGAAGTCAAAGTTGATCTGGCCTGTCTGATGGCAACATGTTAACACCGATGTATAGGCCTATGGGTGAACAAATATGACATTGGAAAAAAATCAAAAAGCACCAGAAGAGCTGCAGTCCATATTATTATTTCACAGATGACTTTTTGGAGCTGCTGGAGAAATCAAAAATCTTCAAAGAGATGTCAATTTAAAATCAAAGCAAACATACAAACAAAAAAAAGATTTTTCGTCAGTTGTAAACAGTTTTCATCTACACAATAGGCATTTTGAGTCTGATCATCTTTGCCGTACACAGACTCGCTTATTGTCATGTGCAGTCACCCCCAAAGGCCCCTTCTGAGCAGGAAGAATGTCATGTAAACTACAGGTAGGTACTGCTCTTTGGTTAATGTGATTTTAGTCATAATTGCTTAGATTTCAAAACTGGTACCTTTGAAAGTACACTGAAGCAGCTATTAGCTCATGAATGTGCACACATCAGTGAAATACTTTAACCTAAAAATATGATGGTTCACAAGCAAGTTGTGAAGTATCTTTTGTCTATGATACCTTTCACAGGTCCAAAATCACTAAGTGCTTTACAAGAATAATAAATCAAAGATGACAACAAAAACAATAATTGAAAAGTTCATTTACAAAAACTCTGTTTTGATAAATTTTCAGAAAACTTTTTTTTATTGTTTACTTGAGATAATAATCAAACTGAAGTTGAGTGGATTTGACTCAGTAGAAAAACACATGACAAAATAGAGAAAAAATTAATTATTAGTGCTATTATTATTATCTCAAGGAAACAATAAAAAAATGAGTTTTCTGAAAATGTATAAGACGGAGTTACCTGTTTTTGCAAATGAACTCTTCAATTGTAAAGGTGAGAAATTGTTAAAACAGGGGAGCAACAGCTAATGTACAGTCCATCAACAACATAAAAAAACAAACAAACAAAAAAAAACTGAGCACCTATCAGTTAACCAAAAGCCTGACTGAATAAAAATATTTTCAGCTGAAAATGTTCTAAAAATGTTTACATTTATTTGCTTTCTCTATTTCTTTGTTCTGCAAAATTTTTATGATTATGCTACACCATATATTGTGATATTTCTGAGTTTAAAATTATGTCTGTATTGCTGAGTAAATTAATCAGGAACCGCCGTAAATATTTTAATCACAACCTCCCTTGTAACATTAATCCTGTTCAAATAAGGGTTTCACTGTGTGGCAGTGATCGTGCTCCAACACTCAGACCAGTCAGTGATGACGTGCTGCACCGTGTCATCTGTTGACACCCTAACTGGTAGACGTGTCCCAGCTGGATGTTAACAAGATGCTGAGAGGCTGACAAGAGCAGAAAACTACTTCTTCCAGAAGCCACCAACAAACACATGTAGCACAAAACCTAGCAGACACCTGAAAGATGACAGTCACATGTTGACATACAAACAGCTCAATTCAGACATTAGCAGGTTAATTTCAGCTCTAAATTGAGACACATCCCATTCTGTTCCTTTAGCTTTGGTAATACAGCCTTCCCTCTCAATCCTCAGATTATTGGAAAGATCTTACTGAAAGCTGGAGGTAGGCTTGCCTGTTTTAGCCACATTTTTAAAATAATACAGTTCAAAAGAAACTTTAATATATACAGGGTGCCCCTGAAGTCTGGACACATAGGAAATCTCATTAACTCTAATTTTTTTTGCCTCCACTGATTAAACATGGCTTTGTCGAAAGCAGAAAAAGTTGAACTGGTACTTCTCAGTGAACATGAAGTAGGGCTGCAGTTATCAATTAATTGAGTAATTGTCTGTCTCTATCTCATGCATGCTATGGCATTACAAAGCAGAAGTGAACATGCTGTGGAACAGAAATAACCATTTGGGGAGAACACGGACAGACATCCGCGCTGTATCATCTGCATCATATATATAGCCCCAGATGTCCATGCTGACTAGTGATAGTGAAGTGATTCCTTAGTTTTGACTGGTACAGTTGGTCATCTAGAATGTGGGTTGTCCATGACACTGCCCGTTACTTTAAACTTTTGAACCGCCTTCGCCACCGTGGAAAAGCCAAGTGGAATCCTGCTTGAATGAGGTGCATTAAATTCATCTGCTATCTTTCAGTGTGTCTCTATTCAAGTAACTGTAGAAACAACGTAAATCTGCAAAATATTTGAGAGTACAGAACGACCATTCATCACTCTGTCAGCTGCGTGTTGAGGTGCATTTTAGGAGGAGTGATGTGAACGCAGAGGGGAGGGGGCTTTATTTAGTGCAGACCCGAAAAGATAAAATAACTGTCTGTCTTCAGCAACCGTCATGATGTCATGTCACTCTTGGTTTTATTTTGTCAGTAAATATGTGACACAGGCTGTAACAGCAACTCAGTGTGTGTGCTGTTATGGAGTAACATTAGTGTCGAACTATTTGTGGCCATTATATAATTAAAATGCAACTCTGTCAAAGATGACATATTGCTATATGAACCATGACTTCATGGCAAACAAAATAATCGAGGAGAGAAAATGTGATTTAGTGTTAAAGAGCATCAGAGGGCTGCATAAATAATGTTTTGCCAGTAATGTCACCTACACTATAACCTACCTCTAATTTGCAGCAACAAGAAGTACAACACAAGATGTAAGTCATTTATAGATTACCTCTTTTTAAGGTTATATTTTTTCCCGGATATTTAATGCTTTGTTGCATGTTTTTTTGTACTTGAAATTTCCTCTCTGTTGTGAAGTTAAACAAATACTAAAGGACAAAGTATTGTAAAACAGTAAAATGTTTTTTCCTGTAATTCATATCTTTGTTGTTCTCAGCATTAAGGGACCAAAAAAGAAGTTATTTTTATGATTATATATTTTTTAAAATTAATTGTCCAATTAATTTATTATCAAAAAAATGTTCTGCCAAATATCGGAATTGACATCAGCCTCAAACAATTCCTGTCGGTCGGGCCCTTCTCTCTACATGTCTTATCTGGTTCTCAGGTTACCATAAAAACAATACAGTGCACTTTTTATTTCTCTTTTTTTATTTAACCTTTATTTTACCAGGTGAGTCCCATTGAGATGACGTGATCTCTTTGTCAAGGGAGCCCTGGCCAAGATGACAGCAGCACCAAGTTACAGTTACACACAGAAAACATGAAAAACACATACACTACCATTCAAAAATCTGGGGTCACCCAAGCAATTTTATCTTTTCCATGCAAACTCACACTTTTATTCATATGCTAACATAATTGCACAAGGGTTTTCTAATCATAATTAGCCATTCAACATGATTAGCTAACACAATGTAGCATTAGAACACAGGAGTGATGGTTGCTGGAAATGGGCCTCTGTACCCCTATGGAGATATTTCAATAAAAATACGCTGTTTTCAGCTCGAACAGTCATTTACCACATTAACAATGTCGAGAGCAGGGGTCGGCAAGTAGATGTGGCTTCGGGCCAAAATGTTTGTAAACAATCGAATAGTGGGCCAACCTGTGGGGGGTGCGCTCCGATTCCGCGAGCGTGTGTGTGTGTGTGTGTGTGTGTGTGTGTGTGTGTGTTGGGGGGGGGGGGGGGGGCATAATTGGCTATGAAAGAAAGCAGTTACAGACTCCAGTGGATTCTGGCTCCATACTACATTTTTAAAATCCCCAATCGGAATCAGCTCTTGAAGCTGTAGTTCAGTCTGCAAGTAATTCGAGGCTCCAGGGCCGTGAACATAGAAGCCTGTTTGCCAAGTGTAGTGTGAACCTTAAGGACACACAATAAAAGGATGTCATTTGAGCACAGACTATAATTACTGGCTTTAAATAAAACATATCCACAAAGGTAGGAAGGGAGCAGACCAAGGATGAATTCAGAAATAATATTGTACCAATGGGTGAGTCCTTTACAGGTCCTTAGAAGTCACATGTCCTGTGCAGTAATCAGGGCTGGAATGTTTCACTGAATCCTGCTCTCTGGACATGCTGGCTGAACCTGCCCCATAATTAACCTCGTCCGTGTGATTCTACCAACCGCTCACAAACAGTGTGCAAACAACCCTGCAGTCATCTCACATTTCAAAGTCAAGTCGCTCACTCCAGCTGTGAAATGCTGCATTTTTTTCACTATCTAATGCTGAAAGCAGAGTGTGGAGAGGCTGAAGACAGAGGAACGAGTGTGTTTGATAAAGTGCAGATGTCCTGGAAGATAAGCTGAAGCTGCTGATAGGCTCTGTGAGCAGAGACCCCGGCAGCAGCAGTAGTGCACGCTGATGAAGTTGTTGGTACAGAGCAAATACACCTTAAAGATACCGATACAGAATAATACAAGACAGTTTATTAAAAGCTGTGAAAGACAGCCTTGGACAGCATTACAACTTGATATTACTAAAATCCAACTAAAAACAGAAGTTGTATTAAAGATACTCTGTAATACAAAGACAAACGAGTGAAAAATCTTTTTATTCAAAATTCAACTATGATCTGAACAAATAAAAAAGTCAGCATGTAGGTACAAGAAACTACCAAATCAAAAACCACTGCCAGTCTCACCTACTTTATGCTCGATCAGTAACTTTGACCAGTAACATTCACTTCATGAAAAAAACTGAAGAAAATTAGGGATCTCATGACATCAGACATTGTCAGTAGTAAAATGTATGTACTACTTTCAACTTTGTCACTGCACAGAGCACAAGTACTAAGACAATGGAATGCAGGTAAGCATCTACCCAGAAGTGCAAAAGAAGCAGATTAGTACATTTTTATTTTATACAGTATTACTAGAATGAACAGTGAACAGAGTGGTGGACCACAATATCTAAATATAATAGCTGTAGATAATATACACTACTGTTCTAAAATTTGGGGTCATTTACAAATGTCCTTATTTTATCATAAATACAGTCTAGACCTTGTCAGTGTGGTAAATGACTATTCTAACTGGAAACAGCTGATTCTTAATGGAATATCTACATCGGGATACAGAGGCCCATTTCCAGCAACCATCACTCCTGTGTTCTTATGGTACATTGTGTTAGCTAATTGTGTTGAAAGGCTAACTGATGATTAGAAAACCTTCATGCAACTATGTTAACACATGAATAAAAGTGTGAGTTTTCATGGAAAATGACTTATGAACAGCACAAACAGTAGGAACATCCATCCATTCTCTATATACCGCTTTGTCCTCACTAGGGTCGCGGGGGTGCTGGAGCCTATCCCAGCTGACTTGGGCGAAGGCAGGGGACACCCTGGACAGGTCGCCAGTCTGTCGCATGGCTACATATACAGACAAACAATCACACTCACATTCACACCTACGGGCAATTTAGAGTAATCAGTTAACCTCAGCATATTTTTGGACTGTGGGAGGAAGCTGGAGTGCCCGGAGAAAACCCACGCATGCACAGGGAGAACATGCAAACTCCATGCAGAAAGATCCCAGGCCCAGGCCGGGATTGGAATGGGGGATCTTCTTGCTGCCAGACGAAAGTGCTAACCAGTACACCACTGTGCAGCCCACAGTAGGAACAATGGATGTGAAATGAAATGGAAGATGATGGTTTTCAAACCAATTTGACTCATGTCCACAGGTTAGATAATTTAATTCTGAATAGTTTAGATAATTTAATTCTGAATAGTTAGTGCGTCGCATTAATGTACACACAGTTTGCATGCTCCTTCCTTGCTAGCAGTTAGCAGTTTCAACTAATGTGACAGTCCCAGCAGGACAGAAACAACCAGTCATTGGTGCAGGTAACTGTCAGAAACATTTCATATCAAGTGTTGTATTGCAGAGATTTCCCTGCTTCCCAGAAGAATATTTGCAGTAAGAACATTATTACGCCGCCAAGGAATGCAACGAAGTTATGTGACGATCGACACTGGTTTGTCTGTCTATTAGCAACATTACTCAAAAACGCATTGGGATGAAATTTTTAGGGAAGGTCAGAAATGACACAAGGACCAAGTGATTAGATTTTGGCAGTGATGCAGCTTATAGTCTGGATCCACGGATTTGTTGAAGATTTCTGTCATTGCGAGATAGCGATCACTGTAACTATGACAACAAGTGAACACTACGTCAGCTGCCTAATGATGATCACGATTGCAATCCTACTACACATCCACCACTGTGAACTTCTCGGGACTTATTTGTTGGAAATGATACAAAGAACAATTGATTAAATTATGGAGGTGTTTCCGAGTCACATCTATTCCCCTGCCACATGTTTAAGTCACACGATTCGGTGTCAGTACATAATGCACACTTGCATAACACATGCCTTTGCTTAGCGCAAGGTCATTTTGTTTGTGGGTACATCTATTATAAATGGCCACATTACATGTGCACTAAATGTGCAGTAATTAAGGAACACAAATTCTGATCTCCTGAAGTTATTAGAGATGTAAAAGAGTCCTCCAGTTTATTTATTTTTATTGCAGCCAATGTTGAACAGGTTCTAAACCATTAAATATGACCTAAAATGTTTCTCACTGGGATACACAGTTTGATATGCTTCCGACAGTCATGCACAACAGTGTAGATTTTGCAGCAGAAAGAACAAAAACAGTATAAAGGTAAATCAACGTGACTTTTTAGGCTATTGTGCCATGTCAGTTAAAAAGGTTTGTCCTTTCACCTTACAATTAATTAGTAATGACGGAAAAATTTACAGTCATGTATGAACTTTGATGTACTGGTCTAAAGACTGAGGTGAACACTAGACTTTTATTAGTTTTTGAATGCTGCGCTCACAGTCTGCTCAGACTTCCCCCTTGACTTTGGTACTTTTGTCCCTCAGTAAACTCACCCTGACTGAACCCTCCCCCTTTGTCCTCACTGACTCATCACCAGAGCAGAGCTGAATTTACATTCTTCACCAATCCTTTAAGCTCAGCAACCAAAACGATCTCATCTCCTGATCAAAACAGACCTGTTGACACATCCAGCCAAGTCCCAGAACACAGTTTGTTCTCCTCAGCTCCTCTAATTGGCTTGCTGAGAGGAAAAAGATGTTGCACAGAGAGACAAGAGCAGGAGGAAAGACCTCTTTTGCTATATCTTCCGACTGCTGTTGATTGTCATCCACTGTGACAAGTACAGCTTCATTAGGTGGGGATAAACAGAGTCTGAATGGCGGGTCAAAGGTCAGGCATGATGTGTAAAGAACAAAACACCTGCGGAGTGAAGCTGTGGAGATGAGAAACAGCTTCAACACCACAGATGAACTATATAACAAGAGTTACCTAAACTCAAAATCCAAAACTACAAACACCAGCGCATCAAGGAGCATAAGCTGCCAGAAGCAAACAAAGAAACAACAGCAAAACAGCCCAAGTCAGATGTTCTCATCTTAATACTGAGTTTAGATTTTCCTGGGAATACACTACTTTCCAAGGTACACTTTAATAATCTGAGTTTTCTTACAGCAATAGCCAATAGAGGAACTGCAGCTGTACATACAGCAGTACTGACATCAGCGTGGTGGTAGTTGTCTCTAGCTTTGTGCCCTCTATGAGAAGAGTGGAAAATTCAAAGATGCTTCCATGGAGAAAAAAAAAGGCAAAACACTGACCCTGGAATGAGATCTGTGTATGAATGATGACGCATAGTGAACTGGTGACACTCTCAAATGCCTGAACGCTGACTGATAATCTTACCATGTTGTGACTCAACATGCTGATATCAAAGCTATGAGGGGTTCTCATTTCCCAGCGCTGATCCATGGGGTTAAATTTGTCACCATCTCTCTCCTCTCTCTCTCTCTCTCACCATCTCTCCTCAGTGTTGAATGCTTTTGGTACATCAGCGCTTAGCTTCTTATGTACTGCGACCCTCCTCTGATGTTGGTTCTGTACTAAGAAAGTTTGTACAGTTCCTTGGTTTTCATTAGGGAGCAATACCCCTCCACTCCCACACACGTGCACATGTACGTGCACCAAGCATTAATGTCATGCAAATATCAAATGCTTATATATATATATATATATATATACACACACACCGGGCTTTGCAAAAGTTCTGTTACACGGTTTCATGATCTTTAGAGACGTTTACATGTCGGAGTGAAAAATTCCATTAAACAAACTGAAAGTTCTACTTTATAGGCAGGTGTCATTAACACAAATTTGTTCTCCGGTGAAGTTGTATAGAGATGGAAGTCAAAAGAGTTGAGATATCTGCTCTCCTTCTTGCTGACCACAACAAGTCTGACAGAGCCAAGCAGCTGAACATCAGCCGGATGACCGTCCACACAGTCGCGGAGAGGCTCAAGAACGGTGAAGATCTTTCAGATGATCTTTCAAGAATGGTGAAGACCTGAAAGATCTTCACCATTCTTGAGCCTCTCCGTGACTCTGTGGACGGTCATCCAGCTGATGTTCAGCACGAAGGAGAGCAGATATCTCAACTCTTTTGACTTGCATCTTGATACAACTTCACCGGAGAAAAAAAATCGTATTAAGGACACCTGCCTATAAGGTAGAACTTTCAGTTTATTTAATGGAATTTTTCACTCCGACATGTAAATGTCTCTAAAGGTCATGAAACCGAGTGTAACAGAACTTTTGCAAAGCCCAGTATATATATATATATATATATATATATATATGTATATGTACACACGTGGACAAAATTGTTGGTACCCCTCAGTTAAAGAAGGAAAAACCCACAATTCTCACTGAAATCACTTGAAACTGACAAAAGTAACAAAAAATAAAAAATTATTGAAAATTAAATAATCAAAATCAGCCATCACTTTTGAATTGTTGATTAACATAATTATTTAAAAAAACAAACTAATGAAATAGGGCTGGACAAAAATGATGGTACCCATAACTTAATATTTTGTTGCACAACCTTTTGAGGCAATCACTGCAATTAAACGATTTCTGTATTTGTCAATGAGCGTTCTGCAGCTGTTAACAGGTATTTTGGCCCACTCCTCATGAGCAAACAGCTCCAGTTGTCTCAGGTTTGATGGGTGTCTTCTCCAAATGGCATGTTTCAGCTCCTTCCACATATGTTCAATGGGATTCAGATCTGGGCTCATAGAAGGCCACTTTAGAATAGTCCAACGCTTTTCTCTCAGCCATTCTTGGGTGTTTTTGGCTGTGTGTTTTGGATCGTTGTCCTGTTGGAAGACCCATGACCTGCGACTGAGACCAAGCTTTCTGACACTAGACAGCACATTTCTCTCCAGAATGCCTTGATAGTCTTCAGATTTCATCGTACCTTGCACACTTTCAAGACACCCTGTGCCAGATGCAGCAAAGCAGCCCCAAAACATTACTGAGCCTCCTCCATGTTTCACCGTAGGGACAGTGTTCTTTTCTTCGTATGCTTGGTTTTTGAGTCAATGAACATAGAGTTGATGTGCCTTACCAAAAAGCTCCAGTTAGGTCTCATCTGTCCAAAGGACATTCTCCCAGAAGCTTTGTGGCTTGTCAACATGCATTTTTGCAAATTCCAGTCTCGCTTTTTTATGAGTTTTTTTCAGCAGTGGTGTCCTCCTTGGTCGTCTCCCATGAAGTCCACTTTGGCTCAAACAACGACAAATGGTGCGATCTGACACTGATGTACCTTGGCCTTGGAGTTCACCTTTAATTTCTTTGGAGGTTGCTCTGGGCTCTTTGGATACAATTCCAACGATCCGTCTCTTCAATTTGTCATCAATTTTCCTCTTGCGGCCACGTCCAGGGAGGTTGGCTACTGTCCCGTGGGTCTTGAACTTCTGAATAATATGAGCCACTGTTGTCACAGGAACTTCAAGCTGTTTAGAGATGGTCTTATAGCCTTTACCTTTAAGATGTTTGTCTATAATTTTTTTTCGGATGTCCTGGGACAATTCTCTCCTTCGCTTTCTGTTGTCCATGTTCAGTGTAGTACACACCTTTTCACCAAACAGCAGGGTGACTACTTGTCTCCCTTTAAATAGGCAGACTGACTGATTATGAGTTTGGAAACACCTGTGATGTCAATTAAATGACACACCTGAGTTAATCATGTCACTCTGGTCAAATAGTTTTCAATCTTTTATAGAGGTACCATCATTTTTGTCCAGGCCTGTTTCAGTAGTTTGTTTTTTTAAATAATTATGTTAATCGACAATTCAAAAGTAATGGCTGTTTTTGATTATTTAATTTTCAATAAATTTTTATTTATTGTTACTTTTGTGAGTTTCAAGTGATTTCAGTGAGAATTGTGGGTTTTTCCTTCTTTAACTGAGGGGTACCAACAATTTTGTCCACGTGTGTATATGTATAATGTGTGTGTGTGTATATATGTCAGGGCTCCCTCCTCACCCCCGTCCTTCCCACCTGACATCCCCAAATACCCCTTTTCCCCATCTGTTTCCTCCCTTTTGTGCTTCTCTCCCCCTCTCCTGTTCCTCTGCCCTGCCTGTCTCCCATCCGCTCCTCTGCCCTGCCTGTCTCCTATCCGCTCCTCTGCCCTGTCTGCCTTGCCTGTCTCCCATCTGCTCCTCTGCCCTGTCTCTCCCCCTGTAGCTCGGTGCCTGAGTGGAGTCTCGCTTCTCAGCTGACTCCACTCAGGCAATCAACCACCTCCACGGCTCCCGGGCAGCTGACAATCATCATACTAATGACTCACCTCTACAATAAGTACCGGCTCAGCCTTCCACTCCCTGCCAGAGTATTGAACAAGAACTACTCAGTTCAGTTTGCTCTCTAGCCTCTTCAAGATCTGTTTTAAGTTTCCGCCGTGTTTCTAACGTTGTTTTCTCCTGTTCTACTCAGTCAGCTGTCCGGGATCCCCCGCCATCCTCCTTCCCCTCCGGCTCTCCCCGACAAGCCCTCACCGGTTTCTCCTGCCTGGACCCCCCCACTCCTGCCTGGACCCCCCACTCTTGCCCGGACCCCCACTCCTGCCCGGACCCCCACTCCTGCCCGGACCCCCACTCCTGCCCAGACCCCCACTCCTGCCCGGAACCCCCCGCTCCTACACCCTGGTTTTCCCCCACCTAGCCACCATTTTCACCCCAAACAATAAATCACTTGCATTCAGCCAGCCCTGGTAGTGTGGCTTTCTGCTCGGGTCCACCCGCTTCTCGTGACAGAATACTCTGGCCAACAAACGGACCCGGAGAGCCCACTACCGGGGTTTGGACTAACCTTCTCCCCTCCACAGCCCTCGCCATCCCCGTAAACTGGAATCCCTCTGCTCTGCTCCTCGTCTGGTCACCCGTCAGCCCCCTGTGAGTAATACTCCTTCTGTTAAATCTAGTCTAGCTCAGTACACCCCACTGTTAATTTTGTTGGAGCCACCCTGTTTAGTTCTCAGTCACCATGCCTAGCAAGACCACTCAGCCCCCACCTGATTCTATCACCTCCCGAGAGTTATGTGACCTTTTGTTAAACCGGACCCTGGGTTTGGACCCCCCCCCAGCTATCAATCGGAACCAGTTCCCCCGCCGACTGTGGAGCCGAGCGACGAGGACGCCACGCCAGGAGGCGCCGTGGCTCCCAGGATCCTGGTCCATCCAAGCCCCATTTCGACTCTCCACCTTCGGTTTGCACGGGGTCCATTCTCCTGTCCCCTGTTCCCCAGAGCCTGAATCAGACCTCCATTCCCCTCAACCGGACCCGGATCCAGTCTTCAGCCCCCCAGAACCAGACCTCGACCCAGCCCTCCGGCCACCAGAACCAGCCTGCTGACCCCCAGAACCAGACCTCCGTTCCCCCCAAGCAGACCCAGTCCTCGGTACCCCCAAGCCAGGTGCCGACCCAGACTTCAGGTTCGTCCTACGTGTTCTTCTTTTCGTGTAAGGAGAACAGTGTGGGTTTTTTTTTTTTTTATGCTGTAAGCGACCTCTGGGAATGGAAGGAGTCTGGCAAAGAGAGCACGGTAGCCTTGGCGCGCAGGTTAGCAGCCCAGAGGCCCGAGCTAACCTGCCGCCTACCTAAGGAGATACAGGACTTCCTGGACACTCCTCCCCGCACCCAGTCCCCGCCCCCGGAGGGGCTCCCGGCTCCGCCCCCGGAGGGGCTCCCGGCTCCGCCCCCGGAGGGGCTCCCGGCTCCGCCCCCGGAGGGGCTCCCGGCTCCGCCTCCAGTTCCCGCGGGGATCGACGACGCCCCGCCTCCAGTTCCCGCGGGGGTCGACGACGCCCCGCCTCCCGCTCCCTGAGGAGGCCGTCGACGCCCCGCCTCCAGTTCCCGCGGAGGCCGTCAACGCCCCGCCTCCGCTCCCTGGGACCTCGGCAGCCTTAGAAAGGACTAAGGCCTCCCCCGAGTCCATGAAGGCTTTGCGTCTCCCATCCTGCGCCGCCCCCAGAGGGGCCCCTGGATCCTGCTCCGCCCCCGGAGGACCCACCGGACCCGGCTCCGCCCCCAGTCCGGCCTCCAACCCAGTTGTCTGCCTGGACCCCCCCACTCCTGCCTGGACCCCCCCACTCCTGCCTGGACCCCCCCGCTCCAACACCCTGGTTTTCCCCCACCTAGCCACCATTTTCACCCCAAACAATAAATCACTTGCACTCAGCCAGCCCTGGTAGTGTGGCTTTCTGCTCGGGTCCACCCACTTCTCGTGACTCTATATATCTATATATATATATATATATATATATATACACATAGGCAGGCATAAAAATGTAATGTTGGTTTTCTACCATGAAAATCGATAAAAATAATGCCTGGATTTCGCTGGCATTTACCGGCTCACAAATGATTACATCATCAAACTGTGTCGTGAAATGTGTAAACAAGTGCACGGCTTAAAGTATTCCGGCACCATGCGAGATTTCCAGTACGCGGCGCCAGCATTTGGTTGGGAATAAAAAGGTAGGACTACATTGCCAATCGAGTTTGTCTACCAATGGACTAACGGGAACACACTCTTTAATCTCAACCAAACTAACATCACTAGCCAATGGGAAGTAAAATGGGGGCAGGTCTTAGAAAGACATTGAGATCCAGCTGCAGTTGAGTCCAGTTTCACAGAGTTCTGTATGCTGATATCAGGAACAGATTTTTGAAGCCAGGGGAAGACGTCCTCATCAATAAAGGACTTAACAAGAAAAGCACTCGGAGAGCTCAGTATTCTGCCAAGGCTGCTCAGTTGTATAACTTACTACAGATAAGTATGCAGTTGTGGATTTGTAGTCGGATTGCAATCATGTGATTATCAGCAGGCAGCTGACGTGGTGTTCACTCACTCATTGTCATAGTTACAGTGATGCTGTGGTGCTATTTTGCAATGATACAGAAATCTTTAACAAATCCGTGGATCCAGACTATCAGTCACATCACTGCCAAAATCAAATCACTTGGTTCTTGTCTCAGTTCTGACTTTCCTGAAAATTTCATCCAAATCCATTATTCCGCTTTTTTCAGTAATGCTGTGTACGGACAAATAGATGGAAGGACAAATGTACGGTAATCGACAGCCACTGCTGAGGGACTGACATCAGATTGACCAGATTTGTGGTTCAAAAATACACGTGTGCATGTTCATTGCAGAACATGACTTGTCGTTCACCAGTTAGTCTCACTAGTCAATCTGTGTAAAACGTTGACTGAAGATAAAAATGCTTTATCAAAACTGTGTCAAATCAGTATGCTGGTTACATAAATGCACATGACAGCACCAGCATTTAAGAAAAGTAGCTCTGAAAAGCTCCAAAAATGTGTTTTCATTTTATATGACAAAGTTACTAGCTGGAGCATGGACAAAATTCTTAGTGCGCTTGTTCGTTTTTTGAATGATGTGGCCAGAGTAACTACTTAGCATCTGGCAAATAGAAAACTGAACATTGCCAAAACGTCAACACTTACGAAAGAAGTAAAAGATGTCAGAAAGAAAGACGAAATAGAAAGGAAAAAATAAAGATTCAGCTTATCAGTTCTTTTAGCATGGTAAATGTTTTTTTTAATTGAATTGAACTGCAGTTTTCTGTAGAAAACTGCATTTGTTTATTTTCAGTTTTATTTATTTCTGATTATTAAAGTTACCAAATCTTAGAGCATTTTCATGTTTTTTATGTTAACTATAGTTTGAATTTATAAACTATATTTATTTATTTATTTGCACTGTTGCTGTATTGTTTACATAGTTGTATTTCAGAATAAATGGTTCAAATGGTGTGCATACTGTTAAATGGTGAATCCATGTCCTTTTTCCATTTCTTTTACTGATTGGTTGTAAACAATATATTTACACCAGGTTGTAGTCAGATGGAGTAACTACCACGACCTGCTGACCTCTTTTGGTGTTACTATAATATATAGTCTGAGTTTGTGGAGGCAGGTATCTTAATTTCTAATTTGTTAGCTAGATTGTACCCCCCCCCCCCAAAAAAAAAAGAGAGTTCAGACTTAGGATTATTTTCCACGTTAAGCCCTTCAAATGTGGCTGTACACACGTGGACAAAATTGTTGATACCCCTCAGTTAAAGAAGGAAAAACCCACAATTCTCACTGAAATCACTTGAAACTCACAAAAGTAACAATAAATAAAAATTTATTGAAAATTAAATAATCAAAAACAGCCATTACTTTTGAATTGTTGATTAACATAATTATTTAAAAAAAAACAAACTAATGAAATAGGGCTGGACAAAAATGATGGTACCCATAACTTAATATTTTGTTGCACAACCTTTTGAGGCAATCACTGCAATTAAACGATTTTATTTATTGTTACTTTTGTGAGTTTCAAGTGATTTCAGTGAGAATTGTGGGTTTTTCCTTCTTTAACTGAGGGGTACCAACAATTTTGTCCACGTGTGTAGTAACAAGTTTGCTGTGCCTTTTGAACAACATGTCTGTGGTTTGAGCCTAGTTTCCAGCTACAAACCAGACTGTCTGCCCCTGCAGTGAAACATGGGGCTGGATCAGTGACCATCTGGGGTTGTTTCAGTCTGGGTGGAACAGGGCAAATGAACCAGGTCATGTACAGGGCTACTCTTGAAAACAGTCTTCTTCCATCAGCTGGAAAATTCTTTCCTGTCTCCAGTGGCTGGATTTTCCAACAACACAATGCTCCTTACCACACGGCAAGGTCAGGAAAAGCCTGGATGGAGAACCAGAACATTGGAACCATGCCTCGGACTGCTCAATCACCAGATCTAAATCCAACTGAAAACCTGTGAAAAATCATCAAACTGACTGAACACTTCAGCTAAAACTGTTCCATTGCCACCGAACATCCAGCTTCATGTTTCAACAACAGTGGCATGGGACAACATTGATTGCAATGAAGAGACACTGTCTGGGGATGGAACATCACACAGGATAAATGGGATAATTGTGCAACCAAAGGTGTATGGCTCAGTGCCTAAGCCCAAACCCACAAATGTCATCCAAAAAGACAAGAGATGACTATTGAACTAGGAGAGGTGTTTACTCCAGTTTACAGTGGAGGAAAACACACTGGCCCTGTCCCAAGGCCACATGTTGCCTTAGAATGGGAGGAAGTACTGAGAGATGCTCAAGCAAAACAACCTGCTCTGGTTGGTAGCTCGAGTGCATTGTTCCTCCAGACAAACTGTAAATGGATGGACTGGCTGCAATATTCAGACAAGAGATGAGGAAGAAGTTATCTAAGACACTCTAGAATATCTTCCAACAATCAATGCCCCTGCCACTGATTTATCAACAGTTCAGGAGATTGTGACACAAAGTCTGAAGATTAGGAACATTCTGCAACTGCCACATATAGCGGTAGTTTTTCACCAAGCCTTCCACGCAAAAGTCCTGACATTTTGTGGAAACACAAAGAGAAGTTTCCAAATATCATTCCAAGGATGGGAAGCTTCCACACCATATGTACGCTGCTAGGAGTAATTGGCAAACGATTCCAAGATGCAAGTTTGCAAGACTTGTGTCTTGAAGCAGACATAATTGTAGAGGGATCGGTTGATAGTGTTATGGAAGGACAAACTCCAACAGGGCCATCCAACTACACAAACTGCTGTATAAAGCTTTGTTCTGTCTTATACGGAAAGGCTTTCTTTCTTGGAATCAGAACACTGGAAGCAACAAGAAAGTCCATCTAGACAACATTTCATTGTCTATGGAAGAGCTGTCTGAGAATGTGAGACAACAAACACTCCAAGAAACATTGAACAATCCATCATATCCACATTTAGTTGACCATTTTGGAGAGTATCTTGATCACCTGCAGAACCACAATGGAAAGTTCCCATCTTACTGGCTGTCTTACATGGATAACCCTTATGGTAACCCTTAATACATCCATGTAAAGGTCAAAGCCCAACCACAGAGGTGGTAAGGATGTTAAAAGTTGTAAGGACACATTTTCCCTTGCTCTATGTCACACTAAAGATGTATTACATAAAAGTTGAATGCGTTACAATCTACCAGAAGGATAATGACAAAAATTTGTGTTAAACGCTCTGCTTTAATTTAAATTTCTCAGTTAAAATGCGTAGATAAAAACATTCCTTTAAGTTCTTTGTATCACAGCATATCAATAAGAAACTCATAGTTTCCAATGATTTTGAATGTCTTTTATGAGTGTAGTTCGTATTTAAATCAATGTATATGCTTGCATTTACCATATCAGAGGCTAGAAAATTGTATTGACGTACCTATTAAAAACCCATGGATATCTCACATAAAGCTGCCACTTGTGCATGTCTATCATACAGGAATAGTTACTAGAGATATTGTCCTTAACAAAAATGCATTTGAGAATTTGCCCCCCAAAGTGGTACCGATGACCCCAATTTTATCCACTTGGCTCATGGACTACCTGGCTAATGTGAGGGTACACAGAAGACCAGGTGAAGCCTTATCTCCAGCATGTACAGTACCTACTGTCAAGCATGGTGGAGGAAGTATCATGGCTTGGAGATGCATCAGTGCTGCTGGTGTTGGTCATCTCACTGTCTGTGACGGCACATTGAACTCTGCCAAGTATTGTGCCATTCTCAAAACCCACAAGTTCGTTTCTGCATGTACACTGTTCCGTTGAGGTCAAACTGGATGTTTCAACAAGATAATGCCCCTTGACACACATCCAGGGCCAGTAGAACTTGGCTGCAGGAGCACAGTTTCCAGGTCTTACAGTCGCCACTTCAATCCCCGGACATGAGCCCCATTGAAAATCTGTCTGGAATTATCAGAAGGTCTGTTTCAAAGCATAAACCAAAGAATTTAGATGAATTAAAAGCAGTAATTCAAAAAGAATGGGACAAGATTACCTCTCAACAGTGTGAAAGACTTGTGGGGAACATGCCAGCCAGGATTAGAGCTCTACTGCATGTTAATGGCAGGACAACTAAATATTAGTTTGATGATGCGATGATTTATTTATTTTTCGTTCAGTTTTGAACACATTCTCTGTTATTTGTTGACTTTGACACTGACAACGTTGAGAACTGACATATTGAAACTGTCAAGAAATTAGTTTTGTTAGTTGTTCTTGTAAACAATGAACAACAAAAAGTCATTTGTATTTGTGTCTGTCTAATGCCACAAAAAAATTTTAAACATGAAAAAGATTTTTCCACAAATATTTCATGATAATACTTACGACTGTCAAAAAATTTTAAGGCTGTCCAAAAACTTTTTTCACAACTCTGTTACTAGAGGATACTGTAAACCAAACAAATTCCTTGTACACAGAAGCATACTTGGCCAGTAGAGTTCCAACACAGAAAAGGCATGACACACACATATTTTCTTTTAAGAACTGAAAGCATTTTTATTGTATGGGCTGCAATAGAAGAACACAGAGCTCCAAGTGTAATACTAACTTGCAGCCTCCCAGTTTATAAAACATTAAACATTTGTAAAACAATATGAATGGAGGAAACAAACAACTTATCTATCCATGGTAATGCAGTGGTTAGCATAGTTATCTCACAGCTATAAGGTAGTGGGTTTGAACTCACTTGAAGTCACTTGTCTGAATAGAAGATAGACCTTGGCGATGGAAAAGCTAATGGACTAAAGCTGTGTTACGGGAGACACGGCCTTACAACACACATTTCTGAGTTAAAAGTGGGTAGCTAACATTTTAGAAGTGAAGTCTTGGTATTAAGAGCCACTGTCTGATTGCTGACTGTGGCTGCATGCCTGAGGTCTTACTGGCATAAAACTTGCTCTAATCAATTACAGCATACAGCTGCAGTGTGTTGAGCTGATTGTGTTTCTCATTCAGAGCACCTGCTTTTAGCCATGATCACAGCGTTCTGTGGCTGAAAACCCACTGACTCACACCGGCCTCACTGTTGGCCTGACCACTGACAGGGCACACACACACACACGTATCAGCTTACACAGCAGCGTGCATGCCAACAGCTAACACGCTCCTCCACTCACAGCCTCACAAACGTTGTCATTTTATTTTCGTGTCCATCACAATTTCACACGTCTTTTCCAGGCGTGGTTTGATAATCCCTCGCGGGGCAAACGCCTGCGGACTGGCGGAGCCATGGCGTGCCAGGCTGAGACTGTCACGACCCCCCAAAAAACATGAGGGCTGAGGTGAAGAACTCTTGGAATACTGGGTGCTTTCTTGTTTCTGCAACGAAACTTCATCTGACTTTTCCAGGAGCTTTTCTTAGCGGTGACTGAATGACTCTCAACATGCTCAGTTAGCCGTCCTCTGTGAAGGGCAGTGCTTGTTTATATTTACAATTAATGTTTTACTGTAAATAATCATATAACATTGTATGTACATAAATAAATGACAAACACTCTTGGGATGTTATTCTTCCATACTATTCACTTATTAGTGGAAATGTGCTGCCAACAATTGCAACTTTAAGCAGAAGTAAGTGCAGTAACTCAAGGTCACTAACCCCTAATGCTAATTAGCTTTAATTTTCTAGTGTTAGGGGGATCATTGAGCATCAATTTATGACTTTCCAAAAGGATTTGTAATGCAAAAACGATGAAATAGCCTCACTCCACAATTCAGTACTACATAGTTTACAATATTTTACATTATTTCAGCAATTATTATCTGACATGTACAATGCGTTTCAAAACATACATCAAACTTTGATTTATACTGACATTAAACAAGAATCTATTACATCTACTTGACACAGTCTATGTATCAGTTGACCCCTCATATGATCCCAAACCTAAGATTGAGAAACTCTTAGAAAGACTGTCATAGTTATATACTGGGCCACAATAAGTCTAAATTTTTTATAGCAATTTTGCCCTCCAGAAGGACAAAAGACTAATCGTAGGTTGATTCCCCTCTTGCCGTCTACATGTATGTACTGTATACAGGGCAGGCCAAAAAGAGGCTTATACTTAGTAGGTAGAATTTCAACCACCGAACCTATGCTTTCAAATTTATTAGTGTGGCGAGTGGAGCGTGGGGGGCAAAACAAGAATGTCAGGAAGCGGGCGTCAATTCACCCGACAGCTCTAAATGGTTGCTGAGAACGTCACCTTGGGAATTGCACCCAACCAATTATTCTGCTTCTAGCAGTTACCTTGTAGGCACACAGGCTCATTATATCATTTGAGGCTGGAGACGTGGTTCAATGACAATTCAACAAATTTATTAAAAATCAATTAAAATCCATTTAAAACAAATATACTAAAAAAAGTGAAGGGGGAGTGCAACAGAGCAGAGGCTGGCTTACCTGGGGGAAGAGTGTCAACGGGAAGAAATGAATAGATCCCAAGGGGAAGGCACCAGGTGAGTAGACAAATCGCACACAAGTGAAGGACAAACCAACAAAATAAAGAAAAACTCAATGTTCACAAGCAACACAGGGAAAGGGTACCGTCACTGAAGACACCACCACAGGTGCTCAGCCTCTGAGACAAGGAAAGCACAATTAGTGGGTACACTCAACCCCCCCCCAAACAAAAGCAGAACCAAAGACTAAACGACAGGTGTCAACAGTCACTTGTAAACTAATGCCAAAGCCAAAGAAAACATATTGTAACCAAAAATATACAAAACACTAAATAATTACTAAACCACAGTAAATAAGGAATCTAAAGAAATTAATTGATCCAATATATAGACCTTTTTCCGAAACGTCATCATCGAACGTCACCGCCGGTCACCGGCCCTAGCAACGCGATTCCGCCATTTTAAGAGGGGTATGCTTTGCCTTGACGACCATTACTTTCCCACGTTTCCCTCCCGATTTGAACGACCAAAAGCAGATATGCCCAAAACCTGCGCTGTTTTTGGCTGTAGTTCTCAGTCATGGAGCAACAAGAACATTTCCTTTTACAGGATTCCGACTGAAAAGGGCCAGAAAAGGAGTTTATGGCTCACAGCATTGAGGCGGATTAACAATAATGGAACCACATGGAGCCCACAGTCAAAATGGTCCTATGTTTGCAGTCAGCATTTCATCAATGGTATGTTGTGTTTCATGAAATTATTACCCCTTAACTGATTTTCTGAAATTATTAATTAATAAGCTTAACCAGTTGCGCTTCAGTGTCCTGCCCGCGGTACACTTTGAAATCTGCATAAGCAATTTGCTAAATGTCTGAAACTGCAAACGTGATTATACAAACACTATACGCCGATGGAAAGCTTAGATTCTCATGAATCCGCCGGTATAAACCACTTTCAGATGTGATTACCACAGCGGGTAATATAAACACATTTGTCCGACAAACAACGAATATCCATCCATCCGTTCTCTATACCCGGTTTCAACATACACAGCGCGACTCACATTTCCGGATTCATTATTACACACAGATGAAAATATTCCACAAAAAACAGCCATAATCCAACCTTGGACATCCAGACGAAACAAGCCAGTAACATATTTTGTCCAAAACATATCTTGAAGTCGGTATATGATCCACGAATAGGTCGTTTTCAAGGAAATGCACCTCGCGATGCGCGTCCAATATTCCCTGTATTTCTCGTCACATTTTTATTTACAAATAGAATATTAGCGATTTTTTGTACTGAAAGTGGCTGGAATTGACTGCAGCTTATGATGTCTATAATTATCTGAAATGTTGAGGGCTAGCTACTTAGCTTAGGCTAGTGCTAGCTGTGCTTCCCACAAAAAGTCAGGGGTCTTTCTACTCGCACTGCTATTTTTAAACCTTCTCTCCTCCCTTTCGTTCTGCTAACTACTATGCTGTAATCAGCAGCATTGTCCTCATTATTGTTTGCACCTCATACCCTTGGGCGTAGGGTGGGTAGAGCTCATTTACAGGTATCTGACTCTTAGTTTTGATAATGCACATCTAACTAATATACATACACTACTTCCACTTGAAATTAAAAGGTGTAATGGCTCACCCCATTAGCTTAACATTAGCTTAGCATAGCGGAGCTGGTGTAGCCGTATCTTACAAGGCATTTATCATTCTGACATTGACCTGTATGCACAAAAACGTATAAATATAAGCATACCTCAAAGAAAACGTATGAGTCCAGGCTTTTATAAGTCTTCATCTTCTCCATTGTGTGGATGCCTGGGCTGTTGATAAGGTACTCGTAAATGGAGTGCCAATGAAGATCTGGACACGTAGTAGGGTCGTTTTCCCATGATCCCAGTGCAATTTGGTACGGACATGACTGCAAACCAACCAGTTCTATTTTTTCTTTATACCGTAGCTTGGCTTTTGGCTCAAGATTTCCGAAATAATCACCAGACATTTTTCTCCGGGTCAAAACCGCATGGTTTCGGTGGTCAAATCACGGTTGCTAATGACTTTGTTGCCCCCTCTTAAAATGGCGGCGTGCGTTGCTAAGGAAGGTATGGTCACGTGTCCCAGACTCTGAGGTC